>NC_137872.1:29366191-29966191 GCF_963924005.1 Protomyctophum bolini
ACATAGTTCTGAAAATGAGACGTGAGATTTTTGGATTGTTTGTGTACACTGTACAATAGACTAGCCTATTGCTCCTCAATATTTCTGGGCGTTTGTATAAA
This sequence comes from Protomyctophum bolini, assembly GCF_963924005.1. Taxonomy (NCBI): domain Eukaryota; kingdom Metazoa; phylum Chordata; class Actinopteri; order Myctophiformes; family Myctophidae; genus Protomyctophum; species Protomyctophum bolini. The sequence goes on from NC_137872.1 coordinate 29,366,293, forward strand.
TTAATACAAAATAAAAATAAAAAATACATCAGACCAGCATTATGCTATAATGAATAACATATAAACCTGTTATAGAAAAGATCGTACATTATTAAGCATAAACAAAGCTTAGGACACTTTCAGGACACCTACCTCTGGATAGCAGTCCTTCGCAAAAACGTGCAGCAATGCCGTTTTACCACATTGTGTATCTCCAACCACAACAATTTTACAGCGGCTGCCTTGACTATCCATTTTTGCCCGTCAGAATCTATTCTTGGGGCGGACGGAGACAGGTTTCATTCACCATCCGGTAAGACTCGAGATAACGCTTTATTAGGACAGAATGAATGAAAAAGCGGTCCTCTCTCTCTTGTCCCAGGCGCAACACTGGCTCCCACGGTATCAGCTAGGCTCCTGCCTTGTGAGTTGTGACACAGCCTGTTAACCCCAATCACAGCAGTAAAAGCGGACCCCTGCCTGAAAACTCCCGTACTTTTATTAGCCACGCCTTCACAATATTGACGTCCACACTCCTTTGTCAAATCCCACATGATTTCTCTGGTTCTCTCACCAGCCCTAGATGTATTATTGTCTGTAGGTAGGCATAGGCTAAATTAGATACAATCAGAGATGCATTAAACACATTTTGTGGGCCTGAATGCCTGCATGATGATAGCCGATTTGAATACGCTCATTAGGCTGGATCTTCAAAGATCTCGCAGAGCACTATTACTAGTCGGTGCTGGTACACTATGTGAGTCATAATATAGCAATTTGGTATTAAGTTAACTATCCATTAAAAGCGCTATCAATGTTCTTCTGCTTCTGAATGACAATCCAGCAGCAAACAGATCCGATCCGATCACAAATACTTCTTACTGAAAGCCAACACTGCCTCCTTCTGGTAAGAAGAAGTAATCACTCTAAAATAACTTATTCACTACATCCATCCATGTGTGCAATGATGTAACCTCGCTTCACCAGGCTTTCCCATAATAATAATTCCCATAAATATAAATCTGAACTTGCTGGTATATTTCAGGAGTAACTTTTGATTGATTGATTAGTTTGCAAAAATTACAGTGGTACCGTTATACAATGATTATAAAATGATAACACAAAATGTTGTCAATGTTTCCATTGATGAGACATATTGGTGAGACTTTTCAGTGAATGTTTAACTGTTAACTGAACATGTACAGCTTGTACAGCACATTCTTAATTTATGCAAGAGAAAATATAGATAGATAGATAGATAGATAGATAGCAACATACAGTACACCCAAAGGTCACAGGAAAGATTGGCCAGCAGAAAGTGATGACACTGCATTATAACCACATGCTGCCAACCGTGAGTGTTCCTAGCAAGTTGCTAAAAGTCCACCAATAACCCCAGGGAATACAGATAGCCACAACTCCCTGCTATTCAGCGGTAAACCATCTCCATTGATGACACTATAGGAGTTTGAGCGATCAGCCTTCTTCGCTGTCAGGCTTTTACAATGGCATAACATCCCAGGGAGGTGCCAAGCTGCCTTTAGTTTTTAATGCATTCCTTGCCCTGATGGTTGCATAACCTGAACAGGAATTGATTCTTCAGTTCAGGCTTCCATAACACTCTGACCCTTATGCAATTCCATTAGCTCTTGAGGGCTGGAATGGCTGGAATGGTGCCAATTGTATTGGGGCACATGATACATGAGTTGACTATTCAGACCAAGCATGACCATAATTGTGGCTTTAGACATTGGCTAGGCCTAGGGCATTGGCATGTTGAAATGCAAGGCAGTTACCTAAACCTATCACCAGGTGTCCCCAAAGAAGTTCTCACAGGCGTAATGTAAGTGTGGCTAAGCTGCATAGGGAGGGACTGTTTGAACAAGCTGCTGTTGTACCTTAAATTGGGCAGGATTAAGCAATGCGAGACATCAGGTTTACAGTAACAAATATATATACAGCCTAGGTATATCCAGATAGCCGAATGCTTAGTGCACATACCACAATTACCACATGATTGCAGACTCAGAATTTCCTCATCAGTGTATCCTCAGTTCAACTCATGGCTCCTCTGCTCCCTCTGTCTGTACTTCCTGTCTCTGTCTTCACTGTACAGTGTACAGTATCTGAATAAACCATGTTTCTCCTAGGTGTGCTACTGTGGTGATTTCAATGGAAATGAGTGCCTGGTTACAAATGGCTGCTACAAACCAAATAAATGGACTGTGATTGCTCCCGCAACTCGAGAACCAGCTGAAGTGGGATTGTGGTTATATTGCATATTGGGAAACTGTTATTCAGCAGAAGCTCTCACTGACAATGTTGCCTTTCACTCTCCTAGGAGTGTGGCTTCAGCTTTGTTGCATAACGGTTTCACCTGCCAAAAAGAACCGATCTACAAGCTCACATTTTCATTACATTTGGCAGACACTACAATCTAGAGTGACTAAAGCGCACAATCTGCATTATGAAAACCAACAGGCATGGGTAAGTGGTTGAGTAATTAACAAGACTAGACCGGTGCCCGGCTGTATAGCACCGATAATGGTATCAATAGAAGTTGGAGATCCATGCAGCACCCGGTCTCTATTTGAAGTCGGTGGGGCAAACGGTTCTCGAGTTACGTGGATTACAGACATACACACTTACATAATTATGTAGTTCTGTGTCAGTCAGGTGTGCCCGAATATGGAGTGTTGTGATGTCAGAACAGGCCAGCTCCATACATGGAGCATGGGCAGGGGCCCTGTCCAGAGCCCGGGCCTCTAGAGGCCTTATGTGGCGGTTCTGGACAACCGTGGGTCCGACCGACTCAACACCGGGCACTGCACCCCCTGTGGGGGTGGGAAGCGTGTGTGTCTATTTGAAGTCTGTGGGGCGAATGGTTCTCGAGTTACGTGGATTTCAGACATAACAAATAACAAAATGTGTGATAAATATGAAAAGGCTATTCCTGTGGAAGGGTTATGTGATTATCAGTTATGTGATCAGCTGGTTGACGGCATTGCGGTCCCCCCTCCCTTACATCTATTGTTCTCTCAGTCCCCCACTGCACTGTTCCATACAGATCCAGATAAATATCAAACATGTTTGAAAATGTTCGGAGGGTTCAGATTGGATATTTGAACAGATCAGGGGATCATCCTCACTGCTGCTGCTCCACTCAATTTCGTTCTGCGTAAAATTTTAATTTGCATCGCACTCAGTGTGCATGGATGTTTTGCGCGACGTTTTTTTTTTTGCGAATTTCAGATCTGCAAAATGCTTGTTTACATCAGGGTCCTCCATTTTCAATTCATCAGAGGTGCCTACAGTATTTTTCTTCTTTCCTTCTATTGAACATGCACAATTTTTATATTTTAACTGATAATAAAAATAAATTGCGAGTTGAAACTTCATCAAGAATTTAATCAAGAAAAGTGTAAGTAGTGCCCTCCCAGTGAGGTGTCCTCACCACTAGGAAATACTACTGTACTATGCATGTGTGTACGTACGAGTACAGTACACACAGTGTGTGTGTGTGTGTGTGTGTGTGTGTGTGTGTGTGTGTGTGTGTGTGTGTGTGTGTGTGTGTGTATGTGTATGTGTGTTGTGCGCAGAAATGAGAAATATCCCTGGCCTGTACAGTCAGACACGAACCTCCAGCGACCAGCCTTCTAACCTCCTTGCAGACTCAGCCAATTTGCCTTGCAGACAGCTCTCGGGGCACGGTGCTTTATCCAGGCCAAATTACACCAGCATACAATGTTGTGTATTCAGTAACCTACTTAGAAAATACAAGAGCTCTCCCAAAGGGCTTGAAATGCTTCCACTGCGTAGGGTGTCACGCTCCGAACGTGGCAGATCTACCACATCTACAAGCTCACAATGCGTCCTGCTGCGGTGATTGCAGATTGGCAATTTTCTGTGTGCGACACTGGTACACAACTAAGTATAAACCATGCCAGGTGACCACGGGAGTGCATCTGGAGGCCTACTATATGGGTGTCATGTGTTCTTTTGACATTTCAGATGATGAATGGATTATCAAAAGATCTCTCGTTACTGGAGTTGATCCTCGAGTCTAAGCCTTCTAATAGTTACAAGCCTGCATAGGTGATACATTATCCCATAGGGACACTTCAGTCTTAATTTAAAAATGATGAGGATGACACCCACAGCATTCTAATGTACAATTTACAATTATAACTCATAAGAATTTAGCAGATAGGCCTACTCTTAATCAGAGCGACTTACTTAGTGCAAGGTCAGAGTAAGTGCCATGGACATTTGTCTAACAGTAATATCATGCAGCATTGAAGTAGAGTGATATGGCAGTAAAAGTCAGGATCAAGTAAACAATACTCAACAAAAAGCAAGTGTAGAGGCAAGACTAATTAATTAAGTGTACTGGGAAAGGACACTAGGGTGTGGGATAATTTAATTGAATCAGCCTGGCAAGGGTTGAGGGTGTATACCAGTACAGTACTGTATAGGCACAAATGGTGCATTAAATACAGAGAGTAGGCCTGGGCCGTGGCTCAGCGGTCCAGGCACCTTGGCTGGTAATCCAGTCTGGCAGTGTGCCGCGGGTTTGACTCTCGATCCCGACGACCTTTACTGCATGTCACTCCCCCATCTCTCTCCCCATTTCCTGTCAGCCTACTGTCTGTCCCTCTATAAAATATATAAACTAGTAAGTAACCTATAGGCTATTGGTGAAAACACAAACCAGATGTGAAGAACAGACAATATGCCTTGGAACCCTTTGTCAGTGTCAAAGCTGATGATTAATAATGCCTGCGTCTTATACAGCATTACGTCCCAGTGGGGTATTGATCTGCATAATTGCTGGCACTTCTCAGAAGTGCTGAGTAGCACTTCCTAGCCACAAGGTGTCTCACCACTCTGTTGTGGAACATGTGGTCATCTCCCTATGTGACTGAACTCATCTCTCAGTTCCACAAATACTGAACCATCTCTGAGTCAGAGGGTTATCGTGTCATGCTGTCTCAGACAGCATGAGAGTTTGGACTGAATCTGCCTTTCTATAGGAGCAAATGCTCACTGCATGCTTTCACTTAAGCAACGAAGAATGCTTATCACCCGCTTCGAATGCTATCAACCCATAATCACCAGTATCTAGCCTTTGTCACATAAGCAGTGAATAAAACCAAGTGGTCTTATCTTCCTTATTCTATCCTTATTTCCTTTGATAGGAAAATATTTAGCAAAGCTTTCTTATATTTCCAGAAAAGGTTCATATGGTTTGATGAAAAAGTGGCAGGACAAAAATACATTATGCTCTTATTTTCTGAGCAACCTCAATGAATCTTAATTCTGATAGTTCCAGAAAAGGGTTAGAGCTGTAACAGGCTGTATAATGATTAAACAGTATATATCGTGTGTGTGTGTGTGTGTGTGTGTGTGTGTGTGTGTGTGTGTGTGTGTGTGTGTGTGTGTGTGTGTGTGTGTGTGTGTGACTGTGTGTCCTTAAATCTGGAATCTATAGCCTACAAATCCATTTAAAATGAGACCCAATGTTTCAGCATTTTAAGGCTATATCAAATCAGGTAAACATCATGTGGTGGGCTAATGTTATATACCCAATACCCACCCTAAAATCCTAAATCGTCCAATCATAGACATAGATACCAACCCTTCCATTCAAACTCTCACTCCATGTTTTCCAGCCCGCCTATGTCTCGTCCCACTCACCACCACAGTCTTTGTCAGTTGAGTTCACACAGCCACTGAAGCCGTTGTGAGGCAGTCTGCTCTCCCTCTCTCTCCTTCTCCACTGTCTGGGGTGTAGCGTCTCCTCTCCATGCAAGACTCTTGAAGACTGGTGAATAGGCTCCGAACTTTGTAACATTTTCTCTTCATTTGCTCCTCGCTCTGCAAAGGCTTGGCACTTTAGGCAGTAAAACCAAACAACGAAAACGTTGTAAAGTTTACATTTTCAAGACCCATCACTGTCTTAACAAACACTGCACAACAATGTCTGGAGAAGACGCACCTGCCCAGCAGCAGAACGACGTGGAACAGAAGCAAGACACCAAACCCAGCGAAGAGCCCAAAACTGATGCCAAGCCGGAGTCATCACCACCTGCCGCCGAGGCTGCCGCTCCGCCCGCGGCGAGCGACAAGGCCCCCGTGGAGGAGGACACGTTCACCTACCGCTCCCTGGTGCTCACCGGCTACGGCGGCTATGACAAAGTGAAGCTGCAGGTGAAGAAGGGCAAGCCCGTGCTGAAAGCCGGAGAGGTCCAGGTGCGGGTCAAGGCGTGCGGGCTGAACTTTGCCGACCTCCTGGCCCGCCAGGGTCTGTACGACCGGCTGCCGTCTCCGCCCGTCACGCCCGGGATGGAGTGTTCCGGCGTGGTCGAGGCTGTGGGCGAAGAGGTGACGGAGAGAAAAGTAAGCTTAATCTCTTTAAAGCTCTCATTGAATCACTCATCATCTTTTGTTCATTTGCCACCAAAGCCCCGTTTCATTCATCGTGTTTAGTACTTTCAAAATGTCTCATTATGCTGCTACTACAGACACCATGGGCGTGTCATTTCGGCTAGCTTGTTAATGGAGCAGCCTGCCCAATTTTGGGGATGGCATTGAACACTAGTTCTTTAAGCAATCTCGTGATTTAAACTGTATTAAGCATACCTTTTTTAAGATTCCACTGAACCGTTAAAAAAGGTATGCCTCAGGCTCAGTTAATATAGCTGTAGGGCTGCGTTTTATAATGATTCTTCGGTTAACTCGGCCATTCATTCACAGGTGCGTAATCTCAGAGCAGTTGCTGCCTGTCCTGGCCAAAGTGAGCAATAATAATTAAGCCACGTAGTATATGTTTTTTTTACTCGTCTTGTTATTGATTACAAAAGTGTTGGCAGTGACACTGACTGTGACAGTGAGTTGAGTTCAGTGAGGCGGCAGCGCCCCTTGTCTTGAACAAAATGCGTTCCCTCTGCGCACAAGATTGACAGCTCTAAGTTTATTGGATTTGGAGCTCCGCTATACCTGCCACGAGGGGCGTTGCAGATGGATGATGGATCCATTAATTTCACAAGCAGAATTCCAAGTGTACATTTCGACTTAAGTCAAGTGTTACCCAGAGTGACGCATGCAAAATTGCAAATGTGTGGACTTACTAGTGCACTACAATACCTTTTACAGTGCACTCTGTTGTGCTTAGATCTGATGTGTGAGCAACGGCACCGGAGACGGTCACGGATGCCTTTGTTATCCAGAGCGACACTGGCGCACGCACGCACCGACGCACGCACCGAACGGAAAGGGCGAGGCGCTACAGCATAAGAAATGTGATCAGATCACCACACGCGCGCCTCTTTTGTCAACAGATATTTCTTTGTTGCTCATTATGAATTTGGCAATCCTCAATCAATTGCCTAAAGTGTTTTAAGTTCAGCGCACACACCCTCGCTGAAGCAATGATGTTACTGTAATTATTTGTATGCCACAGACCAAATTAAATAGCATAAAGCATATATGCCTATATGCTATTATTTGTGTACTGTATACTATATATAGCCTAATTGGGATGGGTTTCTAATTAGAAATGAGGTAGGCTACATCATTGATAACCCTGTCCCTGAAATGACGATTGAAAAGTGTTACCTATACTTACCTCTCACTTACATACATTACATGATGAGTCATGTAGCCTATGACCACAACTTGATGATGATGGCATCACCACGGTAACCGCCTTTTACAATGCAAGAGGATGTGAAAGCATAATGTTCTGCTACACATCAGTATGAGTCATACAATGTTTTCTGGAATACAGTTATGCCAAATTTAATTTTACCAAACTGCAATGAAATAATCTGTGGGTAATTCTGCATGCTGATCCCCTAATTTGAGTGAGTCTGAGGCTAAGGCTGCCGCCTAGCTGGGGAGTGGGGAGTGGCCCATATGCCAATAGTACACCCGGATTTATATACTTTGTTGCTTGATTAGCCTACTTGAGGACTCGTACGGTTGGTTTTGTGTGTCTTTATAAAAGAAAATCTGTTATTTTGGACAACAAAGCATAAATTGGGAATACATTAATTGGGTTGAATATTGAATGGACTTGAATTGAGAACGACGTTGGTCGTCAATGGTCCAGTAGCCTATGGTCCAGACCAGTAGCCATATAAACCCTATGACCCAGTCTTATTAAATGCTTTATAACCAGTCAGTCAGTCATTTAGATTGGATTTAAAGGTCAGACACATTCACTGACACTCATGGCATGCATGCATGAACACGGACACACACACACACACACACACACACACACACACACACACACACACACACACACACACACACACACACACACACACACACACACACACACACACACACACACACACACACACACACACGGCATCTTATCCTCCCAGGACTTATACACTTCCCCATCTTCCCTCAGCCCCTGGTTTCACAGAAATAAAGAGCCAATCTTCCTAATGGATAGAGACCTCTGAGATCTCTGTGTTTTGGCAGCAATCACAGAGGGAATGTGCTGACCCTGGCTTGGTGGCAGAGAGTTTTTGGGAGGCTCACAGCTCACTGCAGCTCTCTCTCTCTATGTTTCTGTCTGTCTATTTATACAGTATATCTCATCTGACTAATGACTATACAGATATCAAACATCTGTCATTAAGGGCCCGGGCTGGCATAGTGGTCCGGGCACCTAGGCTGGTAATCCAGCCTGACAGCGTGTCGCGGGTTCGAGTCCAGATCCCGACGACCATTGCTGCGTGTCACCCCCCCCCCCCTATCTCTCTCCCCATTTCCTGTCACACTGTCTACCTACCTAAAGTGATTAGTAACTACTCCTCCTACCTTAGACAAAATAAAGCATGACAGACGTATAAATTGACCATGGATGTCCTTACACAAACCATGAACCAACCACACAATTACGTTATAGCCCATTCAGCAAATCTGAGGCTCACCTGACTTTTTCGGGGACAAAACCCAGACATGCAGATTTGTGATTCAGACCCTCCGACGCTGGAATTGATGTAGGACAGTTTGTCTGACCAACAATGACCATGTGACACTACCAAGTATTCAACCTCGGACAGTTCCGTACTCTGAAAATGCTTACTAAGAGTTAGACAGTTCATAGTTTAAAAGAAACTAGAGCAATACTGCAGTAAGTGACATCACCCTAAATGACCTAAGGAGGTGTGTGTGTGTGTGTGTGTGTGTGTGTGTGTGTGTGTGTGTGTGTGTGTGGGGGGGGGGGGGGGGGGGGGGGTGGGGTGGTATTACAGTGACTAAGTTAAAAGAGGGCAGGCACACCAAAGCACCCTTCACACTATACATCAGCACTTTTTTCCCCTGCTGACCCCAATCCCCCCCCCCCCACCCCCATACTCTCAGTATCTGACCCATATGTTCTCAATTATCTTCCTCCGGCCCACATTGTCAGTCTGGTATTTCCTCCTCCCCTCCCAACATCCCACCACCTCTTTATACTTCCATCCCTCCACACCTATCCTACTACCATCATTTGATCCCTTCATTATTTTATTATTTCTATTTCTCTCCCCCTTTCTCTTTCAATTCCACCTTTCAAATCTTCCACCCTGCTTTCTTTTTTATCTTCATTTTTTCCTCCCATCTATCCCTCCCTCTCTTTATCTTCATCTCGACCCCTGTCCCCTCATCCTTCATCCTTAAGTGCCTGACGGCTAGTGTCTATCCTATTCCTCTCATCCCAGGCCTACTATCTCTGGTTTCCTACTTGTTCTTTTCTTTTACCACAAGATTACACTTATAGCTTCACTTACAGAGCCTGATGACGATAGACCATAAACTACACAGAGAGGAGAAAATCAGACCCTGACAAACTTGAAGACAGACAGTCCTCGAAATATTCCAAAAGCTTTTATTTTGTCCCTTTTTGGCCCATACACAGGGGGTTTGCTTGATGAATCATGGAAAATTTTAAGTTTGAAAATACATAGCTGAATCAACTTGAAGGTAACACTATTTGCCATAAGGCTGAGAAGAAGAAAACGTTCCCATTGGCCACATTTTGTTGCCAGGATCCTATGGCAGATGCATGAACAGGGCGTGGCTTTGGTGCTGCGCATCCACATCACGCTAACCCAGTTAGTGTGATGAGGGACAACACCACAGTGACACCAGGACAATGTTATGCTGCCTTTTAATTACATTTGTGGGACCCACAAGGGCATTGTTGGAGTCACAATTAGCCCTTATCTTGAACCTTGTCTCCCCTGAGAATACTTAAACAGACATTTGCTGAATTTAAAATGTTCCCTCCTCAAAGATCTTTTTGCTAAGGTCATCAAAACCACACATCTACTCACTTGTGTTCAACATGCCCAAAACCTGAATCACCATCTGATTAATTCCATTTGCGTGCATGCTAACTGGACATGTCTTTGTTCTCCCCCTGGCCACACCATACCCAACAGCCTTAGTGCCACTACATAGTTCAAAAAAAAGAAGAAAAAAGAAGAAATTACAAAAGACCCTTACACATCCATTTGGTTCTGTTTCCGTTTGTACACTTCTCAGTTAAATTAACACCAAGGATTTACTGTGTACAGTTCATGCAGTAGACTGGAGTGAAGGCTAATCACGCAACCACAAAAAATAGCTGATCTACAAGCTCACAACATGTCACGGCATCGGTGGGACACATTCTGAGCTTGTAGATCTGATATAAAATCAAAATAAAATCTGCCTATTGAAATGTGAAATGGCCAAAATTGGGACGCAAAGGTTACCAAAGGACATGTAGGAAATAGGAGGAGGGGTGGGTGGGGGGGTCAGACAGCGAATATGTTGTAACAAAAGTATCACAAGGCTTGATCGTCTGGCCTTGACGTGTGAGCGCGTGCGTGTGTGGGTGGATGTGTGTGTGTGTGTGTTCATGAATCATGACAGCATCTCACATGGCTTCCGTGGGCAGTAGGCACAGAATAATAAATGCCGATGCATGTGAATGCGATATGTGCGTCATACAGCGTGTGTTTCCTGTGACGCCCCAACTATTGATTGTGCCACACTGTACCTCAAATTACACTGGTGAGGCTGGTATGTTTGAAAGCTCCGAAGAAGGAAAAGCCAACAAACGGCATAAATAATAAAGGGAAGGAAACAAGCCGGACATGGGCAGACGGGACTAAATGCTGCAACAAACACAAAAAGGAGAAGTTTTAGAGTGAAAGTAAATCAAATGAATCAACCTCATAAAGAGAGGGGGGGGGGGGGGATAAAACGGGGAAGAGTGAGAAAGATAGAAAGGGAGGTCTCTAATTGGAGTGGATAGACAGCGAGGCGCATGGCTCCCTCCGGGCCATTAGGGAGACCCGGGCGGAGTGGGTATGTTCCCAGGAGGAGAGGGCTTGTCTTGTGCTCAGCCATGGGGAAGAATCTGGCGGGGCCACTGATGAGTGGAGAGCAGCCAGGGGGAGAGGATGGGGCCCCATTGTGATGAGACAGAGGGGATACAGGACACTCACGGAGGGATGGATTGATGGATGGACAGAGATGGGAGTAGTCTACATACTGTAGAAAGTGAGACACAGAGGGAGAGAGAAGGAAAGGGATGAGGGGAGAGGGGGAGAGAGACCATTCGGAGAAGGTGAAGGGCGGGGGAAGGAGGGGACGGGAAACAAACGCAGACAGGATGAGACCGTGGAATGGAGAAAGGGAAGGAAGACCCAACGTGGTGCTGTGGAATGGAGTCAGGATGTTAAAATAAAAGAGACTGGAAGAACTGCGACATAGATTTTGGAGTGGGTTGGGCTGGAGGATGAGCAGCAGAAGGGTGAAAGAAAACAGGAAGTGAATTATAATGCTGTGGTTTTCTCTGTTTCCTGTATCCCTCAAACTGTTCTCTTCTGATTGGACGGTGCTGCAGTGGGGTGGGAGGTGACAATACTGGCTCGACCTCAAAGATTGGAGGATTCTGTCCTGATATAGCCCATTCATGTCCTCAGCATGCAATCTTGTTGTTGCTGTGATGTTTATTGACTTCATTGGTGGCTTGCCCACATGGTGACAACAGTGGTTGGGAACATCAACATACAATGCAATAATGTGGAATAGAGATTACGTAACATCTTCCTCCATGCTTTGACAAATCAACAATGACATACTGTATGAAAGCATAGAAATTGGCTCCTGTTTGTGTTGATGCATTACACCAATCCAATACTTGAACTTGAAGTGTTATGGTTATTTTCTAACCAAACTCCACGCTGTCTTTTTTTTCCAGGTGGGGGACAAAGTGATGGTGCTGAGCCGCTGTGGGCTGTGGCAGGAGGTGGCGGTGGTGCCGGCTACCCACACCTTCCTCATCCCAGAGGGAATGAGTTTTGAGGAGGCAGCTGCGATGCCTGTCAACTATGTCACCGCCTACTTGATGCTGTTTGACTTTGGCAACCTAAGGTCCAATCAGAGCATTCTCATCCACGCTGCTGCAGGTATGTAGCAGTGAACAAATAGGACAGTAATACAAACACAAACATTCATTCAGCTAATGAGATTCTAAGAAAGATCCAATGAATCGTGTGATTCCATGGTGATCCCTTAAGCTTTCAGCATACATCAACAGAATGTATTAAGTAGAAGTGTTTTCTGTTTGCCCAAAACCAAACAAGTTCTCTGCAGACAAAATTGTTATACCGTATACAAATTACTACTCCACTTTGAGCACTGAATGACCTCGTCCCCAGACTCCCCTTATTACCTTATTCGCCCTTCCCTCATTGGTGTAATCTATTCTGCGGTGATGTTCAGCTAGTTGGAACATCTTGGGGTTGCAGGAAGTGCTGAAAAGAACTTTGGCAAGTGAATGCGTTCATTCGCTTTATCCGTAATTACGTCTCTTGTTTCCACGACCTCATCAAACTTAATTTCCGTGTATGCTGCAGCCTTATTATGCGCCTAGAGTCAATGCATCATAATGTAGTTCAGATTCAGAACAAGGGTGCTTGAATATGTGTCCAAGGAAACGCCCTAGACCGTTTACACTGCCAAACGTATTGTTCTGCTGTCCCTGTTTATGCATACCTTTTCCATAATCATGGCAGTTGGAGAGTATCCTGCTGTACAGCATGATGTATGCATGTCTCTGCATGGGTGTGTGGTCTGGAGACGGCATGGAGCACCTGTCACCTTGAATGAATGAGGTCAAGATTGGGGTGGGGGGAGTGTGTGGTGCATTGAGCGAACGAGCGTGAGAATCAGTGATTTTAGTTACTCTGTATACATGAGCAGGCCAGCTGGACCGAATCGGAGAGCCATTATCCAAAAGAAATTGATCTCTCTCTCTCTCTCTCTCTCTCTCTCTCTCTCTCTCTCTCTCTCTCTCTCTCTCTCTCTCACTGCATACTGTAAGCATTGAGGAGTCCAGACCGCACTTTGGAATAGTACATGTGGGTGTTAATGGCGAGGAGAACATAGCACAGATGAACTCTACAACTATGCTGTCTCTCTCTCTGCAAGAGAAAATGTCAGTTCCTTTTCCTGAACACTGGAAGGCTTCCATTCCATCCAGGTGTGGTGTCCCTGGTGGAACTTGACCATCACAGCAGTTTCAGTAATGAGCCTTGATTTGGGACATTACCAGGACAAGTGCAGTCTTCACAAACAGGCTCGCTCACCAGTGGGCTTGTACTGCAGTTACTCATAGATTAACGGCCCACAAAGGAATCTACACAAGTGTTTGTTTCCCCATATCATTTGGTTTATGTCATTCAACAGCAGAGATGACATCCATGTGAATCTCATTATTGTGTATATGTTTCCTGTAGGCAGATTAATATGGGAGTGTGGTGTCCTAGTCTTTTCCCCCTGGTTCATTTGAGGCAGCTTCTCTTGTTTCTCAGGGCAGCCTGCCAGTCTTTGCTCACCAGCTGACATTATTGTGATTATTAAAAAGTACATCCAATGTAAAAACATATATAATAATAGCTATAATGAAAGAAGAAAAACTTAAAATAATTTACATAGAATTCTCTATGCATGCACATACTGTAAAACATTCAGTTACGGTTTATTTCCGTAATTCACCATGGCCCTCTTGAATGAGAGGCCATTGCTGTTTACATCATTTTCGTGCAGTCAGTCCTGGCTGGCTGGCTCATGAATTTGTAATACAGTACATGTATTTCTGCCGTGATGTCCAGTTGGTTATCAACTGTAACGGTAGATGCAGTGGTGATAGCAGTACCATAATAAATGTATAATTATATTACTAGTCCTAGAGATGTTCATTCATGTCACCTCAACGTCTCCTTAAAGTCGTTAGTCCCTGATTAATGTCAAAGATCAAAGATAGCTGCAATGACGGACTCCAGGAAAGGGAGCATGTCTGTGTGCCTGTCTTATTCAGGCTGTTTATTCAGCAGGTGTTTTGAAAATGCTTTAGTGATCATGAAAGATATACTGCAGCCACAGCGCTCTTTATGCAATTTTGTGGTTCCACTGGCTTGGTCTGGTAACTGTATCCACATAACATTCAACCAAGATGTGACAAGTGTTTAGTAAAACAAGAGTTACTATTTAAATGGTGACAAGTAACAGTATCACAATCACACATGTGGCTTGACTCTGTCACGGGGAATGTTCCTCAATTCTGCTAAATCAGAGTCAAATTAACTAAAGGTTGAACCGTAAGGGTCATGTATCTTGTTATCAGAACAGCCATGGGGTCATTTTTTGATGAATAACTTTCTTGCATCAGTCTAATCAATCTGTTGACCAGAGTGAATCGCTGTTAGATGGGGATGTGATTTGCAGTTGGGCTATACTGTTAATGTCTTGAAGCCTAGCTTCCCTACTCTAGGCATTTCATGATAGGCAAATATTTGGGAGCATGTAGATCGGCTATTTTCGTCAAAGAGATTTGTCGTAGGGGGAAAAAGGTGCAGGCCAAGGATCGGCCCCTTGGGGATCCTGGCCCATGAAGTGTAATAGGTACGTGGTTAAATAAGGGAACATACTATATGACTGTATACAGAATACATATGCAGATATTTCTCAAATGTATAGCTGTATAATCATGCATTGATTTTTTACTACTTATGGTTACTACTTGGCCTCCAAAACCCATGCAATATTGTTTTGAAATGTCCCATTGTCATTACATGTCAGATTTGTCAGTGACAGACTTTCCTGTCATTCTACATTGTGATCTGATTTACAGTATATAATTAAACCTGTACTGTACTGTACTGTACTGTACTGTACTGTACTGTACTGTATATCATACATTGTAGTAATTTATATTTAGCTATCATATAAACCCAGTACAATCCACTTGTTTGGGAGGAGCAAGCTGAAGAATGATCATAGGTCGACTGTATAATGTATAACGTTGCACAATGATGGCTCTATTGTGCAAATACCGGTAACACATTTCTCAGTAAGGCCCTTGACACAGCGCTTAAGGTTGTGTGAGCCATTGTCATATAATGGTATGACCCTGACCTGTCATTGTGGCCGACTGGCCGTGGCAGGTGATGCCATTCAACTTATATGACATTTTACCAAATTTAAAAAACGTTGCTCCTGAGGGTCAGATGACCAATACACAATGGCTGACTGATGGTGCTTAGTCTTAGTCAGTCAGTCATTCCTGTGTGTGTGTGTGTGTGTGTGTGTGTGTGTGCGCGCGCACACGCACACGCATATGCACGCACGGTTTGAATCCTGGCGTCACTGACGAGCGCTCAGCTGCCTCTCTCGTGGGTCACTCCTATCTTCTCTCTCCAAACAATAGCTTATTGTTTGTCCTTCATCCCGCCTGCCTACTCTACTGGACTGTACATCTGCATCCTCCCATCCTACGCATCCCCCCCACACCACTCCACAACCCCCACCTCTCCACACCAGCCACCCCGAAACCCTCCCACCCTCCAAGGGCTCGAGATGACCCTGCTTGCACCCGTGGTGACTCCTTGTCAACAGGGAACGTATACTGTATGTACACACACGTGTTTCCCCAGAGTTTTCTCCAGAGAGTCAGAGCAGAAGTGCAGTGACATTTGGCTGTGACCAGCCAAAAGCATTTCCTATGACCCGTCCGTGAACCGGGCCCAGTGTTTATATGGACCTGGCCAGAAGCCCTGCCACCACGCCCACACGCTGCACATTCTTCATGCTTATGGTACTCCGATGATGACGTCCATGTCTCTTTTATCTGTGAGTTATTGGGTGGCTAAAAAGGAAATAAAGTGGAAGAGCTCCACATTTCCTTGCAGATGGTCCACGTATAAACTATGATTTGAGTTAATTCCTAGAGTCACAGTCTCATCATCTTTCTTGTGTTTCTCAGGGCCTGGGCTTTCATGTGGTCCTGCAATGGCACAGGGTTTGATTCCCACCAGGTCTTTAGATATCAACATTAATGCACTGGTGGTGCTGGTGTCTTGGATAAAATATTTGATATTATATCATCATTATCAATGATTATACAATCATTCCTCTGTAAGGTCCATGGGAATGTGTTCAATGCATGCCTATGTGTTGTGCTGTAAAATCTTCAGTATAAACTTATCCATTTGTTAAGTAAAAGTATCACACTTCCTGGGCATTGCATTCATCCGTTTCATATGAAACATTTTCAGTTTCCCCAGATGCCCTTTATAGTGGCCTCAAAAATTGACGGAACTCTCCCGGTTTGTGAGATGTTTCCTCTCGCCTAAATCAGTTATTTTTGGTGTACGACGAAGAATAGATTAGGCATTACTCCAAGGACGTAGTGAGATTCCCCCCAACTGCTGGACATTACTGTACTACATGGTCTGGGCCTCACAACTTAACATCCATGGGGTGACAGAAGTGTAACAGTGTAGAGGTCAAGGTCCTTGTTATGGAGGGTATGGAGGAACTCAAATCTACTAAACAAAGCTGAAAGTGCTTTTGCAATTTGCATCTTCAGCAATCTTCGAGGAATCTTTGACAGCAGTCTTTCAAGGTTTATCATTGATGCTGGAACTCTACTGGCACTCGACCTTTTGTCTTGAGGATATTGACTTGAGAGTCCAGCTGTGGTCTCAATCCTCGAAATCATGACGGAAGAGCCTCCGGCATTATGTTCCCTCAGTGTGCCCTCAAGCCACATTTATACTTGCCATGTTATGCAGGAAAATGTCCGATCTGCAAACGTAATATGCATCTCGCTGTGAGGCATTGCGAGATGTGCTATTTTTGATGTGCAGCACTGGCGCACAACCAAGTATCCGGCTTCAGAAACAGAAGCTTGAAGATATGAGATTTTACTGTTGTATAGGCACACACACACACACTATACTAAACACACTATACACACTTGCAGTCTTGCACACAAACGAAAACATCTGAGAAACAATGTAATCTACTAGAAACAGAGAGAGAGTTGAGGGAAGAATATGAAAAACAAAGAATTACATTTATCCATCAATCCATCCATCTTCAACCGCTTATCCGTAGTCAGGTCGCGGGGGCAACAGCTCCACCAGAGTGCTCCAGACTTCCCTCTCCAGAGCAACATTAGTGACTTCCTCCTGGGGATCCCGAGACGTTCCAAGGCCTAGTAAGTCGATGTGTTTCCTCCAACTGCGCCTTGGTTTGCCCCGGGGGCTCCTCCCACTGGGACGTGCCTCGAGGACCTCCCTAGGGAGGCACTGAGAGGCATCCTAACCAGATGCCCGAACCACCTAAGCTGGCTCCTTTCCAGGCGAAGAAGCAGCGACTCTATTCTGAGTCTCTCTCTCGCGTGACTAAACTTCTCACCTCATCTCTAAGGGAGATGCCACCCGTCGAAGAAAACTCATTTCGGCCATTTGTATTCACAACCTTATACATGACCGTATAAATGACCCACACTTCATGAATTACATTTATAAAACGTATTTCTCTACAGCACATGTTTCCCTCCACGCCTGTAGCCTGTATTCATTCAATAACAAAACTCTTCAAATGTTATAGTGGCTTGATTTCAGTACATCTCTCAACTCTTATAGATCCATAATTCTCGGCCGCCATGATGAAAAGAAAAGTCTATGCCTTCAAAGCAGTTTCCTGTTCTCTTCCCCCAGTCTGTCAACTCAGGAGGTTGTACGCTAGTTTAGAGAATGCTAATTCAAGCTGACCGCTGAACAGGAGTCTCGGCTGTGCAGTTGAACCGTCTCTCTGTGTTCTCCGGGCCTGGCATTACCCAGAGGCAGATCAGCTGCCCTGATAGGAGAGGGAAATGAGGGCAACTTCCAGTGTATCCACCAATCACATCGCTCTTTTATGTACTCATCACCGCTACAGCCGTTGACACACAACCCCATCATCCCCCCAACCTTCCATGCACACACACACACACACACACACACACACACACACACGTACGTGTGTTTGAGAAGCAAATTTCCAAACTGTACACTGTCTTTCTCTGTCTTTACTGTGTGTGTGTGTGTGTGTGTAGTGCGCCAAAGAATGTGTATGCACCAGTTTCGGCATATTTTGGAGGGAGTTTATGGTATGAAGAATGTGCTTGTTTGCATGTGGTTATCGGTGGCGTTTACTTTATGTTAACAATTATTTCCTTTTTCTGACTGCTCGGGGCAGCTTCTGCGGTGCTCTTTGTTGTTTGTGTGTGCGTACGTGTGACTGTTTGCGCTAACAAGCATTGTGAGAGTTCTCAGTCAGGAAATCGTAGGGACTGCCTTCTCACACCCAGTAACTAAAAATGGGTTTCCTCTATGCCGCATAGAGCGAAATCTACCAGAGTGTGAGCATATTAAACCGCTCTACAAGTCCACAGCACGCGCACACACGCAGGCAGGCAGGCAGACATTCACAGTCAACCACAAACCCTATCTAGTTAGATGTGTGCTAAAAACGTCTGGGTTTCCGAGGCTAGATGTGTACTGTCGTACACGAGCGCTGCTTTCTATATAAACTAGCCATTGGAAAGAGCAACACCACCAACATTCCTCAACGGTCATTTATTTTATCCGTCTTGTTGACATTGTCGCGGATCCACTGCTAGTTTGGGTAGGAAGGGATTCTTGGGCCCGTGTTTGTATTCCATACTTTGTCGGCCACAGCCTAATGATAGGGTGAGGAAGAGGAGAACTGGTGGAAGAAACCTGAAAATAAGCACGGGAAGTCACACTGAAAACGAGCAAGGAGCTATGAAACAGTGGACCATTCAATCTCGCTGGTGTTGTTGGCACATGCAGTAGCATTGTGGCCAGTGGCCGCTGACCTTTACCCCACACCTGAGATCGCGGCATACTAAATGCCACACAATGCAAGATCTTGTGCCTTTTTTGTTTTTAAAAGAACCTATACAGTTCGTTCACTGGGGTCCCTCAGGGCTCTGTATGTGGTCCCTTCTACATTAAATGTCTTTGGTGGGAATAGCAGATCAATAAGCTCACAATGCCTTGCCTTGCATTGCGTGCGTGCGTGCATGTGTGTGTGCGTGCACGGATTTATAGGTGTGAGGTTCAAGTGCTATCCTTTCCGCTTTTTTGTAAGCCTGTAAAACATTGCCGTTGTCCCCACCCACCCCTGGTTGTTGAACACAGGGTGTGGAACACCAACAGTGGCCCCAATGTTAGGCTGGATTCCACTGTGTTTTGGGGAAAATTCCTCTTCTCTCTTAAGAGTCATGTTATGCAGGCCAAGACGGTGCAACCGATGCCAAAATGTGAGTATGTGTGTGAGAGGATATGTGAGGGAGACAAGAGCCCTGTGTGTGTGTGTGTGTGTGTGTGTGTGTCATTTCTCCCTGCATGCCCGGCTGCCCGCCCCGAGAGACTTACTAAATAGATTACGGTAGATTTGGTGCCTTTGACATTCCCTAATTTCCCAGTGTAAACAATTCAATTGAATCTGGTGGAGAACAAATGGAATTAGTCTCAAGAATTTCGTTGACTTGCAACTTTGTCGTTGGCCCAAGGAATGGGGTTAATGTTCAGGGATGACCTTAAGTCACCCCGGGAATCTCATCTCTTGGGAAAGGCATAGAGAGAAGGGGCACGTGGGAGGTGTGTTAAGCTACAGGGAAATCGAATCAGGAAGCCAAAGGACTCGGAGCATTGGATGCTGAAGTAATGGGTTAATGGTGCTTTAATATTTGAACCTGTTGACATGTTAAGATTTATTAGCCGAAAGGACCTGTCTCATGATCTGCTCCACACTGCGATGTGTCATGTGTGCATGCATGCGTGCGCGAGAGAGACAGAGAGAGAGACAGAGAGAGAGAGACAGAACGAGGTGAGTAAGGTGGTGGGGTGGGTTGAGGGGCTCTTGGCAGAGCTATTTAGCTATTTGGTCTTGTGATCTGGGTTCAGTCTTAAGACCAGCATTGTGGAGCTGGTTCTCAGTAGGGATGGCCAAATGGAAAGATTGTATTAACCGGTTACCGCCAGGACTTGCCGGCTAATTAACCGTTAGCCGTTAAGAAAAGAAAAGCGCTGTTTTGCGCATTAAAAATAGACAAATACACCGTTTACACGCGGCCTGCTGTCAATCAGTGCACTAGTGCGTTGGCTACAGTCTTCTATACGGACACATCACACATGTATCGCGGACCGATCAGGAAGGATTAGGGAGAGAGAGAGAGAGAGAGAGAGAGAGAGAGAGAGAGAGAGAGAAAGAAAGAAAGAAAGAAAGACGTGTTGAGAGAGCGTCTCTCTAACGCGCGAGAGAGAGAGAACGTCTGAGAGAGAGAGAGAGAGAGAGAGAGAGAGAGAGGGGGGGGGTCCCGTTAGCAACAAGCTAACAGCATACCGGACCCGGTACGTTCGTTCTATGATCTTATGATCATATGATCTGCCGTTTAAGGAACCAAGTTAACGTTCGTTGCACGAAGGGCAGATCTGCGGGCGCGCAATGCTGTGTGTGTGTGTGTGTGTGTGTTCGTCTTTTTTTCTTTTTCCCTCCTGCTTCCATGCAGTCCACTACATGCAGTTGTTTTGGTGTTTTTGTTTTGGGGGAAGTAAGTCACAGCACATGCGTGGTTGCACTGACAGTAAAGGTGGAAAGAGGGGTTTGGTTCTTTGGCCGCGGTGCCCGCTCTCGGCGCTTCAAAATAAAAAATATATTTTTTTATCGGTGAACCATTAGCCGTTAGTGTTGTCGGTAAACAAATTAATAAACGGCTAACGGCTATCGGTAGACAACCCTGGTTCTCAGGGGATCATGGCACAGGTGTCCTCATTCTCCCACTATCTAGAAGTAACTTGGGCAAGATACAGTATCGCTCACAATAACTCACAATCTAGGGTTAGATACCCTGTTAACACCATTTTAAGGCATAATCACTTCTATTAAGATCATCTTTAAGATAATCTTTTTAATGAAAAAATTGATATACTGTAGACTAGGAGTTTCTTTTTTTCAGATGTGGCCAGTATGCTAAATAAGGCTGAGGTAATTACAAGATGAATGACTTGCTGTATGAGAGGAGCATACGTTAGCGTTTAGACTTTAGAGTAATGTGTGATAACTAACGGTACAGCACATAATGTGTAAACGGATGGATGTTACTGTACGTTGCTTAACTTGTTTATTTACACTAAATTACTGTAGTCCACTAGATGCTGTCTGTGCCTGTATATGAAAGTGTTCAAATGGTAGAGGTGCTCATACAGAATATATCGTTGCTGTCATGCAAAAACCTTACTGTATGTCCATATCTTTACCTTTACTACGTTTGTTTTTTTTCCTCCATAAATAATTACAAAATTCGACTACATTGTATGACAGTGTCTCACAAAATAGCTGATCTATAAGCTTATTTTCTGCTATTTCTGAATAATTTACATTTCTGACTTTCTTTGCCAATAATGACATGTCCAAAATGTTTGTCTATGGGTTGTGCTGTAAATATGTAAAAGTATTAACAAGAGCTTGTGACAAAATTATAACTACATTAGAATCACTTAACATGTTTTTTTCTTTCCTGAACAATAATGATATTGGACAATGTGCTAGTGGCTAAAGTGTGCCATTGTTTGGATGATTTCCTCCATTTATCCTATTCACACATATAGTCTACTAGAATTTCGTGCGCGCTACGCGCGCACTCATCCCAGAGCGACTTTGCCACGCACTATGGGAAGAAATAAATGGCGGGAGTTGACTCCACATGTAGTAACGAATGGGTTATTGGAAATGTACCATTGTTTTGTCCTGAATATTTCCACAGCCTAAGTACTAAAGGATTGTGACTGTGGGACAGACATACAGTCTGACATACAATAGGCTACACGTGTGCACAGTGAATAAACAATGACCTATATGCCCAGAGTTCTTAAATTAACATAGTTGGATTTTAACAGAAAGACAATGCCATAAATCAGTCAAAGTAAGTGACAGACTCAACAGTAGCACACAGCATGCAAGGCAGCGATGCATGCATGCAAACATGTTTGTCCAGCTGAGATTTAGTGTCTCCATCTCTCTGTGGAAGAGGTTGCACATGACCTGTACGGCCACACTGAGGCGCTCCAACACAAACACAGACACAAAACAACACCACGCTGTTTGTCCAGTTGACCCAAATCAACACCAATACCTAGCCTGTTTGTCCAAAACACAGTATCTGCTGGCCACGTGTCTACTTCGCCACAACCTAATGTTAGTAACAAATGTAGGGGAGAGCCGCCAAGGTTGTAACGCTTGACGGTTGTAACATGGACGTTATATCTTGATTGGTCAACGCCACCATGACGCCATCGCGTCAGTATGTGTACAGCAACGTACTCTACGTGGCCAGGAGTTTGAAGTTTGAAGTGTTTACCTTCAAAATGCGTCTAATTTTACACCTGGAGTATATGTGTGGTACAATTTTTGTCTTTGGTGTTGGTGAATAAAAATCCACATGGATGTGTTCATGCTTATGTTCTTCATTAGTTTGCATCGTGTTTAGACGGAATTCACGTTCATTCTGGTCTGTAAGCAACTGCAAAGAAAACTTGCAAAAGCGGGTCATTTGTAACATGTGTTACAAATGGTCCGCTTCCATTCAATGCCATTATATGTAATATTTACATATTTGACATATTGGCCAATATTATATGTTCTGAAATGGTATTGTGTAGTGTATTCTGAAATTAGTTTAGGGTTGTATAACGTTGTACAACTCAATCAATCAAACGTTTGTTTAATCAATGTATTGCCCCATTGAAAAAAAAGAAATGGCCAAACTGGTACTGGTACACCCGATACTATTTAATATTTCCCTTATGTTTGATACATTTTCTTATCACATCCATGGTATAAAAACAATGCTAAGGAGTTGCTTCAATGAAATGTAATTGCTTTAAGCTGAGAACGATATGTTTAATGGTGTTTTTTAGCGTTGTTACATTTATCATGCATGCCGTTACAATTGATCCGATATGCGCAGCAAATGTAACACTGAAACAGCGTCCACGTTCGGTTGAATAACTCCCGACCTGTTTTATCAAAAAAATAACTTGAAGTGGTTTATGGTAGCTGACATGTGTAGGTCCGTTGCCTGAAAATATTACATGTGTAGCTAAACGGATCTCTGAGTAAAAGAATGAAACGTGCAAAATGTTACATCCTTGGCGGCTCTCCCCTATTAGTTTACTCACAGCACAGCACCGTCACTCCTGTCAGTTATTTCGTCCTAATAACTTGAAGTGGTTTATGGTAGCTGACATGTGTAGGTCCGTTGCCTGGAAATATTACATGTGTAGCTAAAGGGATCTCTGAGTAAAAAAATGGAACGTGCAAAATATGTTCTAAAATTGTATTGTATTGTGTAGTGTATTCTAAAATTAGTTTAGGGTTGTATAACGTTGTACAACTCAATCAATCAAACGTTTGTTTAATCAATGTATTGCCCCATTGAAAAAAAAGAAATGGCCAAACTGGTACACCCGATGCTATTTAATATTTCCCTTATGTTTGATACATTATCTTATCACATCCATGGTATGAAAACAATGCTAAGGAGTTGCTTCAATGAAATGTAATAGCTTTAAGCTGAAAACGATATGTTTAATGATGTTTTTTAGCGTTGTTACATTTATCATGCATGCCGTTACAATTATTCCGATATGCGCAGCAAATGTAACACTGAAACAGCGTCCACGTTCGGTTTAATAACTCCCGAGCTGTTGTGTGTATTGCGTGGTGAAATGCGCACACTGTATGTTGCTATGGCTGCTGACGTTAGCATGTGTGCTATCAGGCAAAAGCTGAGATAGATATGCAACTACTACTGGGGAAAATGCCATACAAAACACAACACCTAATTTCGGAATGTTATTGTGACCTATTGAGCACAATCAGACCATCATGATTTGCTTGCTGGACCTATAATTAATTTATTAGCATTAAATGTCCACTCGCCCATCCAAAAGAAAAGCAAGATGGCTGCGACAGATTGTGAGCGCGACGGACTACGGAGGCCAGGAGGAACAGAGCTGGTGACGTAAGAGGCAGGCAGTGTTGCCAGGTTTGCGAATTGTAAGCGAGTTGCAGTGTATGCAAGTAGCGTGGTTAAATTCCTTGTTTCTCGGCGTGTTGTGGCACCCGTTTATCTGCTGGCTCGATCGTGATTTTCATAAAAGTAATATTTGCAGAGTAAATAAGAAACTTGAACGGCTAAAAAATAGGCTATGTCAGTTCGGGGAGGGTGGCGAATTTATTTTGCATATAGAGATGTGTGGTAAAAGTGTGGTTCGGTCGGAGATAGAGCACAAAGAATGAGTATGGGTACAACTTCTCACTTGTATAAATAGATACATGTATTAAAACATATTTGTATATGGTTTCATGCATATGGAATACATACTGTAGCATACGAATATTTGCAGAGATGTGTTTTGTAGATGTACTCACTCTCTGCTTGTGCACAATACTGCCCGGTGTACAAGCTTTTGAACATACCAGTACTCGTAGATGGCTGGCTGTATGAGGCTTTGAAGAGATTGACATTACTGTAGCTGGTCTGTCAAAGATAACCTGGTCACAAGCTCATGATTTGCAATCGAGTGACTTTTATATGCCCAATGGAGGAGTAGCCAATGAAACAAAATGGTTCCCCATGCTCAGTCATCGCAGGCAGTTTGGCACTGGTTTCCTTGGCAACACAAACTTGGTTTCTCTCCGAGGACAAGGAGAGATAGTGATATTATAAAGCTGGCTCAACACTGCCAGACAACAGCAAACAGCCTTGATCTTATTTCTTCACTATCTTACTTTTCCCGTCAGCAAGGAAGATGCTTTGTGGTATGGCCTCATCGCTCGCCAGAAATACCAGATTTACAAGTGAAAAACACAATTATGTTTGCGTGAGCGACACTGCTTTACAACAAAGTAATTAATAGACTGACGTCTGACACCTACGCGTAGTGGAGCGGTGAAGGTATGCGACGGTGACAACACAACCAAGTATAAATCAGGCTTTAAGGTGAAGGTGTCTATTCGGTGCTCTTGAACTGGAATCAAGAATGCCATCCTGTCTTTAACCTTCAGAAAATTAACCATATTTTGATTGTACTTTACAGTATATTGGCTATATCTTCAACCCAAAAGATAAATAACTCAAAAGATAAATATTCTTGACTTTCTTGACTGATTTTTCCTGACAAGGTGAGGTCACTGATTCCCTGTGAGTGTGAGTTCACCTTGACTTCACACTGTTCTGTTAATTTGATCTCTTTTGATCTCTGTTTTCTTACATTTATACACTGACAAGGATTTTACTGTGTGGTAGCCTTGTGGGTCTTCAACCAAAGTTAGCCGTTTTGATTAGAAAGGTGGTCTAGGTAGAACCACACCAACCTCAAGATTGACATGAAACAAGAACACCAACATTGCACTTGATCCTAACCTACAACATGCTGCAAGAATCCACAAAGGTACCAAGTTGAACTATTGAACAGTGTATGTTATCAATTTATAAATCTGCAGAGAGAGGACAGCCTATTTTTCTTGGTAACCACCAGAAATTATTGTAATTGAATTGAAAGATGTCATCCATGGTTATTATTATGCAAGACTACTCAACAGTCCACCTATCGACTAACATGTCATGCGCCTGCCTTACGTGGTTGACTGCTCGACTGCCTCGTAGTGTGAACTTGATGAACTTGAACTTGTGAGAGTAGGAGTGTGTTCCAGCTTCCACAACCAAGACAGTAGATCACGACTTGATGAAAACATGGCGAGGGCCACAGTTCAGCAGCTCAGTTATGCCATTAAGAATAGATGTCATTTAAATGCACATGCTGTGAGTGCTCCCATTTGTTTTGCTTTATTCTCCCTGGCATCAGATAAGATGTGCCCTTTATTTGGTGAGGCATGAATGACCTTTATGGACGCCTTTCAGTTCTAGTCCTCAAGTCAGCAAGCTTCCATCTCAAACAGACCCCTGCTTATCAGTAACCTATTACTCCTTGCTGTGGCTGCCTTAACAAACACTGGCTCAGACATTTGCCCACATGTTCAAATAGTCAATGTGAACGCAGATATCCAAAACAGCTCAGGAAGCACATATTCTCAGAACACTTTGCCTTCAAAGGTCATCTTGCACAATGCATTGCTGATTCGGCATCAATTTTTATTTCCAGTGGCACTGTTATAAGCAGTTATGCGCACGTAATTTATCGAGACAATGACATCCATCTCGCCTTTACTAGCAAACAGAAACCTTGGCTGAGTCAAATATCTCTTAATGTGGAATTTTAGGCAGGTTGTCCTGAATAAAAAAACGGGTCAAATATCTCTTGTGGAACTTTAGGCAGGTTCTCTTGTCGAATACAAACCAAAATAGTGTCATTCGATGCACAATGGCTAGTTTCTCCAGAGTTGGATGTCTGTGTGTACATCTGTGTGTGGGTGTATTCTCCCTAAGGCTGCAGAGGTAATGTGATTGTGTTTAATGCTCTTACTTACCCCTGAGCCCTCCACAGCCACGCTGTTATTGACTAAGGCCTGTCTGGGACAATAAAATAATGCAAATTACATTTACCAGCCATAGGAAATACTTGTTAAATGGAATGTTTGGGTGCCTTTAGCAAGTGTATTCCTGTATGCAGAGTAACAAGTATAATTCCTACTGGGGGCGTCTCCTCCTGAGTGGCCATTTATATATTGAACATTGAGAGGAATAAATCCCTCTCCCTAATCCAGTTGCCAATTGCTGCGTTTCAATCGTATTCATCTGCCGACTTTTAAATACAGTACATAGGTTTAACATTCAACCAGGTATACGTTAAACCCGCTTCCCGTTTCTCCACAGGTGGTGTGGGCACTGCAGCCACCCAGCTGTGTCAGACAGTGAAGGATGTGACTGTGTTTGGCACGGCGTCTGCCAGTAAGCACGAGACCATCAGCCAGACTGGAGTCACGCACCCAATCGACTACCGCACCAAGGACTATGTCGAAGAGGTCCGCAAGATCAGTCCCAAAGGTGAGACAATTTTATGCTATACGTTGTGTGCCCGTGTCGCGGACCGGAAATGGCAGATGTACAAGCTCACAATGTGTCGCAGCATGAAATGTTGTGCGGCGTGCACTTGTAGAGTCACTATTTTTGGTACGCGCCATCATGCACAACGTAGTATATCAAGCCCTTCAAATGGAGTTACCAGGTTTCTAGGTTTTCTATAGTCACCTCACCTCACATGTACTTACAATTCAGCTGTGGCAACATTACATGCAGAAATACCGCACCACGGTTAGTTGTATGCCTGTGCCAACTGTCAACCAATTGCAGTTTACATCATTGTCATCATCTATATCTGGAATTTAATTAAATATTATGTTGTGTATTTATTTGGTAATATTTAAGGTAGTTATAATCTGTATTGTCCAATCCATGTCACTGTTAAGTTTAGGAATCTTATAAAAGATAAACGTCTTTGACTCTTCGGGGTATGCCCGAAGGTGACATATGCGCTTCCTGTTCAGTTTCCCATAGCTTTTCTTGATTGGCGGACTTAAACCGGCTTAAACCGGAAACGCATATGACACCAAACCTGGACTATAAGACACCATGAAATACTATAAGACTAGTTATTACAGTAATAATCACCACATTCTGGTTTGCTGCACTGTGATTGATTCTCAATGTGAACACAGAATCCCCTGCCCCCATGCACTTCCTATTCTTGACATAATTCACAGCGAACTACAATCAGCGGTCACATATTTGAGTCTTTCAAGACGGTTACTTTTCTAGACAAGTGCACAACTCCTTTTAGTAAGCAATGAGTACACGTCTGGATCATACCAACATCAATTATGCATCCCCTAAGTTATAGATGCATGATTCCCCGACCTCAGTGACGGGGACGCAAATACAGGTAGCACACATGCTGTTTGTCTCTGAAACAAAACAGCCCTCCAATTGCCGCTCATCCTACTGCTGTGTTCCTAGCAGAGTGGAAAATGTTATATTACACTGTAACACATGCTCATTTTGAAGTACCCCGCCCAACACCTCTCCTCTGTAGCGAAGAGAGACGGGGAGAAAGAGCGAGCTGACAGACTGATAGACAGAACCCATCTAATTAGATGTCTGGATCAATGAAGCTCTGCTCTCTATCTGTGCCTCTGTCTCTTGTCTGTCTGTCAATGCTCGTGTGGTGTGGCCAGAGCAGAACCCTGCTGTGAATGTGAGCCATGCTAGAATCAATAGAAACAAGGGATTTAACAGAACAAGGATGGGCCAGCCTGCTTTAAGAAGCCCCTTCAGACAGAAAGAAGCATTATTCATTAAAGGCTGAGCCTACATGGCTAGACATTAATAAGCCACAGAGAGAAACCCGTAAACATTTGGGTTACCATAGCTCTCTGCCCAGAGATCGGTTAGTTATTTTCTGTCAAGAAATTGAAAAACAAAACTCTACAGAGAAACATTTATCATTCACATGAAAAATGCCATCTTCCTCTATCCTCCTCCTCCTCCTCTTCTCCTTTCCATTTGACACACACTGTTAATAACTCTTCTTCTTCTTTCCCCCCTAGGTTTGGACATAGTATTGGACCCTCTTGGAGGCTCAGACACTCAAAAGGCTTACAATCTGCTCAAACCTATGGGAAAACTTATCACCTACGGTAAGAAAAGAATGATCTGTTGTGTCTGTTGTGGTCTGTTGTGATGAGTGACAGCCACTGTCTGTGTGACAAAATCTAGATTGTTAAATGAATCCTCAGACGTTTACTGTATTAAAGTTCAAAAGTGTTGTGAGTTGATAATATGATCTTGTTAAAAGCATATTGATACACTAGACAAAATGCTCACGGGTTCCCATGCTAGCTACCAAATGAGCTTCTTCCAAGTGGGCAGAGTGCACCCGGTTGCTGGCCTCTCTGTCAAGGCCCATGTCCTCAAATGTGCTGTGTTGTGCGTGGGAAGGCCCATACACTCTCTCTGTGACCATGCCAATCGGCGACCAGCGTGCATGCAACAGTGGGCAGGGTCGGCATCCATGGAGAACAGGGCCTTTACTTTGCATGTCATAAAAAAAACCGATCCCACCACCCAGCATGGTGCCCGTCCCCCCTTGTCCTCATCCTCATCTATTCACCCTCCCAACACCACAGTACATCCCTCCCTCCGTTCCATCCCTCCATCTGTAGCTCTCTACTCTCCCTGCCCGCAAGTCCTCTGCTCTCCGCGTCCCTCTTTGCCGGCTGCTTCTCATCCAGCTTATCAGAAGTATGCGTGGTTGGAACAATGGGCGTTCTATCCACACGGAACCTGGAATGTGTCTGAATGTATCAGACTGGGTCTGCTTCTCCAGCACCCCTCCCCTCTCTCAGAGCACACTTCTGTCCCTGTGTCCCTCTGCAGGAGAGAGATGGAAAGCGAGAGACGGAGAGAGCGATACCATTAGGGCCCTTTGAGAACACAGTAGGGCTGAGCCTTAGGAGGTGTGAGGACAGTGAGAGTGAGGAAGTGCCAACGTGGGTGGGTTTCCAGATTCACAACAGACAGAGCGACCGTAAAGGGGATGTGAGATGTCATAAAAACCTCACATGAGAAGTGATGAAGTGGTCATATGAGGAGCCTCTGTACCGATTATGCAAGAGCGCTTCTTCAACCGAAACTGAGACAGACCCACAGATTAGCTAGATGTGGAAGTTAAAGCTTTGGTGAGAATGGAAAAGAATCAGTTGGCTAGGAATGTCATGTGCAAAACAATAAAATGGAGAAAAGAAAGCCGGGGTTAGATAATGTCTCAGTAAATTAACCGGTCCAAACAATGCTTCATCCGTCACCGCGAATCAATTACACACAGAGACTGCCCCTCAGTTTGAGATTAAAGAGCCCCCCTCTTCTAGCCTGACACTTGGCCTGAATTTTTTTTTTTTTTTTATGGGCGTGGCTAGCTAGCAATACAGGGGCTGGAGCCAGGCTACCCTAGCCTGGCTAAAGTCAGACTCATATCACACTGTCGTGCCGCCGGCAGGCTTATTCATTTATTTATTTTCAACGGCTGTTTCGCGTCTGGCTTATTAGCCAGACTCTGTATGTCTGTCTGTCTTTCTCTCACAGCCTCGCCGCATGTAACCCTTTCTCTCCCACCTCTGTCAGGCGCAGCCAACATGCTGGCGGGCCAGAAGAAGAACCTGTTAGCAGTGGCTAAGACCTGGTACCACCAGTTCTCCATCCACACGCTCAGCCTGATCCAGGGGAACAAGTCAGTGTGTGGCTTCCACCTGGGCTACCTGGACGGGGAGACGGAGCTCATCTGTCATGCCATGAGCGTCATCCTGGACCTGTATAGTCAGGGGAAAGTCAAACCCCTCATTGACTCAACCTGGCATCTTGAGCAGGTGTGTGTGTGTGTGTGTGTGTGTGTGTGTGTGTGTGGAATGAATGTAAGTCAATGCAATGTCCACAAAAGTTTACAAAACCAATGGGCGTGGCCATACACAAAGTGGAATCAATGTTGCTCTTCAACCCAACTCTGGACAGAATTGGACTGTTGAGGGAAAATGAACACTGTTGACAGATAGTAATAGAGACGGCATGAAAGGAAAGCGAGAGTATGACAGAGTCAGTCAGTAGGGCCAGGCTTAAGTCTTCAGCTACACAGTATCAAAGCCAAGACCG
Source organism: Protomyctophum bolini (assembly GCF_963924005.1). NCBI lineage: Eukaryota > Metazoa > Chordata > Actinopteri > Myctophiformes > Myctophidae > Protomyctophum > Protomyctophum bolini. Next base: position 29,397,353 of record NC_137872.1, read on the forward strand.
GTCAGTGTTCTGGCCTGAAAGAAATGCCCACTGTCCTTCTGTCTACGGCGCCATCTGACACCCTTTTTCTGCCTTTACATTAGATTACACTAAATCTCTGTGTTTAGGATATTGTCTGTCTGTCTGTCTCTTTCTCTCCATATTTCTGTCTCTCTCTATGTACTCTACTCCCGAAATCTCCTTTCCTTCCTCTGTCTATCCTTTTCTCTATTTCTTTCTTGTTGCTATGGTGACCTCCCATATGCGTTTGCATCTGTCTTAGGGAGTGGCCCTGATGTATGAGAAAGGCAGAGCATGAGAATACAGAGGGATGAAAAGGAGAGATTGCACAGCCATTTAGTATAAAGTTTTGTAAGAGAGATAGAGTAAGTGTATATACTGGGTAAATTAGTTTGTATGATCTCTTGTGGTTGTTTGTGTATTTTTGAAAAGGACAAACAATGCTGCGGAAACTTAATTAGTAAGATAATATTGATCGCCTTGAGGCTAAATGTAAATGCCACACTATTGAACAACCCTCCTCCAACCTATCCTGTCATCCTCCATGTCCATTAATCAATAAACATGTGTGGAGAACATGTTTTGAATAAGGCATGATCACTGATATGTGGTGCCTGTCAGTTCTATCTCCATCCCTATCATGTGCATCAACCCTGCCTAGATTAATGTATGCCGATAATGCTCACATGGGGTTATCTCCATAGTAAAGATGTCTGGGAGACAGAGATATATGCTGTAAGCACACAGAAGTCGGGGTAAGTAGGCAAAGCAATTAAAGTGCTTCGTTAAATGAATATAGTGTGATTTCCTTTCACATTCAAGAGACTAGTGAGTAGATTCACCCATCACACTGTTCTTGTTACTGCACCCTTCTCTCGCTCCCTTTATGTACTGGGACATTCTCGCCATCCAAAAGACACCAGTTCCCCCCATCCTTCCTCCTTGCGAACTCCCACCCCCTCCGCCCATGTGTCTGTGTGCGTTTCAGTCGTCAGGGCTGGGCTTCGGCAAGGCTTTGCGTTGCTAGGAGATGGCCCTCCGTTGCCGTGGCATTGGTCGTTAGGTGGTCAGGTCTGCCTGCCTGCGCAGGCAGGCAGGGATGGTGGGATGGGAGAGGAAAATGGGACGAAGGGGAACAAACGATGGACAACAGGAACAGACGGCAGAAGGGTTGGGTCAGACAGGCTGCGATCCTCCCCTGTGTCACTGACGGCCAGCCAGTGTGGCCCAGTGGGTCGATCAATCATTGGCTGTCGCCCTTCTAAGGTCTCACCTGTGACTGGACAAGCGGCCTTGCAGTCGCTCAATAATGGTAATGTGCCGTAACACTAGCCAGTATGTCCTTGCAGTATTTCCATGAGTTTTCAATAAACATTGTTACTGTGTTATATAAATAATAAATATATGGTTACATGAGATTTACAAACGTAAACATATTTGATTTTGAGCAGTGGTTGCATATAATGATGATCCTACAGTAACAGCCAGGTGAGCATGAATAATGAGCTTTTGCTGAACTCCCCACTTTTCCTGAAGCAGGCTTTTCTTTTTTCTTAGCATGATGTATATAAATAAAGTGAGGTTTTAAGGGAGTAGAAGAAGCCTGTCTGGCATCATCTTCATTTAACTGTGGGAGGGATAGAATTAAGGAATGCCAGAGTTTGTATTTATCGCCTCATGCGTTGGCAGATCGCATGTAAACCGGCTACTAGTATGTTGCTCTGTGAATAGATAATTCGTCTATTTTGGAAGAACCTTGGTTTGTATACTACCTGCCTGGCCATGATATGCATCTCTTTGTCCATATATTTAGCGAATGTGTTCAGTCCATGCAGTGTCAGCGAGGAACCGGAAGTAGCCATTATTTTCAGTCATTGTAGGGTGAAACTGATCTAGCTATACAAAAATCAGACCCGTCTGAAGTGAGTGGTGCTGTCGGTACTGCACTGTACTTCGTAGTACTGTACTGTTCTTCGTAGTACTGTACTGTACTGTACTTGCACGGCAACATGTTGTGAGCTTGTAGATCTGAGAATATTTGTGTTGGGTTGCACAACAGTGACACTTGATGGTGCTTAGACATACATACATACATACAGACAAACACAGACATACAGACACACATTGCTGCGTGTGGGAGTGGTTAGCACCACTAAAAAAATAGGTCTTAAGTATGCAAGTCCCAAACTCTTCTCCCTTCTGGCTCCAAAACTATGGAATGCACTTCCCATTGATACTTGATACTGGTTCCTAAATCACAAAGTACAGAAGCAAAAGATGAAGACAATATGTGCTCTTATTTGTATTCAAGTTCAACACCACTTTTGGACCTCTTACTGTATGTAATCTCCTGTTTCCTTTGCTACAGGTGAGTGACGCCATGCGGAAGATGCAGGAGAGGAGCAACATCGGAAAGATAGTCCTCATCACGGACCCCATGCCCGAGGAGGAGAAGAAGGAAGAGGAAGAGCCCAAGAAGGAGGACAAGAAAGAGGAGAAGAAGAAGGACGACAAGAAGAAGGACGACAAGAAGAAGGACGACAAGAAGAAGGATGACAAGAAGGAGGAGAAGAAAGACGACAAAAAGAAGGAGGAGCCCAAGAAGGAAGAGGAGAAGAAGGAGGAGGAACCCAAGAAAGAGGAGAAGTGAGCGGGGAGGAACGGATCAAGTCAAGCAGACCAGCGGGGAGCGTTATGTCCTGGAAGTGGGAGGGGGGTAAATGTGTGTGTGTGTGTGTGTGTGACGCGTGTGCGTGTGTGTGACGGGGGGGTTGGGGTGTTGGTGGCTGCATTGGATGAGGGATCAGGGAGGAGGGTTGCAGTGGTTGGGGCGGGGGGGGGGGGGGGGTGGTGGGGCAGGAAGATGAGCGAGGGTGGGAGACAGTTGATGGGGTGGAGTTATCAAACGGCGATCTATCCATCATTTAATTCACCTCTCAGCAACCTCTCCTCCCACCTCTTCAGTCCACCAGTTCAACTACAGCAGTGATCGATTACTCAGGCCTGGGTCCACCCTCCAACTCCTCCCTTTCATCCCTTTTATTCCACCCCCCCCCTCACTCTTATCCCACCTAGTGCACATTAACTGAGGTTCCTAACTCCGCTTCTTGCCTCATTAGTAAGAAGAAAATAACCACTATGCTGACCTTTTGTCTAAAAGGTTTGCTTATTGAGACTTGCAGAGTCTGAGAGCTATTATGGGTACTGTCCAGGCCTGGGGCAGATTGCTGTTTCCTTGACTACCATAATACCCACACCGGCTCAAACGGTGCCCCTGTGCCTCCCAACGCTCCAAACCCCTAACCGACCACTCCCCCAGCCCATGCCTCTCTTTATCTCCATTCCCACTGTGCTAAATTGTTCTGCTCTGACTTCCATTTTGCCACCTTCTCCCTTCCACTCACTACTGAGATCCCCCTATCCCACATTCCTTATGGTCCAGACCCGTAAACCAGACAGACGGATGGACGGACAGGCAGATCAATGAAGGACCACACCCACACATGCTCTCTCAAGGTCCAATGCTTATATCACTACGGATGAGTCAGAGATGCATGTGACGTTTAGCCTCACACACAGTAGAAATAACGACTCAGGATCCGTATAGATCGGACAATACCAGATCGATATAGATCTTGCATATCAAAAGTATCATTTGGATACAGAATATGCATTGAAAGCTGAAACCTAAACAGATGTTCTTTCACAGAATCTTTTGATGTGACAGCAAAATTTCCAACACGTTATAGCACATAGAGGCTGGCAGTTTTGCACTAGTTGGAATATGAAATTCCCTCATGATTCCCTAATGAGCCTTTCTATCCACTATTGAATAGTGAGAGGGAACTCATTGCCTAGCTTCATAGTTACAGATTTTTCTAGCTGACCAACTGTTGGCAAGAAGTGTACAGTGCCAATTAAGGGAGAATTTGTTTCTGTTCAAAGAGGCCACAAACACGCACACACACACACACACACACACACACGTGCGCGCACACGCACAATGAATGTTATGAAAGAGGCACTGTCATGATGGAGAGATGCTAAAGTATCTGAAATGAGCAAAAAGGATGTGAACACCACTCCTTTGCCTCGAGAGTTAAGATCAGGCACTCGTCCTCCCTCGGCATTCTGTGACATTCCGCTCCATTCGCAGTGACCGGTCGCCTGTCGTTCGCCTTGACCTGGGAGAGGAGAATTAAATTCAAGCTGGCGTACATACTTAGCCTCTCCACTCTACCCACTCTCCCTCCCTCCTCTCTCGATCTCCCTCTCTATGGTCGGCATAGCAACAGGCGGCAGGCTCATCATAGATGGCACTGTGGTCCGTTTCTCCCACTCTCTCCATTTCTCCCTCTTTTCTACCTCCCCAACTCTTTGCCAACAGTTGGTGCTGTAGTCTGGCTTTACACATCTATTATGAATTTGGAGAAATTTGGCTTTGAAATTCCCGATACATTTTACACTGAGTGGAGAGGTTTGTTTAGGATAAGATCCCAGTATTGCTCCAGCTTTTTCTTTACTTTTTATTATGATCCTGAAATTTCAATTCATTGACTACTTGTCTGAAGCACCAAACAGTGGCCTGTTGCTATTATTCCTGGCTCCAGGAAAAGGGTAGACTGCTCCCCCTAATGGCCAATATCCCACAATATGAATCCTGTCTGACTGCTATCATGCCAGAGGTCTATTGAGTACTAATCCTTTGGGCTGGGCCAGAAGTCTTCCCACAAATCCCCCTGGGTGGACTGTAAATGTTACGTGGGAGGGCGTCATTTTACACATTTATCTCTCTGCCCGTCTGTCTGTGAGTCTGGCTTTACTGTTGAGCCTCGGATCAGATGGTGACTTTGTAAAAAAAGAAAAAAGGTTGTGTTAGCATGAGTGGCCTCCCTCATGTGTTGTGTGTGGTGTGACATTCTGTGTGAAGATGTGTGTGTCCTCAGGTCGTTTGTCAGATAAAAAAATATATAAAAGCCCCCCCCTCCCAATCTTTTCCCTTCACAATATGCTGCTACAACGTGATGTAGCGCTGGCCCAAACCCACCATTATTGGATCTTTGTTGCTCCTTGGCTGACAAGAGGCCTGTGTCATGAGGACAGTTGGTATTGGTATTTTGCACTCTGTTCTTAAAGCCTGATTTATACTTTGTCACGCGACGGTGTCTCTTGCCGAAAATAGCTAATTTACAAGCTCGCAAGCTTGTAGATCTGCTATTTTCGGCAAATGACACCGTCGTACGACGGCTTATAAATTAAGCAAAATGCACTTATAAGCATGACAGTCGCACTCCAGTCCAGCAGGCTTTGACCCTCCCCCTCCACCCTAACCGGGTTTTCAGCCATCTCTCAACAACACCCTTCAAGACATCTCTGCTTAAGCTCAATGCGCAGCCAGGTGACACGCAGGCACACAAAAGACCCACAGGTCCACTCATTTTCTGCTTTGCCAGCACCTGCCCTGGCCAAGTTCTCCTGGGTGGCAGCTGAAATCAAAGTGCTCCTCCATCCTTGACTGGATGAGTAAAACATGGAAGTGGGTTCTGAAGCTACGCCGGGCTGGAGTGGAGTGTGACTACCACGCTGGTGTGGGGAGTGACTGTGTTCTGTCAGCCTCTAGTAGTGTTCTGTTCTAATTGGCTGGGCTCCCTTTGTGTACCTGTGGATGGTGCTTCTGTTCCGAGTGCCATGTGAGAAACATGCTTCAGTAAAAGGATGTTTTACTTAATGTTTATTTTATGTTACCTTTTATAGTTTTTGTTTTTTTATTTTATTTCTTTTTTTTTGTTATCCAAGGGTTTAAATTTCAAAGTTAATTACTCTTATGGGGTCCTGTTAAGATGCAATCCTTTGAAACGTGATGACTCTTTATGTTGTCCAAGCCATTTGTGCCAAATTATTATAGCCTACTGTATGTATTCCTCTGTCAATGCGTTGAATATAAACACTGCATAAAACTATGAAGAAAAGAAGAAAAAAAAGAAGAAAATCCCTTTTCTGGATATGTTTCCTTGACCTTGTAGAAAAACTAAAATACAAAAAAGTTTGCACTATGTCTGAGATTTGTATCCCCAACGCAGTACTGATGGAATTTAGCTGCAGTTTACAAAACGGTTTAACAATTTGTAGCTTTTGATTGGTCAGTCTTGCTCCTGCACAGTAAAATCCTTGGTGTTAATTTATACATTTGTACATTCTCAGAGTTAAATTAACATTCAGGATTTTACAGTGATGTAGGCCTACACTGTACCTCAGTCATTGCACACAGCATACCTCATTCTGAGGCGCCTCCATCCGCATCCATATGGAGGATTCCTCCAGTGTTCTAAACAAATGTCATTATCACAGTAAGTGGACAGGATAGTGTAAACAAGATTATTCAACACACCACTAAAATTTGAAAAGAATTACTCCACAGCCCTCATTGTTTAATTTCTTTTTTTTCCATTATTCAATGCTCCACGTTTCTATTTCTTTAAGCCCGTTTCCAAATGGTTTGTATTGCAAGTGAGGGAACAGATGTTTTCACACAGCTGTGGGTAGGATGACATTACTGTAGCGCAGCTGCACAAATTATTGGCTGATCTCAGATCAGCCACGACTGGTCCCAGACGTAACAAGTACGCCATATAGCTGACCTCAGTTCACTTAAAGACTTTTTTGAGTAAAATTCACTTTTCCTGTGTTGCATCCCCAGAGCGTCTTGGCTGCTGCTGTGGTTGTAGTCCATCAGCCTGACAAAGCTCCACATTTCCCCCTCTATAGACGTAGACATACTGGATAAAACATCACTTTGACATCTGGAATGAAATTGCCTACATTCATAGGCATGTGAAAAAGAATTTCCCCAGTGGTACTTTTGAAGATGCCTTTGAGATCTCCAGTCTGTAGGGTGGGTGTTGTCATGGGTTGGAGGAGTGTTGTTAAGCCCACCCCTTCCTACTCTGGCGTGCTGCCTGATAGTTTTTCCACTATGGAGGAGCTACGATGTATGTCATCTTGAAATGCTATTCCAGTCAGACAGAAATTCTTATGCAAGAGCACATTCTAACTCGGAGATGGAAAGGAGCACAGACGAATACATCAATTGGTGATATTCTTAATTCTAGCTCGGTGAACAATGTGCTCATAGTACACAGTATTTCCAATGGCTAGGCTATGACTCCATGACAGACAACCACCATCCAGTTTTCAAATTGTATTGTTTGCTTTAAGTGGTTTCTCACAAGTCATTCCAAACGGTTTCCCTTTTATAAGAAATCTTTTATGCCCTAGTTAGCAATGATATATTTTGTGTTTCACAACAAATTGCTGCTCACCTGATTCAGTGTTTGAAGTAAGCTAGTGTTCCAAGTCAGAATGAGAGGGATCTGTCTGACGATTGCCACATCCACTCATCCAATTCAAAGAACACAAACACACCCTTCCCTCAAACAAAACAACAATTTCTGCCTGTGGCTGGCTGTTCTTTAGCAATCACTTGAAACCGTTGCAATCCTGCAATGCCACAACATTGCAGAGATGCTGAGAAAGTGCTTGGCCGGGCTTGTCATTTAGACTACTAGGATTCGTGAGTAGATGGACAGGGAAATAAGGGCATGTGTGTATATGCATCACTCACTATCTCTTCCACAGTAGTTTAGTAATGTGGTGTGGTGCAGCAGGGAATGTCCTTCCAGTCTGATCATGGTGCCAATTGCAGCCTTGAGCCTTTCCCTTGAAGTGAACTGCGGCCAACCACTGCCCCTTGTGCCACCCTCGGCTTCAGAAGAAACAGCACTGCTGGGGTCAGCTGGTACACACATAACACACATTAACCTATCTCTGGGAATGCTTCACCCTGCAAGACCTCTTACAGTTCAGTCACCCCTGGTGATTTTCTACAAGGCATATCCCACAGGTTGATTTGTAAACAAGTTTTCCTCTACAAAGTCAAATCCTCAGTGTTTATCCATTTGGAACACTGAGAGTAAGGGTCCATTTGGTTATATTTGTACACTCAGAGCTGAATTAACACTGAGGATTTTACAGTGTACTCTCTCCTTGTCTCTACTTTGTTTTTTAAACCCTTTGAATTGATGCTGCTTCTGTGCTTGACTCTGGGTTTACTGCGTTGGTGCCATGTTGTCCACATGGACTAGAGCTTGTAATGCTTCAGTGTGTAATGTTACCATATGCCTTACATGTTTTCCAGGACTAATAAAAAAGCATAACAAAAAAGAAGGAAAAAAAAGAAAACTGAAATCAGTGTGCTTTTATTTCTGTAGCCTTTTTTGACTTCAGTGTTCTGTCTGAACACCTATACAGAACAAACTGCAACACATTTGAGTGCACACAAAGACACAAATTACAGTTTCCCTGGATCTGATATTTGTTCTACAGAAGATCATCCACTAATCATGACAAGTGTATACAAATACGTATACAATATGTATCTATAAAATATACAAACAATATAAAATGTACTGCTTCAGAACAACAGTGAATCGGTGTAGGAATGTATGCCAATGCAACAATAAACCCTTTTAAAACCAATCAAGCAATGTTAATAAATGATAACTGATTCAACTTAAAAATTAAAAACTTAAATCAAACTCGTATCGATGCCGATGTAAGAGTGCACATTATCAGAAAGACAATTCACCGTTTTAGATTTTGCATGCATTAGTCAGCCTTCTACAAAAAAAATTACTGTAGTAAATTTAACCATCATTCATCAACATATAAATACAGTGCACATGACTTTACTATGATAAAAAAGGTGTTTTTAAGACAAACTTGTTTTCTTAACTTCTTAGCCATTTCTTTTTGTTTTAGTTTTGGGACTTGGCTGGTGTCTCCTCGATTCCATGAGAAACCAAGACTTCAGATAACCAAGTCAAATAGTTGGAGTCTGGATATCCGTTTCTGAAAAGAGACAAAAACGGGGACAATAAAACACATTTATCTCGGTCATCGGAACTGTCTACTTCCCATGCTCATTACTGGAACAAGACATAATAACAGAGTGGCTTCTATATGAGTCTCTGATCTCATGTTGATTACATCGGTTTTGCCCAAATACGGAGGGACAGTGGATCTGATATTATGTATTCAAAATAACACACAGAAAAAGATTAAGGCACATTGTAAGAAATATTTGGGGATTTACTTATTGGCCTACTGGCACAAGACATTTCACACTGACCTGGCTAGTGGTTTGCAAGAATAGCCACGGACACAGATAGATTTAGTATGATTTTATTACATATTATTATGGGGTGGGGGGTTATATTTAATAACAAATGGCTTATCTTTAATGTATGGGTCTCAGAGAAGGGAAGATCCACGTTGTGTCACTCACCCTGATTTGCCTCCCTGTAGGCTGGTCTTGTGTGGGATGCAATCCCAAGTGACCCTGGCACCTGTCTCTTTGACAGTCACAGTGAAGGTGAGCCCCAGCCTGAAGGCTCTCTCCAGCCTGGGCAGCAGCTTCCGTGTCCTATCACATAGAGGAAGGTACGCCTCAAATACTCCTCCTTTGAAAGGACCCCCAGGAGTGGGGTGGCCCTCCTGTGTGGAGAGGAAACAAATAATAAGGCATGTTACAAATTACTGTCTCAGTGAAAGAAATATTAATTTAATGAGTGGAAACTCTTGAATATCCTCAATAAAATAAGCCTCTCACCCCTTGGATGCCATCAGGGATGGAGTAGGTGATCTTCAGAGTGGAGTCCCTGTTATAACCTTGTAGGCTGACTGGCATCTCACTGTAGCTCACACTGCCCTGAATGCCCTGGGGCAAAGACTCTGTCTTAGGACAGACTCTACAGTGCACATGCACTCTGACCAAGCACTTTGGGCACAAGGTCACCCCACAGCCTGTCCTCTTCACTGATGCTCCGCTCTCCCCACATACACAGATGCCTCCCATAACTCTTAGTCTGGACCTGCCAGAACTGGAGCGAATGAGCGACCCGCTGGGATTCTCTTGGCCCTCTGGATCTCCGTGCTCTCTGTTGTTCTTCACCTTGCAGTGTTTGTTACTCTCCTTTGGGGGTTTTGGGGCATCTTCACGGGCGTGTGCCACCGTCGAGCCGACACCATTGACATGTCGGACATCTCTATTGTTTCCTTTTGCAGAGTGGCTGATGATGAATGGATCACTCTTCCCTCCATCTACATGCACTGCATCTGTGCTCGCCACATTTGCTTTAATGACAGGGTCTTCTCTAATTAGCTGTTGGGTCACAGATCCATTTGTGTGCTCTAGCTCACCGTTTCTCTGTCTCTCGGTAGAGTCATCCCTTTCCTGATTGCCACCATCTCCCCCCATTTGGTTATCTAGCTGTTGCTGTGTGTTATTATAGAGAGCTGTGTTTTGGTTTCTGGTCAATTGTGGACGGAAGGACTGATTAAATGTGGAAGTGGGCAGATTAGAGAAATCCTTCTGTCCACCTGTCTGGTATGATTCTCCAGAAAACACCTCTCTCAGTGCAGCACCCACCTGGGAGCACAAATGTTTGGGGCCCATTAGATATATGGTCTCCTTCATAATCCGGATGGAGACTTTTTTAAACCGGCTCCGAACTTCCTCACAGCACACCCCTAGAGTTTCATCAGCCGGGTCTGACACGCCCAACTCTGACAGACGTAGCTCCTGTATGCAGAAATCTGTAGTAACCATGGTAACTAGCCTCTGTAAGCCCAGCTGACAAGAACTCACTTTCAAGGAGTCTGCGCCTGTCAAGATTACAGTCAAAGGACCACTGGGTTCTTCGGATTGGTTTTCATTCATTTGAAGATCACTGGTCAAGTCTTCCAGGCGAGTGCCATAAGCCTCTTTTATGTAGCACCACATCAATCTAGGAACTGTTATCTCTGCAGTATATCGTTCCTTCTTGTCCCTTGCTGTTCGGCTACTGAAGCTACTTGATCGGTTTCTGGCTCTGGCTTTCCCAGAGTCCTCTTGAATGTCACGCTGCTCAATCACCTGGTGCTTGGGCCTGGCAGTACCTGAGAAACTACTGGATCGCCTCAAGTTGGACCCTGACCCAGCAGTTGAGCCTATAGTGCTCCCTGACCAAGTGGACTCACTTGTGCTAAGGGTGCCTGTGGGGAATGGTTGAGTATCTCCAGTCTTAAACAAAATGTCACCTCCAGTGTTTTGCGCCCCTGTGGAGGGGTACCCTCTATTGGAAAAGCCTGCTATCTCCGAGAGGCTGCCATGGCCCAAAACGGGTCCTGTATGTCTACTGGACGATGAAACTCTTGTTAAGTCTACTGGTCGGTTCCCTAACCCGCCCAACCCTGAGTCTTTGAATCGAGCTGCTAGCTTATACCTCCTGGTTCCCTCAGCTCTCCCCTCATCCTCTTCTGCCTTCAACATCTTATCTAAGCTACGATCAAGAGATCCGACTGTGGAGACGGCAGGCATGGATGTCTCCTCATGAGCTCCATTTGATGAGCCTAGTTCAGATGACGGTGACCTCATTAGACCTGCCACACCCATGTCCTTACCCTGGTCCAGGAGCAGAAACTGTTTGGCCTCGGACACATCGCTACTGCTCCCGACAATGTAGATGTTCCTTTCATCTTCACTCAGGAGGAGCTTAGGGAGTTTGACACCTAAGTTATCAATAGCCATCTGTAGGCCACCTCTTGGGCAGAGGATGCTCTTTGGTAGTTGAGCTCGACGGATCTTGGACTCATTCTCCTGGTAAAGCCGACTTAACTCACCACTTGCCAATCTCAGGCGCTCTAGCTCATGGCCGGCATCATCCACCCCTGGTGAACTCTGCAGAAACAGAGTGGTCAGTCCCTGAGTGGTCACATCCACCACCTCCACGCCATACATACTGAGGATATGCTGGTATTTCTCCTTACAGTGTTTCTGCAGATACTGGAAGAGGTCTGCGTCCATGATCAGTGAGAAGTCGTCCTCTGCAGAGGTGGGATCTTGAGCCACGGCACCACCCTCTGCCAGGCCTATGTCATGAAAACTGTGACCGTCAGATATCACATGTCCCTGTGGACTTGGGTTGACATCTCCAGTGTGGACTTGCTCCCTGTGTTCCCCCTGCTCATTTGGTCTCCTGTCACGATCTCCTGACTCCTGACTATAAGGACTTTGCACAGTGGGGAGACCTCCAGAGACACTAGCAGAAGGGTGAAGGGTCTCCATGTGTTTCCTAGACTGTGGACCTCTAGGAAGCCCAAGCAGCTGTGATAAGGCAGCCTGGACGTGTGAATATGCTCCCCGCAGCGTGCACAACTCCTCTTGAGTATTGAAGCTTATGTGAACATCAGGGTGGCTGTTATGAATGCTTGTTACCGTTATTCGTCTCTGAGGGAGCTGACTGTAGTCGACAGTTACTGACATGCTCACGATGACCTAGAGTAAGGGAAGAGGGGAGATGCAAAACATTTAGTGTTTTTCTTTTGTCTAACATCCAAAAATAATATTTTCCAATATTCAGTGCAGTGGCAGCGCCAGGAGTGGGCCCACCCTCTTTAAGCACTCGCCGAGTGAAACAAATAATTATTTGTGCAGTATTATATTTATTTGCATGTAATGCCTACTATTTGTGATGAGTTGACAATGAATATGGTATCTGTAATATCGTTTGTGATCATTTGTGTAATAAAAACTAAACTTATAGATGCATGCATTATGATATAGTATTGACATTTTTTTGTATTTAGTCTTAAGAATTCCTCAATAGACATATTGCCCACCTGTGGCTTGAGTTTTAATTATCATAGACCGATATTAACCTACCCATCACTTTTTTTGATTGATTGATTGATTGAAGTATAGATTTTTGGATAGATTTTTTTGTTGATTGATTGAAGTATTTATTAATAGTTTGCAGAATTACAGTACATTTCAAGCACAACTCAATACAAAAACTGTGAGTGGACGACACCATTAAAGAATTACACAATAGGGCCCACCGTTTTCAATTAATCAAAAATGCTTGCATTCATCAATGCATCCGTGTCAATCGAGTCTCTGCTACTGATTCAGTGTGCATAATAGATAATACCTTATCAGGTTCCAGACTGTTGTGGTGCTCAGTTACTGTCAGTTCATACTTCTTCCTGTCCACTTGGAAAATGTGTTGCCCACGTTGAATAACTCTCTGGGCCACTGTGTGAGTGAGGTCAGCAGAGGGAAATCAATCTCAGTCTGTGCTTAACTGACTAAGCACTTTTCACCACTAGCCTTTCCATTGAAATGGATGCCAACACTTGAGCTCAGTGTAAATCGATGGTGACAGGCAGTAAAGCTAAAATACTGTACAGTTAATACTTTGCAAATTAATGCAAACTGAATTTTGGCATGTGTACAGTGCAGATAACATAATAATGTGAAATAGGCCTAGTTATAATCGACTATAACTAATTACACCTATATTACACAACAGGGGGAAAAAATTACTGTTCTTCAACATGTCACTTAAATAAATAAATTTATAAAATAAATTATCTCACTGACCTCTGCTGTCCTCAAAGGTAATGAGGGCAGAGCCAGGTGCTGCCTCGACAATGATGACAGAAGCTATTTCCCCTCCTCCATTCTTGGATCTCAGGAAGTGGATACACAGCTTGTCTGTCAATCTGTCATCCTCAATGTCTGAGGGAAGGCCCGCCACTCTCACTGTCCGGCACTGTTCTGCCATCTGGTGGGGGAAACAGGATTGCTATTGTAAGTAGGCAACTGACAACAAATCTGAGCCTGCTGTAGCCTATGACTTTTCTTACATTTTTATCCCACAATTTTGCAACCCATTTTTTCACCCAGTGTCAATTATCTAATGTAATCCTGGGTGCTACGCTTCCTCTGCCAACCTGGGGAGGGCAGCGGACTGACCTCATGCTTCCATTTATGCATGAGGAGTCCAAGCTGCTTCTTTTCACCTGACAGGGGGGGGGTTTCCCGGCCGGACGTAGCGGGTGGAGGGAACACGTTATTCCGACCAGTTCCTTTCCCCTCCATCAGGCAGGTAGTTTAGAGACCAGGATTACTGCATGTTTTTTTGTGAGGGTACCTACCCTAGGGGAGAACATGCAAACTCCACACAGAAAGGCTCTTTCGCCAACCCCGCCTCGGATATGGGCACTGATGATGCGGAGGAGGAAACACGCCCCCAGTGCCTACAGTGTCCCCAGTGGGAATCGAACCCAGGACCTTCTAGCTGTCAGGTGACAGCAGTACCGACTGTACCCCTGTATGTAAAACGGAACATTCTGGGATGATGCCAGTGAGTGAGAGAAACCTCTGACACCTTGATGGCCTTGGCCATGAACCAGATCACAAAGCCTCTCTGTGTAGCTATAATGTATGGGGAAGGAAATGGAATACCTGCATCTATACAAAAATGCAGTATTGTACACATATTTGACAGCACAACAAACACAACACCATCTGTTGGAGGTTGCTACAACATTACAACAACACATAAGGGTGTTGGAAAAACTTGCAATTAATTAAACCCCATTCTGCATGTCCTCCTAGGCTAGGTATGACAAAACACAATCACATATGTTCAGTATTTTCTATCTCAGTGTCAGTGATCAGATTGGGAAATGATTACCTCCCTTAATCTGTACTTCCAAACAAACCCCTAAGCCTCATTACCTCCTTTATGATGAATTCCTGTTCTGTTCTTTGACTACCGGTATATAGAAGTGTCTATTTGTACGTCTCTAAATGTTTTGATGAATTGAACAAGGTGGACCCTCTTGTAAACAAGTGTAATGCTTAATTGGGTCGTCCACTCACAGTTAACAGTCTTTGTATTGAGTTTGTGCTTGAAATGTACTGTAATTCTGCAAACTGTTAATAAATATTTCAATCCATCAATCAATCAAGCATCTTCCACCATCAATGAGCTGTTTGAAACAAAAAGGTTACTATAGTAGCCTACGTTACTAATGTTTAGTAAACCTTTATTTCCTAAACCACACTCTGTGATCGTCCATCACTGATTAACTTTTGTTTTGTTTGATTTGATTTATTGAATACTTTATTAACAGTTTGCATGGTCAAGCAGACAAGCACAGGGAAGTACACTACGATACAAGGTCTGCTAAAAGGATGAATCCAAGAAAGCCTTAGTTGTTTCCATTGTGGTGCTTTTGTATTCAATCAATAGAATTGTCTTTAAGGTTATTCTATAAAACTTAAATCAACTACGAATACGATTGAACGTATTAATCCGTCTGTCACCACACAGTCTGTGACAACGGGACAACAGCACGCTGTGACAACAATGTTAAGGAAGTGCTGTGTGTGAGTGTGCAACTGCAGTCGAAGAGATCACGAATGTTGCTGTACTGATTTATCTGGACCTATAGAAGCCCCTGCGTGCGGAATGAACGTTTGAT
The DNA here is from genome assembly GCF_963924005.1 of Protomyctophum bolini. Taxonomy (NCBI): domain Eukaryota; kingdom Metazoa; phylum Chordata; class Actinopteri; order Myctophiformes; family Myctophidae; genus Protomyctophum; species Protomyctophum bolini. The sequence goes on from NC_137872.1 coordinate 29,412,725, forward strand.
TCAACCAAATTACATGTTAATAGTTTAAGCTTATCTTACCTCACACACTTCTCATGTCCTCTTTTACCGAAAATCTGTCGTACTTCAGATCAGTGCAAAACATGGTTGGAAGAAAAGTGAAACTACGTGATAATGGTGTCGTGCCTTGGGCTCACGCCAGGGGGAAACCAAGTTTCATGTGTGGGAGCATAGACCGCCCCGATCGAGCTAAAAACAAAACGTTTGGGAAACGGGAACCTGATTGGCTGATTATACTGTAAATGTAATGACATTTATGTTTATGCTTTCCCCCTTGCCCCCATAGACATATGCTTGCCCCTGGGCTTCTGTTTAAAAACTCGAATAAAAGGATTTTGAAAAGAAAAAGTTTGGGAACATAGAGTCCGCCTACTGTATCCGGTCATTTACACGCACACAAACATTACACATACAATTTTATTTAAATTCAAGGGGCTTTATTGGCATGAGAAAACATACGTTTACATTGACAAAGCAAAAAGTGGAACAATACAATAAAAAACAAAATGTATGTACAAATTACAACTGAAAGTCAGAATCACCAAAAATCTATTTCTATATATTTCTAATCTCGCACGCGCCGTTTCCGTATCCGCTCTTGTGTCTGGTCTCTCGGTCGCCAACCAATGACTGTAAAGTATACTATGAGCCTGAATCCCGCCTGTCCAATCCGAGAAGAGGACGTTACAAGTACCGCACATGCGCTCTGCTGAAGCCCAAACCGCACATCTCATGTGTTCTGCTGATTGCGTCGGCGTCTCTCCGGTGGAGGTCACATATATACTAGTCTCATCTAACGCTAGGTGAGTGCATCTGAGTTCACACAGCACTTAATTGTGTTTCATTGCATAGCAGCTTCTAAAATATTCAATTTAATTATACGTGATGTTTTATGCGTTATTAAATATACTTACTTTAGTAGACCAAGTAACATGGACAGTGACTGAGCACTCATGTCCAGATATCGGTGGTTGAAATGAAAGGTACATGCGTTAAGCTAGCCTAACGTTAGTTTGATCTAATGACATGAGCTGAGCTGTCATAATTCATAACGTTACTCGTGTTTACACATGACTGGCTGCTACAACGTACATTAAAAACCCCTATGGAAAACATGCTAGTGTTGCACCCGACGAGCTAGTTGGCTAATATCTTCAGCAATGGCATCATCTACCCTCAACTTCAAGGCCAAAACTATACGTTAAAAGTTGGAAGAACCGATTAGATTAAATATTTGTGCACTTGAATGTTTGTGAAATCCCTTTGCCTTTCTTGCAGTTTCACTTCATTGCTGTCATGGCAAAACTGTTTGAGTCCATTGGAAAGTTAGGTCTGGCCTTAGCAGTTGGTGGAGGTGTGGTGAACTCTGCCCTTTTCAATGGTGAGTGCAAATATTTAAGTATTTCTGGGTAACTCAATTTGAAGTCATCAGCCAATATTTCATCTATTGATCTGATTATTGATTTCTGTCACATTGCGATGTGTTGTGATATTGTAGATCGTTTTTGAAAATTGTATACAATGTGCTGTAGTCAGACCTTCAAATGTAAAAGTGCAACACCTTTTTCTACAGTGGACGCAGGCCACCGTGCGGTCATATTTGACAGGTTCAGAGGAGTGCAAGACGAGGTGGTTGGTGAGGGAACACACTTCCTCATCCCCTGGGTCCAGAAACCCATCATCTTTGACTGCCGTTCCCGCCCTCGCAATGTGCCTGTCATCACTGGTAGCAAAGGTACAATCAAAATTGTAATAAACAATAGCTTCTGTTTTGCTCGTTTGTAGCAGGACCGTGTCACTTGTGGGGAATTACAGAATTGAAAAAGTCCTACCAATAGTGTATACAATTATTCAGTAATGTGAACTGTTTGATCTTAGAGTGCATTATGTCCACAAAATGTGTTGCGGCGAAGTCGGCCTGTCTATCATGTAAGACATTTAAGGCGGTTATTCTCACTATCTTAACTCTTACCTTTCAACCATCAACTGCACAGATTTGCAGAATGTAAACATCACGCTGCGTATCCTGTTCCGGCCAGTGACTAACCAGCTCCCACGGATCTTCACAAGCATTGGAGAGGACTATGATGAGAGGGTGTTGCCATCTATTACTACAGAAGTCCTGAAGGCTGTAGTGGTATGTATCAAAAATTTAGAAATACTTCTTGGGAATTCAACAGTTAATCAAATGTATGTAATCGATTATTAAAAATAATGTTTTGGGTGGAAGTGTGGGTGTGGGTATGTGTGTGTGTAAATTTGATATTGAATACATTTTTTAAGTAGCCCATCTACATCGCCACAAGTTGTGATTTTGCTATTTTTGTGCAAAACTGTTTTGTGCAAAAATGCCCAAGAACCAGATAAACTGAACTTGTGATTCTGTGTACCTCACAGGCTCGGTTTGATGCTGGTGAACTCATCACCCAGAGAGAGCTGGTATCCCGGCAGGTCAGTGAGGACCTGACGGAAAGAGCATCCACCTTTGGTCTCATCTTGGATGATGTTTCATTGGTATGCATGACCCAGTTGGTGAACTTATTATTTAAGAAAATGGACATTTCTACATACATTAATAAAATAATGCTTTAGTTAGTTACTTGAATACCAATATAGACCAAGCACCAAGACATGCAACTACATTTCTGGTGTGAAAGTTGCAATAATGTAACACATCCTATGTTCTTCCAACAGACACACTTAACCTTTGGCAAGGAATTCACAGAAGCTGTTGAAATGAAGCAGGTTGCCCAGCAGGAGGCAGAGAGAGCCCGATTTGTGGTGGAAAAGGTAATGCAGATGTTTTAAATGAGTAATTTACATAAAGATGCGTACCCTGGATGCCACAAATGTGGTGAACCTGACTATGTGAATGCACAAAGTTAATCTCTTCTTCACTCAAGCTGAAATATCCTAACTGATATATCTTTATCTTCACCTTGTGTGAACGCATCTTCACACAAAAAAAGGTCAATACATTGTCCCTGTTTTTGTATAGATGAATTATTTCACAATATTTCACATCTTGATTGAAAGAAACATGAAAAATAACTTCCTATGGGAAGCTGATTAATGGGGCGCCGATAAGATTGGTTCAGACACGTACCACATAGGCTCTGATGCCTGACAGCAAGTTCCAGGCTTGGTGGACCTCCCTTGTCTCTCTGACTCTCTTTCCCTATTTCCTGTCTCTAAACTGTAACAATAAATAAAGGCAAGAAAAGCCAGAAAAAACAACACACTGACATTCAGTACGCAGCATATTTAAAATGAACAGGAAAGTCCAAAACTAAAGGACTTGCACACTAAGAGCATGCCAAATAAACAATTCAAAAATGCATTGTGTTTATCATCTTTTATAGGCAGAGCAGCAGAAGCAGGCGGCCATCATCTCGGCAGAGGGAGATTCCCAGGCTGCCTTACTCATTGCCAACTCCTTGCAGGAGGCTGGGGATGGCTTGGTAGAGCTGCGTAAGCTAGAGGCAGCTGAGGACATCGCTTTCCAGCTATCCCGTTCTCGCAATATCACATACCTTCCCTCAGGCCAGGGTACATTGCTCCAGCTGCCTCAATGAGGAGCCATGCCCCTGTATCCACCCTCTTCCTGTCACCAGCTGTCACCTTGGTGATGGAGGGGAGGCTGATGAGAACTCTCCAACTTCTCACACACTAATGGCCCTATCTTGGGTGCGCCTTACCCTTTATCCCTAAACTTCTTTGCCATATTTTACTATCTTGAAAAATATTTTTAAATAGTTCAACTAGCTGATCGACATCGACACGTTGTGAGCTTGTAGATCTGCTATTTGAACTATTTTAAAATGTTTTTCAAAATGGTAAAAAATGGCAAAGAAGTTTAGGGATAACGGTTAAGGGGTGGTGCAAGATATAGCACTAAGGGCCCTATTTTCGTCAGTGCCTTACCCATTATCCTAAACTTCTTTGCTTTTTTTTACTATTTTGAAAAACATTTTAATAGTTCAAAGAACTGATCTACAAGTTCACAACGTGTCGATGTAGATGGGCTAGTTGAACTATTTAAAAATGTTTTAAAATACCGGTAGTAAAAAATGGCAAATAAGTTTAGGGGTAAGGGGTGGCGCAAGATATACAGTAGCTGTAATTCCTTCCACTCGTTCTCCAAACAACTACAGACTGAGCACTGTGAAATGGTGTGGTGGGAGAAGGAGTCCATGATGGATAAGGATATGATGAAAGTGTGGAAGAGCAGAGGGTGTTGATTCATCCATGTATGGTAACTTAGACCTATTGGTAAAAAATGATAAGATACTGAGATTTGTTTTTTGTTTATATCGTCGCAGATGCAATGCACCTGCATGTGATTTTGTGGAGTGTCATGTGGAAAAAGAAAAGAAAGGGGGAAACGCCATTAAACAGTTGTGTTCTCTTAGACAACCTTGTCAGAGTATTGTATGAATAATATTCACATCTCTCAAAGCTTAATGGGAAATGATCAACAATTAGAAATATCTCTTGCTATAAAGAAGGCTGCAAATTATTTCATCAATTCCTTGTTTGATACAAAGGACATGCAGCGTGCCTGTTGGTGTGTTATACATTCTTTAATTTACAGTTGTCTACCTTGGATGCAAATAAAATTGTCTTTCTAGTTTCTACATCCAATTGATTGCTTTTTATGCAGACTGTAAAGGTCTGCAGGCTAAAGATTGGCAGTATGTAATACTGTATATGAGATGTGCTGTAATGGTCCCATGTTTTTTATGATTGCCATTGTGAATCAAACATTCTGAACCATATAGAAATATGCAGACTATCTTTAAACTGATGGCATATGATGTGATTTATTCACAAATTATGTTTGCTATTCCTATTCCTTTATTGAGAACACAATAGTGCTGATTCTGAACTCTTCAGTTTGGTTCCTTGTAAATTACCATGAAGATGGAATAGGTGATCCATATCAATATCATAGTTTTTCAATTTGATACATTATATCGACTTTCAGAAAATAAAATAGCTATAATGGCAACTAGTTTTAATGTACTGAAGTAAACGTGCATCACATGTAGGACAAATTGTAGATATTATTCCAGGTTCACTTGTGACGTTCTGACCTTATACTAAAAATATTAGACTACTATTTAATATACCATCATCTTGGTACTATTTTGTCATTATGATGGTGACATTTGAAAATGCAGGGCTGTTTCCATGCAAGAACAAAGAAGGTGCCTTTCCCCCCATGCAAAATGTAATCACTAATTATCGTATAGGTTCAATGAGAAATGTTAATTGAACATCTGAGCAGTGACAAAAGTAAAACCTACTCTTAAAGAAAACATACTAATGGCACACAGACAGTACAAGTACATTACTACCTTTCCTAATATGTATAGTGTTTTGTATCCTACACAAATGTAATATATTTTAAATGTAAATATAGTTGTGTGACGATCACTGGAGTTGAGAGTCCCTAGACTTCAATTCATATCACGGTCAATTAATTAAGCTCACGGCGTGCACGCGCGTCGTGCCCTGTCTGGTGTGGGAGGGGAGGGAGGTAGACAACTAGACATGGTGCCGCGCGCCTCCAGAGTACCAGACAGACAGACAGAGGCCTGCCCTGAACGCTGCAGGTCCTGGATGATGATGATGAGCGCGGGACTGGTGCGTGCGTACCCGCGAGACCTTGGCCGGGGCCACGTAGCGAATCGATAGGGTTCCATCCAGTGGTGACTGTTGAGGGTGCACACACGTACACACAATAACACTGTAACACATATACTTACATGTTTATAACCACATCTGTCTGGTAACACACTGCTCCACATGAACACACGTAAAGTAGGTGGATGCAGAATGCCAGCCAGAAAGGCGCGTGCAACGCTGAATCTGTGCAACTCTGATTGCACATCATGCAAGAGGGAGGGCGCTCTCTGCGAAGGTAAGCCAGCCAGCAGCGTCCACATACACACTGTACGTTAACTTGTTTTATTTATTTACACATAAATGACAGTCCTGTACAATGCAAGAAAATGCGGAAAAACGTGCACGCAGAGGCTATGGTGTCGTAGCTTCGAAGTGAATTGCGTGAGCTGAAGGTAATATTGACTTTGTGACAGGCGAGTTCAGTGGGTTTGTCACAGCACAGCACAGTCTGCTTTTTGTTAGGAAAGCGGGGCTTTTTTTAATCTTGCACGACAAGCTAGCTCGGCTAACGAAGCTTGACATCGGGATTTCCATCTACTTTGATGTGTGCCAGATGATCGTCACTAGTTTAAATAAAACGTGCAACATCGGCTGTGAATGAACGTTACATAAAGATCAATGTTAGCTAAAAAGCTAGCTAGCTGTGATCTGGGCGGTTTGGGACGCACACAAAAAAAGTGAAAGTCGTTTAGCTTTGGTAAGCTAATGCAAGTCTGCTAACAATACCTTTGTGAAGGTATGGTGCACGATTACATAATTGTTTTACACGGTGTCTATTGTTCTATGACTCATAAGTCTCATAACCACCTCGAGCTAATACAGTATATATAGCCATGTCATGTGCGTGCAGTTAGTAGTTGTATTGCTAGCTGGCTAAGTAGCCCAAGTTGCTCAGGCCTGCAGAATGGTACTGTTCTTCAGACGAGTCTACAATGTTGCCTTTTTAGTTTTAACCCTTTCTTTGCTGCGCACCGCGCTAGACTGGCAGGTCAAAAGGTTGGCCTTTGAAGTCAAATCAAACAGACGTTACAGCCCGTTTCCATTTGTGTTGCAATGCAAGTGCTTTTGAGGAAAATGTGTATTATTCACATACCTTCCCATATTTCATATTTTATTTGTTCTTGATTAATTGATAAAGCAAATAATTTTAGTTATTTTCACTGGCAGGAATATCTCACTTTCTGGATTATTATGTGACTTATTATTCACATACCTTCCCATATGTATTTGTTCTGGCTTTGATCAAGCAAATTATTATAATTTTTCACACCAGGGAATGTCTCTTCCTGGAATGTTTCCATTTTCTTTTTCCTGAATGGGCTGTCTGAAATTGAACTCTGCAATCTTCAGTCTCTCCATCTATTCATGGAATCTGGACACATCCTATATGCATGACAATTAGAATTGACACTTTAGTTTTTAGTTTCCCATGATGCCTCAGACTTGTTGCCAATACTCTACACAGCAGCCAAAAGATTGAGGCGCTATACTCGAAGCAGTAGGGTGAAATACCTCCACGGGCATGGAGCACCCCTGCAGCGCACCACACACAGTGTGCTGGTTAAGGTCTTATGAGTTTGGATGGAGTCAGGAATGTGAACCCTCACATGTTGCTCTCTAAGTTGTGAAATGGAAAGCTCATTATTAAAGTTTATACTAAGAGGGAGCAGTGTGTAATGATAGTACATGGTAAAGGTGGTGCTTCTGAATGCTTCAAATGTGCTGTCAGCCATCAAGACTTGTATTTTCGCGTGTCCTTTCTCTTGGTATTTATAGTTTTGTTTTTAGGAAAGCCTGGTCCAGTCTAGCATCTGTTGAGCTTTATGTGATACAGAAAATAAATGAGGATTGGGGCCTTGGGCTGCTTGCTATCTTTTCCAACATGAACCCTATCATCCCTAATGGGGCGAACATTTAGCAACAATGGCAAATCTGTCTGACAACGTGTCGCAGCGTGAAGCTTGTAGATTGGCTATTTTCGGTCAAGAGGTTTTGTGTTGAAGGAGGTGGCCCCTACTGGGGGTCTATGAAGTATATATAGGGGTTAAAAGGTTACGTGCGAAATGAGACTTTATTTTTATCGACCAAAGGGTCGCTCGTTTATTTTTACATTTGTTATTATATAGGGAGCAAAATTTATCTCTGAAAGATGTCCAAACTGAAAAAGCCAATTACTAATGGTTGTCATTCAACTATGTTTGACCTCAGCTTGCTGACAATATAACTGCGTAGGCTAATTAGTACCGATATGGAGAAGTCTCCCTACTTTCCACATCAAACGAAAGAGTAATTTCACTGTGAGTGAAACTGTGACATGACTCATCATGGCCAACGATAAGCAGGATTCTACCAAACATGGGTCTTACATAACCGTGCTGTAATGTGTGTTTGCGTGTGTGTTTTGACAGAATGTTGGCCGGTGAATTCATCACTCTTGATCCATTTAAGTTTTACTAACCTGGGGAAATCTGCAACAAAGTTGATTAATGTTGTGTTTTAACTGGATGGCTAGATGGATAGATAAACAAACCAACTTTTATTGATGTCACAAGAGAGAGGATGCAGAACAGCAGTAGGCATGAAACACAGGATAGATCCAGGATGGAGTAAAGAGATACGGCTAAGATTCAAGAATAAAATAAATACAAAAAAACAACCAACCAAACTAGATTGGATAAGAAATTCTAGCCTGGCCATTCTGCACATGGACTGATCTGTTGGCATAATATGAGCTAAATAAATATAAATATAGGCAAAAGTATTATGTATAATCTATAACCTTTAAGCCTAGATACTTTCATTAATAAAACAAGTATGCCCATGCCATGCATACAGGTACTTTCATTTATCCATGAAAGCATCTAGGCCTGTTGTGTGTGTGTGTGTGTGTGTGTGTGTGTGTGTGTGTGTGTGTGTGTGTGTGTGTGTGTGTGTGTGTGTGTGTGTACAGTGTCCGACAGCAACACCTATGACGCTGTTGAACAAGTGCTGAGCCCTGTCGCTGTCAAGTGTTTGTCACACAGGCAGTGTCACTTATCTCTGCACAAACTTACATGATATTTCTTGCTAAATGTCTCTCACTTTCACAAGACAGATGATTCTATATATATATATTATACCTGCTGCTAATGTCTTTACTTGAAAACGAGACTGATGGATAGTCTGCCTTTATTTTCTATTTTGACCATGCACCTGGTCCTGGTGTATTTGATATTGATGATTGTTATCTAATAGTTTGACTACATTTGAAACTGCAAAACATTGGGAGCTTGTGCTAACTATAATTTGATCCAGTCCACTCTTAAAACAAACAAAAACAAATATGCAAGTTGCAACAATGTTGTGATGGATATGGATATGTATGTATCGTACAGTCAATCTAATCTATTGACGATAAAACATTTACATTTGTTCGCCTAAGCAGGCCTCTAATTATGATACTAGTTTATATAGTAGTCCATGAGAAAAAGTGCTAGAGTGAATGAGCAGTTAATCCAAACATAGAATGGAACACAGAATTTTCATGATTGTTCATAGGCGAGAAGCAGTACGGTTTTGGCTAATAGTTTCTCATACTATTTTGTATTATACACACATTGTCTGTCCCGATGAAGGTCTAATTGACCGAAACGTCGACCAAATAAAGAACCTTTTTTTGGCAAGTGTCTGACAGTGTGATCACTGTGATGGACCTCTTCTTTGTCTTTCAAAGACACCCTTTTCATTATTCATATTTTACACACACACACACACACACACACACACACACACACAGGATAATCTGTTAGACTTTTGTGTCTCAGGCAGCCATGTGAGTTGAGTTGCTCTGTCAGTACACAGTTTGCCCTCCCCCTTGGTCTTAATGCTCTCAGAGCTGCTGTCCAGTTCTTGGAAAGGATCAGAGTGAACATGCACAGGAAGACAGGTGCATCTCGGCATGAGAGTAGTTTGTATAGAACAAATTAGACATTCTTTAACCACACTTACCACAGCGATGCATGCATGCAAGTTTGTCAAATTAAATTATGATTCATGCATCTTTTGACTATAATTTAACAGCAGATACAGTGTGGATGACTGTCATTTATATTATTAATGCCTGTTTATTGCCTTCCAACAAGATCAAAGGACAGGAGTAAGGCTCCCTAGTCCCTACACACTATAGGACTTTTAAAGTTGTCGGGGAGTCATCAGATCCTTATGAATTTCACACTACAAAAGTATTTTATTTTTATTTATTTTTAACCGGTTGTCATCATATCTTTGTGGCTTTCACACTAGAAGATTGATCACCGACTAGGGATCACACACTGCAAGAGTTCACCAAGACACGATCCAGACCAGATGCATATAGGCTACTTTACTTGTTTTTTAGTTCAATTCATTTTGTAGTCTCACATAGGAGCAGGATCCCGTGGCGCATGTAAAAGTCTCTCTCTCTCTCTCTCTCTCTCTCTCTCTCTCTCTCTCTCTCTCTCTCTCTCTCTCTCTCTCTCTCTGCACACACACACATAGGCTACACAGGGCGAGCAAGACAGGAGTCACTAAATCTTGATTTTCATTAAATAATTCGGTCTCTCTGCGTCTCTGTGTGTGTGTGTGTGTGTGTGTGTGTGTTTGCGCGCGCAGCCGCGCACACACGCAGCGCATGTCCAAATGTTTGTGCTAGCCTGCAGCGTAGATTCCCTCGCGGTTTCATCAACATTATTCAAGTGAGATGCGTTGGTTTTATAGACTATTTAAAGGTATATTCAGTGATTTCACTTATTTCAAATATCACTTTTTGTTTAATTTTTTGTGATAATCCTCCCTATTATAGAGTGTGCTGACCATATAACGAGTTCCTCCCTATCCCCAGTGAACCGCAGGGGTAAAAAAAATATGTTATTAGCTACCAATATGCATGACATTTGTCTTTGCCCAAGGAATAAGTAGGATATGACACCTGAATCTACCCACTGAATAAAGGTTATATAAAAATGTATTTAATATCATCTATCGATACAGACTGTCTGGGAGCACAGCTGTCCTGTTCTCTCATTGGCTGTAAATACAGACCTTCTCAGGGGAAGTCGCAACCCCGTTCATACTGTATGTGTATGATGTCCAGTTGAGAGAGTCAAATATCAACCTGCTAGATATTCAGAAACGCTCAGGAAGGCATCGGCGAGCGCTTTTATTGCCGCTGGATCTTCTCGCAGAGCCTTTCACACACAGCGATCAAAACCGTGGCGATCAAAGCCCAATCTTGCATCAGATCGGGGGTTTTGTCGGCGAGCGCCAAAAATGCTCCCCGACAGCATAATCGGAGCAAATATCGTGCAGTGTTCTTAGGGGTGTGGGTGTTTTCACACCCAACACCCTATTTGGGTTCTCAGAAACCATCGGTAGTTTGGGACTTATAGAGGAAGACTCACTTGGCTTACCTACCTTGTTGTGTTGTTGCATGTTATAATTGAAAACTTAAATTTAGATCGGACTGTCTTGAGGGACTTGGCAAGCTTTACTGATATTGGGGATTAAAAATCTGGCTAACATCCAATGTGTCAGCTTGCTTGATTACACTGTTTCTCACTCATTGTTCTTTTTTTTTTATCTACCTTCACTGTAAATTAGAAGAGAAATGTGTATGGTTGCGGTAAATGGAAATCATTTTGAAATGTCCTCAGCTTATATCTGTTAGTCTTTTTAGCTGGGAGAGAATAGATTGAGGCAAACTGAAGGCATGTGTCTGTCTTGAGTTGAGACGAGAGGATGTTGTCTTTGAGAAATGTGTTTGTGCTCTCTGGAGTAGGTGCAATTTGCAAATACAGAAACCGCCCTAGTGTGCACAATGCTGCACATAGTATTTTGGCTGCTAGTGGTTTGGGGGTCAACCTACTGTCACTCAGGACACAGGGTCATAGAGCAGTACCCAGGTGCAGATTATGAATACATTTACAATGTCATCAGAAACAAGATTGTCATGGCCCGGACAGTTAGCTCAACCGTCTGGTAGGGATGGGTCTGATTAATCGATAATCGTTAATAGGACCTGAAATCGATTATTAAAATTAATAATCGATAATCGTTTTTTCCTTTTTTCTTTATGAAAATCTGTTGGAAAGGCAATATTGTCATCCAAACAGGACAGGGCTATAGAGTGTACCAAAATCGCCTTGAGGGGGCATCAACGTATGTGTCACGTGGTAGCGGCCGCCATACTTGTTGGCTTGTCTGGTTTGTTTACATTGAGCGACTATCCGGTGTGCTTGGATACGTTCTTTTTTTAAACTGACCTCACAATGGTGCAGACTTGCTCAGTAAATAAGTGCCACAGCAGGTCACGTCGAGGGAATGAGCCAGAAAACGGAATTCGATTTTCAGCTTTCCAGCATGGAGACAGCATCAAGGAACCCAGATTGACGAGTTTACAAAAAGACATAGAATGGCTTGGATCTCGGCTGTACAGCGCACGGGCACAGAGACATAACGTTCAAAGTATCTAAGCACAGCCGTGTTTGTTCACGACATTTTCCTTGTCCTTGTAAGGTATTTGGGCCCAACGTTCTTTCTATCCATCCTGGTGTTGGTTCACTATGTTGTCGCCAAGAACGAGCACAATATTTACAAAAACATACCACCGTCACTCTATTCTGAGTGATGTCACTGTGGGCTAGAATTTAAAGCCAACAAGAATGGATCCGCTAGCTTTTCAGACGCCGCCCCCCTCTTGGTGACGTACACGTTTTTACACCCTATAGGTCTGGTCTACCAAAGTGTGCAGATAGATTCCAATCAAGATACAGGTTTGGAGGATTTAGCAGATGTTGGGAATTTACCTAATCAGGCCTAGGCTGGGGTTGCTATGGTGATCAATTGGTTCAACACTGGTCCAGGGACCACCAGTGGTACTTGAGGGGTTAAGGTGGTCCTCATCCTAAAGATGGAGTTAGTAACCAAATGGACCCATATTAACTCTCAAGAGTTAAAGTTATTGTTAATCATCTACATCAGGTGGTACCCCTTGGGGGGAAGAATGTTTTATTTGTAGAAAAAAAAGTCAAATCGATTTTCATTTTGGACACATTTACACATCCCTACCGTCTGGGCACCTAGGCTGCTGAGCCAGCCTGAGGCGTGCCACAGGTTCGACTCCCGTCTCGACGGCCTTTGCCACGTGTCTTCCCTCCTCATCTCTCTCCCCATTTCCTGTCGGACTACTTTCATCATATCAATAAAGGCAGAAAAAGCCGAAACAGTATCTTAAAAAAAAGATTATCACCAGTGATTTATTTATGCATACCAAATTTGTATTCTGTGCATTTTGCTCAGCTATGAATGTTGTGAATAAATTCATCTATTATCTATCTATTAGCGGTTCCAAAACCTTTTTGGCCATGCACCCCCTGTTACTTCCTGACCTAGCTGACACACCCCACACGGAAATATAAATTGCATTAAGCTACATAGAGACGTACATCTATTTTACAAGAGTAAACCTGTGCGTCACATTAGCTCGGGCCCGGATTGCTGTTTGGCAACACTGCTGCTGACTTCCACGGACACACTCACTGTGCTCACACGCCACGGAGCACGGCCAGCCTCCCGGGACCTCGCGAAAAAACACCCTCCGATCCCGCCACAATGTGCGCGCCAGACCTGGTGCAAAGATTTGCGTGTAATACCCAAATTTACTACATTTACCCCAAAACACACACCTAGCCCCAACATAGCCCCCGCACTGCATGTTTGGAAGGACACAGCTTAATGTAGGGGTCACCGATTGCTGTGCAGCAAAACACAGCTGTGATTGGCCAGCCAGCCAGACACACACACACACTATCGCCACAACACCACAACATGCACAGTCGGATGCCAATTTATTCCGCATTATTTATTTCACAGTCCCACCACGGACTCATAGTAACCTCGCATCAGTGTCACTGCAGATACGTGTTCACAGTACTGTACTCGCATCGCGTGAGTGGACGTGACGGGGGAGGGGGACTTGAAGTATGTGTGTGTGGTTTGATTTCAGCATGTTTTACTCCCATGCACATTTGCGCAGTGCACACCATAGGAGAAATCGGATTTTCACCCTGGGAATTTTTCCCACCCAATGCATGTTACAGTCAGATTTCGGGACACTGTCGTATGTCGTTGCTCCAATACAATCACTAATCAAAATAATACAAAACGACACATAATAATAATAACCCATCCGTAGGGCTGACCCAAAAAAATCGATTAATCAACGTTCAATCGATACGCACGGGAATCGATTTTTAAATTTTGAATCGAATAGTCATTTAAAAAAAAGCGTCCGCTTTTGGTCCGCGAGACGGCCCCATTTGGTCCGCGAGCCATGCTTGCGCCTCGCAGCACCTCGCAACGCCTCCTCTTTCCCCGTGTTAACAAGGAAGGCAAGCGCATGCACCACAGCTCAGTGGACATTAAATATAGGCTACCTTGTTTGATAAGTCATATAAAAACATTACTTACACGAAAATGAAAATATAAACTTCACAGATTATAGATCACTTGGAATTATAACAATCTGTTGAGTATTGCCTGAATAATGCCACTATAAAATCTCAACTTTTATCGATGAGCCATTACGCTGCTTGGATTCACATGGTGAGTGCGCTCAGTGCACCGAAGAATTGATATTTTTTGCTCCTACAGACCCAGACCAAAACACCTTTTCTCTTTGGCATTTAATTGCACCTGATCGTATTATTGTAATAATGTAGCATATACTATTTGCCTGTGTTTTGTCTTTTAATTATGCTTTTTTGTTTTGCGCCGATGGTGATGCGATGCTCCACTTGTTTCAGCCTGCAGGCCTACAGCACTTTGGTCAGCTTTTATTGTTTTAAATGTGCTATATAAATAAAGTTTGATTTAGGCCTATATTGGAGCAGGTGCTGGCAAATAACTAATTACTGTAATGCAGTGAAGTTGCGCAAATGTCAACTCAATTAGCAAGTGGAGCTGCATGCATTCTGCACTGCAGTCTGCAGATCTCTTCTTAGAGTTTACTTTAATATTATGGTTTACTTTCAACCATAAACCATAATATGATTGACAAACCTTGGATTATAATTCTTCATCGACCAACAGCGCATGCAGCATGACTATGAGGTAAATTTAACTATGTGGGATTTCTCCATCGGCATCGCATGTCGATAAAAAAATGGGATTTCACTAGTGGCATTATTCAGGCAATACTCAGATTGTTATAATTCCAAGTGATCTATAATCTGTGAAGTTTATATATTTTTTCCCATACGCACACTCACAGTCACATTAACTTTATGATCAATCAAATCAACCGTGGTTGATTTTATTTCTGACAAGTGTCAGGCTTGAAAAGTTCATTCATGTTACCGTTCGTTTACAATTGACAGAGGAGTTTGGATTATATATATTTTTATTTGATGGAGAGGTAATGCCTGTTTCAGGCAGTTGACTTGTTACGGTCGGATGTTTTATTAAGCCAAATTATTTGTGCGTCACTGCTTTCATGAAGGCTGCAAGCCTGCTACAGTTGTTGCTTATTGTTTAAAATAAATGAGACCAATACAAGCATGCCTTTCTCTCCGCTATATCGTTGTTTAAGCCAAAGAGTCACTGCTCGCGCGCGCACCCCCCCCCCCCCCCCCCCCCCCCCCCGTTGACGTTTCGAAGCGTCGACGTTCGAAACGCGGGAATCGATTTTGAATCGATCATCAAATACGGAATCGAAGGTCAGCCCTACCCATCCGTTACTACATGTGAAGGGCACAATACTGGGTTTAAAAACACAGCTGAACATGAAGTGGAGTCTGTCAAATCCCGCAATTTCACTTCTTCCCATTGCGCTGCAACGTAACTATAGGATGAGCCCCCTGAAGGGTGGCGAAATTCTACTTTATCCACCTATATATGAACCTGAATATGGCATATATATGCAGCATATACTTGCCATATATTGGCATATATTGTTAACTAATATATTTAATGCATGCCCCACCCAATTATTACGTCTGTCGCTTTTATGCCCATATATGGAGTTATTTGTCAGGCATGCCCAAATATGGAGTCTATGCAGATGTCAATACATCATTGTGATGTCAGAACAGGCCAGCTCCATATATGGAGATCTAGGGGGGTGATCAAGTAAAGCAAAGTAAAGTTCTTTGTTTACCCAGGGAAGTGGACTAAGCTCAAGATGCTTGTTTACAGCCACACCCTGCTCATAGAACATTTCATGGTAGGGGTTCAATGCCTTGCTCAAGTGCACTTCAGCGGTGGTCATTTTAACGTGCCGGTCCGGGGATTCGAACTGGCGACCTTCCGGTATCAAGAACGCTCCGCAAACCGTTCGCCCACCGCTGCCCCAAGTGTGATCAATTGGCTGATTTGGGCCCTGTCCAGAGCCTGGGCAGAGGCTTTTGTGCTGGTTCTAACTTCTGGATAAAGGTGTATCCCACCAACTCAAGGCACTGCACTCCCTGTGGTGGTGTGGAACGTGTGTGTTGAATTTGGTGGGGCAAACGGTTCTCAAGTTACGTGGATTACAGACTTATACACACGTACAGAGATGTGGTGCATTTATAGATGGATGGATGGATGGATAGATCGATTAGATGTGGTCAATTATTCTATAGATATCATTGAGTGTTTGAAACTTCAAACCGCTATTTATAATAATAAATACAGAATGACAAAAAGGAAAAAAACTGCCATTTAGGACCAGCTTTCTGAACAATTTCAGGGAGACGGGACATCTGGGTGTGTAGTAGTTCTGAGAAAACGTTCTTAGACCAGTGAAACCACCTCATCACATGACAAGTTCTGAATGACATCAATTTGTAAATGCATGCTCCTTCCAAACACTTTGAAGGAGCATGTATTATGGTTATGGTTTATGGACTATAAGGACTGCTAAAGGTGACAAACCTTCCAGCATCAACAAAGTTTACCAGTATATTGCTTGTGACTGGATGTTGGTAGTTACTAGTCTGAATATAATTGCTTGAATTGACAATGACAAAAGCGTTGCCTCATTGCCTAGCCAGTCAGAAGTTAAGACCTAAATCCTTTTTATGCCTACCTATAATTTGTTTTGATTTAGAGTTTGAATCTTTTCTAAGTCTTTAGCCATCAATCATTGATGGGCGTACAGAAGTCAACAAACCATGTATGAATGTTCCTCTTTTAGAGCTGCTGAATTTTGCATTAATTGTAGTAATAATAATTCTACATGCCTTCTTTTATAATCGACGTGATATAATCAACAATGTACACTCATCAAACCGTCATCATCCAAAACATTCTGAATTAAAGTTGCATATAGTGATTGTGTATTTAGGCAGCTGCCTAACAGACAATCTCTGCATTACATCTACACTCCTCATACACTTGTGAAGCCTGTGGTTGGCTCACACACATGACACTGAAACTCTTGCGGTGAAGTGTAGCGATACTAGCGCTGAATCTTGGTTTGTAGTGCTGAATCTTGGTTTGCAACATTTTATATTGGCTGTAGTTTAGGTTCAGAGACAGCCTCTTGCGTAGAACGGAAAAACATTTTCTCTAACTTATCTCCTTGTGTCTCATTTGCTCTATCTTATTTCCTAGGTCACACTTGGTGAATGAAACAAGACAGAAATCCTTGTTGCAGCTCAGCGTCTGGCATTAAAGCCCATCTTTACCTGCTCTGCTCTGAGGTGTAAAAAGAGGCGCTTTCTGCACATCAACCACCTGAAGAGGAAAACCAAATCGGCAAGGCTTAAACCATCAGCAAATAAGTGGAGCTTCAAATTTATCAGAGAAACCAAAACTCTGATTCTGAAGTCTGATTCTTAGACGTATGGGAAAAGATCTGCAACAAGCTGCATGTCTTTCCAGCGGTCCTACCTCCCTCGGAAAACATGGAAGCCCTTTTTGAGTCTGGTTGAATGTGTCTTGCCCTCATCCTCTCCTTCCTTTCTCTCCAGTAGTGGGAGGGGTGGGGGACTGGTGTTGTCCCCCCTGCCCCTCCTCATAGACTAGGTGAGTCTTAACAAGGCAACGCTGCGCTCGTTTTCATCCCCTGCCTACTGTCATCTACTCTCTGGTCGCCCTTTCTCTTCATGACATCCTGCCAGAGCCTCAAAGAAGAGGTGTCTGTTCCTAGCCGTGGCGCTATGTCCCAGGAGGAAGGCCGCAGGACACAGGTGTCCCAATCCTACTTTCACTCCCCTAACCAAGATCTGGACCTGCCAGGAAAGCTCTACAAGCGTGAAGGTGCAGGTAAACCTTTCTCGGTGCTGGTGGACAATAAAATTGCAACCAAGACCACCATGGGAGACCAGACCCTTGGCCAGTTGCCCACTCAGCAAGTGACCCCACAGCAGCAACAACAGCAGCAGCAGTATTACAGAGAGGGAAGAGCAGGGCTGGAGGTTGGGGCGCAGGGGTCCCAGGCTGGGAACGGGGGAACGCCTGAGGACTCTGAGGACAACGAGGAGGAGGAAGAAGAGGGTGACGATGAGGATGGGGAGGAGGAGCAGGAGAGCTTCAAGCGTGCGCAGATCATCGTCGAGGTCAACTTGAACAATCAGACCCTTCATGTATCCAAAGGGGACAACAAGGTGGAACCACCTGCAGATGGCTCACCCATGAGTGGTGAGGAGGAGGAAGAGGAGGTAGAGAGTCCTGACGACGATGAAGAAGAAGAGGAGGAGGAGGAGGAAATTCAAAGTCGAAGAACGAGATCTAAGAGGGCACGCCGTGCCGCTAGCAGCACTGCAGTGCGCAGCCAGCCGCGGAGGAAGAGCCTGCGAACGGCCCCGAGCGCGCCCGCCACCGGCATGACCACCAGGGGGAGGCGGAAGCGCGGCCAGCAGCCCAAGAGGAAGCGGAGGACAACCAGGGCCACTGCCTCTTCTACTGGCACCGCCGCGGGGGGGAAGGACGACGGCGATGAGAGGGAGGTGCTGGTGTGTGAGAAGTGCCCCCGTGTGTTCAACACGCGCTGGTACCTGGAGAAGCACATGAACGTCACACACAGGCGCATGCAGATCTGTGACAAGTGTGGCAAAAAGTTTGTCCTGGAAAGTGAGCTGGCCTTGCACCAGCAGACCGACTGCGAGAAGAACATTCAGGTAACGTTGCATGTTGGGCCGTGGGCAGATATAACATATGTTGCATCGTTACGTTTGTGTTTAGTTTTTTTGCATTATGGTCATGTTCTCTCTGAAAGTTCTGTGATTTATACAATACAATGGTACACATTTCATGATGAACAAAAAACATTTAAAGGATCACACCCGTGTGAAGTGAGGGGCGCTAATATATTAAAGTCTAACTCAAAAATAATCTAAGCATGTGGATCTCTGCATCCACTTAGGAATGGTGTGGCTCCAACGTGAATCTTGGCATTCATGTGGGCAGTGTCTAATTATGACGTCAGTCACCTATGAATTCATGTGGGCAGTCTATTTATGACATCAGTCACCTATGAATTCATGTGGGCAGTCTATTTATGACATCAGTCACCTATGAATTCATGTGGGCAGTCTAATTATGACGTCAGTCACCTATGGTGTGTAATTCCAAATTTGTTTCAGCCGATCAGAACCCCATTAATTTCCATGATAACATTTTGTTAAATATTTCAAAACATTTTAAACTTGAAGAAATTAGATACTTCTGTGGCCAGTAAGAGGATTTGTCAATTAACCCTTACATAAGTGAAAGCGCAAGGAGAAAAATACTTCTAAAACACCTAAGAGAGAACTCAAAATAACCACTATTGTGTTCCAATCTCTGTAATTATTACTACAAAATGGTTACCACCCTGAATAACCAGATTAAATTCAGTTGTTCGATCCCTGGATGATGTAGGTGTCTAGGGTGAACCACATAAACTTGGTATAGAGGGTATGCGCGTGACATCATCATACCCGGAAGTTATGCGGGAACGCCTACTGAGTGTCAAAAAGCTACTTTCTGGCCTTGTCAGCCCATACATTACACAGAAAAGTCATATTTGCATTAAATGACTTTAGACAACATTAAATTAACTTTGTCACTCACTTTGCCACTCGATCTGCCATTCACTTTCTGCATGCGCATACCCTCTATAGCAGAAGGTCAAATTTGTGATGTATTTATCTTTTTTTTGTGTGAATATCTTTCACATTTTGTAAATTCATCTCAGATCCACTGTTCCACATTTGGGCAAGACGGTCATCATCAATAATATGACATCAGAGATTTACAGGGAAGATGAGCCGTTATTACACCCTGACTTGTTAGTTGTTTTATCAAGAGAATTATTGATTAAATAAACAAGCATGCTTCATTTGTGTGGCTGCTCTGAGCAATTGGTATTTATGTGTCAGTCCCACGGTCTTCCTTTATCCAACCTTGAAAGCCTTGCTGCCTGCTGCATTATGGTCTGACCAGGAATCATTTAGTGAGCTCTGATCAGGAGGCTGTTCTGTTAAACCAGTGGTTTTCAACCTTTGTCATATCACGGCCCATTATTTATTCTGCATTTGAGCCACGGACCTAGCCTGGCTCCAGCCCTGAATCGCTACCATTAAAAAAATATGTCCTGGCGATATACGAAATGAGTGAGGGTCAGGCTACCACGGACCACCATTTGATGAGATTTATCCTCTCAAAACTAAAGAATATTTTGTTGTCGTTGCATGAGTTGCACAATTCCATACTGAATTTTTGTTGGAGATAGGAGAGATAACAGGCAAACGTTGATTAAAATAACAATTCTTCTACATTCTCTAATTATGTAGTGTAAAATGAAACCTAAGTGTATTTGTTTTCACGTTACAATCTCAAGAGTTAAATATTTGGTTACCAACTCCATCATTTATCTGGGGACCACCTGAAACCTCCTCAAGGACCACTGGTGGTCCCCGGGCCACTGGTTAAAAACCACTGTTAAACCATTTGGAAGATGCATAGGGATTTCAATAGACTATTCCAGGCACCTGAAGGTTAGCCTCTGAAACAAATTGGCCAGCAGAGGGAGTCAGAGCATAGTAAGACGGCTGAGGCAAATGGGAACTATACTGCCATGGTGTCTGGATGGTGTCTGTTTTATTTTTTTTACTAACTGGTGCTACCTGTTTTCTTGTTTTGTTGTCTGTGTGTGTGTGTTGTTTCCTCTTCAGTGCGTCTCTTGCAATAAATCCTTCAAGAAGCTGTGGTCGCTACATGAGCACATTAAGATTGTGCACGGCTATGCTGAGAAGAAGTTCTCTTGTGAGATTTGCGAGAAGAAGTTCTACACAATGGCTCATGTCCGCAAGCACATGGTTGGTGAGTGGAGACTAGTTCTATCCTGCTGTGCTCAGTGGGCAGTGCACAGAGTTGTGGAAAACCTTCCACACCCCAATGGGACCATAAAGGCCATAAAGACCATAAGCCTAGTTCAGACCAAAGATATGTGAAGAGCCCAGCTGAAACGTGCAACCACCTGCAGCAGAAATTGCAACATTATAAAACTGGACAGTCCGCATACACAGTTTACACAGCAACCTCTTGCACGTCATTCAATTTAATCTTTAAAAAAAACAAGGAAAACATGTAAAATAAATGGTACAAAACTTAATCCACAGGCCGAACATACAGGCATTTTAACCAATGCACCCTTAGTCTGTCATGTCAGCCTACTGTACTTCCATTATGCACAAACTCGAGTCCAGTAGCTGACAGCACATCATCTTTTCCTGTTCTATTTGGCTCTTTCGGGCTATGGGATATTCAGTAAACGGCTGTCCCTCCCAAGTATGGGAACAAAGGTTATCACGCATTTGTGAATCATCTTGACAATATTTCCAGAATGCAAACAGTTGTGAGAGCAACAGTTGTGATAATCATTATTTATGATGCGTTCTGAAACGTGTTGCTTGTGATTTGACAAGTGGAATCTAGGGTAAATCAGCCGGAATCAGCTGCCCTGCAACGTGGTAATTCAGACCGCTGAAACAGTTCTGTCTCATCGTGAATCTCTGGTCTGAACTAGGAATTCGTGTGATATTATCATATATATATATATATATATATATATATATTACACACGGTGGATAATAAACTTCATTAGACAATTTTATTATGGGTAAAATTAATCCAGTATGAGATTACATTTAATGCTTTTGAGAATTCATCTTTATTTTCTTTAACCTCATTTGTTGGCTTTTGACAGAGCTTAATGAAAGAATCAATAATTTATACATCAATACATTGTTTTTTGCAGTATTGTACTTTTATGCGTAATACTTTTCCCTATGCAACAATGCAATGCTAACTTTTTCCATCCGCTAGCATTACTGCCCAATTCCAGACATTCAATTAATAACGTTTATATTTAATCCGATGTCTTTTTATTTAAGTTTCTCATAAAGTAACCTTAATCCATGTTTCTTTTAGTAACTTTAACTTTATCTTGCAATTTATTCCCCTGTCCCTAGAAATGGACAATAGTGCACATAGTTTGGTAATTGTGAAAGTCCTATCCAATTTTGGGCACTTCATTCTGCTCATGTCGGCATTATTATATTATTATTGTTAATATTAGTTTTATGCTTTTATTCATGGTAGTACAGTGACTGTGTAGAGAGACAGGAAACGTAGAGTAGGGGAGTGACATGCAGCAAATGGTAATCGAAAGGGGACTGGCTAGACACTACTAGTGTCTTCATTTGGATAAATTGTCTGCGATTAGATACAGTTATGCTATATCCAGGACTCAATCTTTGTGTCTTTGTCCTCTCTCTCCTTTCAACCCCCACCCCCCTTCTCTAGCCCACACCAAGGACATGCCTTTCACATGTGAGACATGCGGCAAGTCCTTTAAACGCAGTATGTCGCTAAAGGTTCACTCACTCCAGCACTCTGGGGAAAAGCCCTTTCGTTGTGAGGTGAGAAACACAATGTATCTCTTTCTCTCCCTCTCACCGTCTCCCTCTTCCATGTTGCACGGCAGCTGTCAAAAGTATCTGAAGAGTTGCTGTATTAAAAGTTATTGACATAGCAAGCCATTCAGTGCAGAGGACTTAAATCTGATATGTCTAGATATAAAGCAATAACTATGCAGATTTCAGGCAACCTATCCATATAATAGTTGGGTCTTTTTATTTTACTAATACTCACACTCACATAATGCCTTTAATCCTGTTTAACTGGATTGATCGATTGATTGCATCTGTACAGTGTACAGTATGTTACCCACAGGCATGCCATGCCAACGTGTGAACCTGTTAAAGCTACTGTACGTGTTGGCATTGAACTCAGTACTCAAACATTGACTGTCTATTTGTTTCAAAAGGAGATTCATGCTTGAAAATAGGCAGTAGGAGGAGACACTTGTACTGTGTGGTTTGTAACTGTTCCTAAAATGTCTTTCATATGTACAGTGTCCCTTGCATAATCTTCCATTGTACTGTTATGTATTCGTAGCAGATGTGCGCGCCGAAGTCTGTTCCCAAGTCAAACATTACTAGACCCTGAATACACATGGTCTACCAATTCAGTGGGACTTTGGATAAATTAAATGCACAATGTTTGCCATTGGACTCTAACCAGCCTGGGTTCTGGATGTGTTGTGACCATCAGGATGAATGTTTTCCAAGCCTGTTTTTTTCCTGCTCATAATGGTTGATAAATATACTTGTCCAAATACTTCACTTCTGCGGAAGCCTTTAACATAGAGGATGTTTAACCCACCCAAGGCCTTCAATTCATGTGGTTGAACCACAAGTGAGTACAGAACATGTGTGGCTGACTACTCCCTGATGTACGTTTCTGTGGTTGTACGTTGTATGTAAAGGATTACGCTGTATCTGATTGTATAGTCCTGCTGTCTTTTCTCAGTAGGTGTTCTCTAAGTAGTAATTAAAGTAATGTAAGCATAAAGTCCATTCTCAAATGAGCACCCACCCAACCAGGCCACTGGAATGGAAGGTCAAAGCTAAACGGGTCTGGGTCTGCTTTTTAAGATTCAAGATTTTTGTCAAAGATAGTCCTGAGGACGAGATCTTCAAAGATAGTCCTGAGGACAGACAAATTACCAAGTATGGCGCCAAATGTGGGGACAGAAAAATGTCCATGTATGGCGCCAAATTTGAGGATGGAAAAATTACCATGTATGGTGCCGAAATTGGTGCTGTGATTGGCCGGAAGGTGTGCCATTCTGCGCTTATTGCCTGTGCGTCGCATAACGGGTGAATATTGTGTGTGCATCACCCGTTATGACAGAGCAAAGACAATAGAGGACAGAGCCCAGACCCTCCTTCACCTGGGTGAAATGTACTCACAAATGCATTCAACCAAATTTGCCGCATTCAGCAAAATAATATTTGTCATATCCCCAAACAGCCCCGGGTATGGACTAGTCGTTATATAATATTGATATTTGAATGTGCCCTTGAGACTGTGTGTCCTTTAACATTTTAGTCTTATCTGGATCTCTTCTGTTCTAGAACTGTGACGAGCGTTTCCAGTACAAGTACCAGCTGCGCTCACACATGAGCATTCACATCGGACACAAGCAGTTCATGTGCCAGTGGTGTGGCAAGGACTTCAACATGAAGCAGTACTTTGACGAGCACATGAAAACACACACAGGTGAGCCACAAACTCACAAGGACAGACATTCACCTGGCAGCATTTAGGCTCTTTGATATTGAAAGCCTCCCACTGTCGAACGTTGCTTTTTGGGAAGAGTTACGGATACCAATATTTAGCCAAACAATGTCACTCACTCTCAGTCAGCAAGTCTCTGTGCACTCATCTAAAAAAGGAAAGAAAAAGGGCGTCCACTAGACGACTGCTGCAGTGGTATTCGCACAGAGACTTCACCCAGTCCTTTTTTTATATAATGAAAGGGAGGTATCGCATCAAAGACGAACCTCACATATATTGCGGCTTTTAATGACTACCCAGACACATGCTTTATTACATCCCTCAGGTTTTCTTTCCCCATGGCCCGTTCTATTTCCAAAGCTGAATTGAGCACGCTGCCTGCACCTCCTTCTGTGCGTTTTTCTGGCGTGGGTGGACCCTTCTATTTGAGAGGTGTAATTACTGTACCCTCTCCTCTCGCTGCTGCTACCGACCAATTTAGCCTTCAGCCATGGGGGACACACCCAAGTGATGCTCTGTAATAGGCATCACATACTGTATGCCCACACACACGAACATGAACATAAACTCCCATAGTTCCTCTAGCTTTTCTGAGCTTTTTCAAGTTTTTGAGTTTTGTGCACGCACGCACACACACACACACACACACACACACACACACACACACACACACACACACAGAGAAGGCAGCCATACTGTATTAACTACAGTAGCACCTTTTTATATTCCCTGTCCATTTGAAAGAGTTTCCCACCTAACACAGCCCAGTATAAGGCATTTGGAGAGCACATCAGAAGCCTGTAAGTGGGATGGTGGTGTGGGTGTTGAAGGTCACCATAGAGGGAGGTTAATGGGAGTAGTTTTCCTGAGAGTGCCATTGCTCACTTTCACATCTCCTCTCTGAATATAAAAGACAGCATTCCTGCAAGTGGGTGGGTTGATGGCAAAGATTTAGTTTTTCTTTTTCTTTTTTGCAACTCATTAGCATTTTTAAGGGGGGTTAACTAACTCCCCGTAGGCCTATACAAACTTGCTGCTTTTCGGCTAAATTTGAACATTCTGGATCCATGTGAAGTTTGAAGAACCAAAGGGATTTTGTTCTGGAAGGGCAAGAAGGGCAAGCAAGAAGTGGCCTCTTTCAAAACACAATCCATATGGTGCAGGACCTATGAATGGGTAAACTCAATGCACTTCATTGGGAGGGTATCAGCTGTCTTCAAGCACGTGCATCCAGTGATTGTCTGCAGAGATACTTGTCTAGCTTTGTCAGTGGAAATAAATACAGGTGGTTATTCAGAATCAGTTTTACTAGTCACATCACAGGTAGCAATGAGGACGGAGGTAAGGGAAAGAGATAGAAAACAAGCGATAGAAAAGATGTTTAACAGTTATGTACAGTATATATATATGTGATGGCAGGTACATGATATTTTGAAAATGTTCTATTAGAAACATTAGGCAGTCATTCAGGAGTCCAGAGTTGATGTTGGCTAGACCACACTCTCGCATTGCATAGAAACATCAGCATCATATGCAGGTGTGTCCTTGTTATTTCGAAACATAAGCGTCATATGCAGGTGTGTGCATAATGTGATGCCTTAAGGATGGGTAAAGAAATAGCAGCAGCAGGTACAGTGTTACTTAATGTGCAGTTTGTGCCGCATGGGGCGAAACAAGGTACGGAACAAAAACTACATATTTCACAATCCTTGGCCTCAGCCGGCCCGGATGGTTAGCTCAGCCGTCTGTGCACTTCCAAACCATCCGGACAGCATGCTGCGGGTTCGACAGGTTCGAGCCCGACAGCCTTTGCCGCATGTCACTCCCCATCTCTCTTCCCCCTTTCCTGTCTGACTACTGTTCCCTATCAATAAAGGCATAAAAATCCCCCAAAACAAAAAACACCTCAGCCAGGCGGTGTTCATGGCTTGTTCAACAAGGTTATATAAAAAAACACATTTTTCACATGGTTAAAAAACACCTCAGGCAGGTGTTCAACAAGAGTGGGCAGAAACCATTATTGTGTGTTGAGGGATTTGATACAGCCTCCGCTGGTCATAAAATGATTGTTTTATGTTTATATACTGTACTGTACTGCCGTTACCCGATCTCCCTCTCCTCTGTCTCCCTGCAGGCGAGAAGCCTTTCATTTGTGAGATCTGCGGGAAGAGCTTCACCAGCCGGCCCAACATGAAGCGCCATCGTCGGACCCACACAGGAGAGAAGCCGTACCCATGCGAGGTCTGTGGCCAGCGCTTCCGCTTCTCCAACATGCTCAAGGCCCACAAGGAGAAGTGCTTCCGGGTCACCAGCCCTGTGGTCTTACAGGCCAGCGGCCCTCCTGTGCCTCTCCGGGTCTTTGCCAACACCCTCTCCTCCCCATCCTCCGGCCCAGGCCCCTCGGCTGCGGTCGCCCCGGCTACCGTGTCGGCCCCACTGGGCCTCAGTCCACCAGGAGGGGCTGTGCCTCAGCGAGGCCCCATGGGACACTTCTCCCACATGCACCACTCGCACCTACATCACACACAGCACCTAGCCCAGCAGCACCTCCCGAACACACAACAGCACGCCCCGCCTCACCACCACCTGTCCGTGCCCCCTGTATCCCACTTGCCCCCGCCCCCCGCCCTTTTCAAGAGTGAGCCCCTCAACCACTGCGGGCACGAAGACGGCGGTTACATGCACCACATGCCCCCCTCTGACAAAGGCCCGGGAGCTCCCCAACACCACTGAACTATGTTCCAGGCCTACTAGCCCGCACACCGGACCACACCTTGTTCGTTCTTCTTACATACCTGGTCCCGCCTCAGTTTCTCTTAAATGATCACTTCAACGGTTTCAACTTTATCTTATGGTCCTCCTCAGTAATGCTCACTTTAAAATCTCACATTTTCCATCTACTTGATCTGTGTCTCAAAGGAGGGCCGTGGACAGTTCAGAAACCTATCTACCAGTGACTTTATCGTCAGTAGGCAAGTTTGGACATTTGAAAGAAGATTTAAAACTTTCTTTCCTCTTTATTTTTGAGGCGTGCTAGCCCCTCCTATGCCCAGCTTTGTGGGTCTGTGTGAACACAAACATTGTCTGATCATCCCATAGCGATGATTTGATTGGTTGAGCAAAGTACATATTGAAGAAATCGCCCCTCACTTCAGTGTGATTTTTGTATTAATGCAGTTTGGAATCCCTGTCAGTGATGTCAATGGTAGGAAGGTTTCTGAACTGTCCATAGCCCACCAATGAGATGCAGAGTAAGCGGACAGAAGCGTCTTATAATGATTAAGATATAGTTGAAAATGGGAGAAGTGCTTATTCAAACTGTACGGTCACTAGATTTGGAAGGCCCCCCTCAAACATGGTAAGGGACATTACATGCAAAGCAAACACACCTGGGTGCTTGTGAAAGACTAATATAACCTCGGTACACAATAGATAACTGAGAAGCCTACTTAGATACCACACTTAACTGACATATGAATTTTACAATTTTGAGAAACATTTTCATGAGAACATATTCTTAGGAAATCTGAATAGATTCATTTGTAGAATTCCTTTCGCAAAAGATGGGAACGTTTAACGTTGATTTTTACCTTCTTCGCATTTGCGCCTGTGAGTAAGGTCGTCAAAGACCTTAATCTTAGTATATCAGTATGACTAATGGTTGCAAGTCCAAGCATTTTGCTCAGTGTGTTATCCGTGTAAATTCCCACAGTTCTGGGCAATGAATGTCCTAACCGCTTCTAACAAGTCTGTCTTTTGACATATAGGGGCTGCTATTCCTCAGATTGTCAACAGCAGTAGTACAAGATGCAGTGCTATACGTAGGTCACGTTGGGGTGGGGTAAATAGGACACCTGTTAGATCCAGACAGAGTCTGGTACGGAGATTCATATGATTGTGTAATGGTGCTTTCCATTCCAATACTGCATAGAGTTCTTAACTTTGCTTTTCCATTCAAGGGTCGCAGTGTAATTAATATAATTATATGTGTATTGTGTCATCATACAGAAGTATAACATTGTCTCCATTTTGAGGTAACCTCTGGACCGGACATATTTTATGAACAAAAGAATAGTGCCAGTGATCTTTAATTAGCCACAGTCACACAACCCTCACATTTACTCACCCACGCCTCTCAAACCTCGGCTTTCAGTACTGTTGTTTTTAGTTAACAGGTGACTCAAATACTGCCACTGTGAGGGGGTCGCACATATGGCCCCACTTGGATATCTCTTCTTTCACGGCCAATTTATGCGCCGTCGTACAATGGTGTCTCATGCCGAAAGTAGCCTATCTAAAAGCAGGATATATTGGCCTGCAATAACATGTAAGATGTTCTAAGAAAGTTACTCAAAACGGAGTAACTGTTGAACATCAACTCACAAAACCACAGGATAGTTGACAAATTAACAGATCCCTCAATGAGGTATTTAGCAGATGTGAACCCATATGAAAGTACTCAAATGAATACTGAACACACTAGATCAGCAATTTTCGGCACGACTTTTGTACAACAAAGTATAAATTGTTCGTAGCTCTCTCTCTCTCTCCTCTCTACCTTTCTTCCCTTGGCTGCTGTCCAAATGATACGGGTTTAAGGTCATTTGACATGATACAGTACACAGACTTGGGACCTTTACTCATCACAGTTCTTCACTGACTAATATGCATATTCTAATCAACCTATGTTCCACAGTTTGGTGTGGGGCTTTCTTTTTTATGTAATCCATGAGTTTGTTTGTTTTTTATTTACTTACAGTATACTGTACACACCATTGACAGTTCCTTACACACGGGCAAATATGTGTCAAAACCTATTGAATGTTTCCTATCTGGAATGATGGCAGAGGCTCGATGCTGTTTATCAATGTTTTATAGAAATGATTCTCAGAAAATCTGCTCTTCGGTTTCATACTATTGAATGGTTCTCATCTCTAGTGTAGATATATACTGTGGTTACCACATATACATTCTCAGAGAATATGCTCTCCTCAGTTTCAAACTAATGAATGGTTCTCATCTCTAGTGTAGATATACTGTGGTTAGCACATCATAGGAAATGTTAGAGATTAAAAGGCAATTTGTATATTGTTTCTAATACACTTACATTTCTTGTATAGATAGAATACTCAAATCATCACAAGAAATTACATTTTATTAATGTACTGTCCCAATTGGTGTGAATGTTATGTGTTCAAAATGAGAGGAAATGGTAGAAAAGGCTTCTTGAGTATTTGGAATGGTTTTAGTTTCTTGATGGGAGCGGCTGTTAAGAGATGTGTGTGTGTGTGTGTGTGTGTACGGTATGTACAGTATGTATGTGTGTGTGTGTGTGTGTGTGTGTGTGTGTCGCTGTCTGGCTGACTCCCTGGTGCTCTTGTGCGCTGCTTTTACACATCTTACCCCAATATTTGTGTATGTTTTAGGGATACCAGAAAAGAAATGACCAATAGCATTAAATACAGCATGACCCATCTACTGCCTTGCTGGCATTTAGTCCTTTTAGAGTGGTTCAAACTTGATAAGCTATGTGTCCCTCCTGGTTTTTAGACCTGCAAGTATCCTGCCATTTCTGTGGATCTTAATACCACAGTGTTTGCTTATCAAAATGTCCCCTGTCCTAGTTCACTGCTGTGCTTAGGCCTCTTTTGCAGTATGGAACTTTGTCTTTTTTTTTTATTCATTTGTGTATATCCTCTGCACTTTACTGCTGCGTAAGTGAGGCGCAGGGAAGGGAGGGACTGACAATGCATTGTGGAAGCAGAGAGTGATGTTTTTGGCTGCATTGGAGACAGCGGTGGTGGTGATTAATTTGGTGAGCGGATGTTTTTAGGCAAAGGGAAAAGGAGGAGAATCAGATTGGAGATGGATAGTGTGGAAGGGACCGCGGCAAACAAAGGACAATTCGTTTAGGTTGTGCATACAACCTATTTTGTTTTTTAAAACCACATTGACCCTATTTTGGCCATGCATGTTTATAGATGAAAATCTTTGACTTTTAGGAGATGAGATCAGCTATTTTTGAATATTGTATAAAACAGGGCTGGCTTAAGTTAAGAAATGTACTTTCACTCGAATGTGGACCTGCCCCCCATAGTCTGACAGTCCTTCTGCTTTGTGGTTTTACACTAGTCCCTCCCAGCTTCTTCTGAAATTCATGAGTAAAATCCTGAGTACTAATTTAACTGTGACATTCAATTGAACTCCCACAGTTAAATCAATACTCGGGATATGAGTGTGCAGCCTTCCGTTTGTTGGAATTCTCTTCTGGAGTTTCCTCTTGTCTTGTGCTTGTCTTTGTTCCAATTGGCTGTATGATTCTCCTCCTCTTTTCTTTGTTGTATAGAATGCACTTTCTACTAAAAATCTTGGCTAGTTGAGAAAAAAATAACATTGTATATTCTTTAAAGATGTTTAAAAAAATCAATATACTTTTTCCCCTTTGTATTTTTAACCACTTAATGTAGCATTGCATATTTTATTATTGTGAGTATCTGGTACAAAAATGTGCAGCTTTATACTGTCCTGAGTTGTCCTTTTTTTGTATGTCTCTGGAGGTTGAGGAGAAGTGGAAATGTTGGGCCTTTTTTGATAATGTACATTTAACTGACTCTGCTAACTTTGAGAAGTAAAAACAAGTAGCCATGATTATCACACTTTGCGTTTTTTGACTTTTTGACTGAATGATAACTGTATTAGCCACTACATGAATGATAACGGTATTAGCCACTACATGAATGATAACTGTATTAGCCACTACATGCGCATTCAAATCCGGGGTGTTAATTTTTCTCTGTTGGCCTAAATGAACATTGTGGATGATGCTGTGTTGAAAGATGGAGAATACTATAATATTGTGTGTTATCATTATGACAGAATGTGTTAATTCTCTACCTTCCAACAACAAGCTCTCCCCAAAGGCGGCCATTTCCAACTGTAATCCTAGCTGGCTGTTGTTTATAGATTTAATTATCTTAAAGCACCTCCAGACAGCACAAATCCCTTCACGGTTTGTCGTTGAGACGGATTTCAAGTGTTTCACTTGGTTTTTGGCCTTGCTTGGCCGTGACTTCTAGTCACTGGGTTTGTGTTTCTGTGATACATCCTCGAGCCATTTAGTTGACTTGGTGTAAATTTGACAAAGGAATAGCTTGTTGCTGTCTCCATGTTCAGAGTACAGCTGCTCTGACCTGTTTTCCTGTCTTCAGTTTTGGCTCCTGGAACCATTTTCCACAAGTTGAACAAGTTTTCTTTTTTCTTTCTGCCCAGGGTTGTTGTCCTTTATAACTAAACCACACCAGCTCAAGAGTCCCTGAGGATTGAACTTAATATTTTCATGCCTTATTTCCCTTCAAAGCTGCTGGGGCTATTTCATCAATTGAACTCTCATAGCCCTTGCAATATCAAAATTTGGCAACAACAAATTAGTTAACAGTACATTAACAGTATTGAGTTGCAAAACGGGGAATGGATATCCTAAGCCTTCCCTTCCAAACAATCCTGTAAACAAAAAGTTAAGTTAAATTAATTCTAGTTTATGCTGCCTCTAGATGAGCAACTATGCTATAGCAAACATCACTCACTGGGGGTGTGTGAGATGATAATGTTGCACTTATGACAGCTTTTTGCCTCTGTTGAAAAAGGATGTAAATATCAATCAATCAATCAAAAAATGTCACTCATTCACTTTAACTTTAATTCTGAAAGTGTGGAAACCTTCCAATTCAGTACATTTTCGTATATGTGCTATAAGCATAGCCTACAAGGAAATTACCAATGTTCAACCCCTAGTATAATGTCTTTGACATGACATTATCCGTCATACCACAGTCAGTGTGGCACGGCACGACAAAAATAACCAATCTACAAGCTTGCATGCTTCATGATCCATCACACGACCGAGCATAAAGCAGGCTTAATTTGATGCTGAGTGGGGGAAGAGAACACTGATTGGAAGAGAAAGTGTTGAGTGAGTCACCGCTGGTGAGTGGGTGGTCAGGTACTCGGGCAGGCTCTCTTCACACGCATGGAGGAGAGGAGATAATAACGCAGTCTGTACATATACATTCCCATTTGGCTTTCGAAAATAGTACACCACCCCAGCTGTTAGTCATTAAACCATGCTGCGAGGAGGGAGGAGGTCGTGTCTGGTCGAGCAAGCAGATAAGAAGGTACATGCGACATGCATGCTTTGAACTGCATGTTGCTGAGCATGTCATTGGGAGCAATGTACATGAAGGGTCTTGTGTTCAATCAGTGTTCTGTAGGAACCAACATCTAACATTGTGTGTGTGTGTGTGTGTGTGTGTGTGTGTGTGTGTGTGTGTGTGTGTGTGTGTGTGTGTGCAAATGGTAACTACAAAAGTGTGAGCACTTTGAGAGCAGTTCTCAGTCAGCCCAGGTTTCCTACCCAGGGCTGTGTCAGTCATGGACCAGACCCCTCCACGGAGCCCACCTGTCTATCTCTCTTCTATTCTTTCTTCCTATTGACATGACATTCCTGCCCTGCTGGGATGTCACAGGCCGATTCATGTTGGACTGTGAAACTTTGCATGTACACTGCCTAGAGGCCTCTGCCCCAGATCTTTCATTTCACTTCTGCATTTTATAGTGCCACCATTGAGGCCGACATTTTTACCAGCTGCAAGCTGGTCAAAGAATAGAATGGAAATGTACAAGTTCGCCACCTAGTTAGATTTTGTCCAAACATCCTGCAAATTATTGAAGATTAGCATATCTATATACTGTAGTCAAGAGATCAACACGGATCTGGATTTCATGTCCCATCCTGATTGGATGAGATTGGCATCCAAAGTTAACTGTTTAAGCACTTACTTACTTAGGTTACTTTAGGAATACCAGGCTGAGCAGTACTGCCGGATGTACGCCCGGCACGAGTTGGTAAAAGGGCGACTTTGTTGGTATTCGTCCTGTTTGTGCCAGATTACATTTTCTGCCATAGTGTATTTTCTGCAAAACTCTTTTTGCTGCTACTCCTACAGAGTTTGTGCAAAACTCACAAATTGGTACACATTCTTTCTGGGGTTAAGTGATCAAGATGTACGAGTTTGATGTTTCA
The DNA here is from genome assembly GCF_963924005.1 of Protomyctophum bolini. NCBI lineage: Eukaryota > Metazoa > Chordata > Actinopteri > Myctophiformes > Myctophidae > Protomyctophum > Protomyctophum bolini. The sequence continues at coordinate 29,446,137 of NC_137872.1, forward strand.
GATATCATTCCAAGTGACTATACTATGATCAAAGTTTGCAGCCCCTGTCTAGGCAACCCGGCTTGGCGGAGACCGAGCACACTTTTCTACATTTTCAAATATTTACCCACAAAAAGGAAATTACCATAGTGCAGGACAGGTTAACTATAGCCTTTTAGTTTTACCTTCCACAGTGTTGACAGCATGTGCACCGCCCCAGGTAGAGTTGTATAAAATAAAGTGACAATATTTGGAGAGCTTCAGTTACTGATTGCATTGCATCATGATAGTATAGCTCTGCTATAAGTTAGAGAAGTGATTAATCTTATAGTGAATTTCACTAGGGCTCTATAGCTATACAGTACAACCAACCTGTCTGTCTTAGTGTCTTTCGCTGCTGTAGGCACTAGGCAGCATAGCTCTACTCCAGCTGCCTGAAACCAGCTGAACCTCGGCTACTCAAATCGCTCCATCATTACAGCTCCTCCTCTTGTCTGTCGCCTATCCCTGAGAGGCTGAGATGGGAGTGGGACAGCAGCGCATTTAAGTGACAGCGCTTTTAGTTGAAGAAATATAGCACAGAATCACATACGGACCTCCAAGGATTTCATGGGCGGATTCGTGAGTCGTGACACATGCATACGTCAGAATCTCATGTTTTGACGGGCCATAAAGTGCGCAGAAAACGCTCGTTCTCCGGAGAATGACTGAGAGCAAGTAAAGGGATAGCAACAACTTGAGTGAGAACCCCCCGTGGGACATCGCTTACAGCACTGGTGAAGTTTTTCTCTCTCTATCTCTCTGTTGCCTCAGAGCAGGCAGTATTATTATTAATATTAGTATTATTGTTATTATTGGTCATGTATCAAGTCATTACCAATAACAGGCTGGATTTTGTCAAGCAAAGCCAGATGTTCAACATTCAAAGGATGTTCAAGGGTCGAATGATGACTTTACAAAGTAGGCTAGTCCACAGCATTTGGGTTTACTTTTTCTTTTTTTTGGTAGACCTATTTATTTATTTTTTCCTGTTTTTACCTTTTTCAGGTTTGCACTGACTGCAGCTCCAGTGTGTTTAGGACTCGGAGTCCTAGGGTGATGTGGAGGATCGTGGCATAGTCATACCAGACAGGCAGACACCATCCGTTGACACACTACGAGAAATTTGAGGTAATTATCTAATGGCCTATGGTTTATGCAGAGTGCATTGCCTCCAACGTTCTCGCTTGTCGAAAATATGTGATTGAATTATTTATTGAATAGCCTACTTTTATTTACAGTTCCCAAAAAAACACAGTGGCACAGATTTATACAAAATAATGCTAAAAGCATCACCCAATATTAAAGGGTTGCTGGTTTGAAGATTAGGCTATTTTTTCCTGCAATTAGCGACACCATGTGAGTAAATTAACCTTTTAAAGCTTGCCTTTTTTCCACTCCAACCCTCATTGATTTTAAAGGAATGAAGTTTGCTTATCCACTATCACAATTAAACAGCCCACCAATCACAACATTGCTCACAATTCTCATGGGTGTATTTAAGGAGATTGGTGCATATTGATTCCATTTCCATTTTCTCTCTCAAATGACGTGGTGGCTGGCTGGCACTGATGGCGTGGTGGAAGTACTACTCAGATTGCTAGTACTTAAGTAAAAGTAGCAATGCCACAATGTAGAAATACTATACAAGTAATCATAGTACGCAGACTAATGCATTAATGTGTTAATGAATTTAACTTGTAGATTAGCCTATATAATAATGCTTAATGCATCTGTTAATTTATGTTTTGTATTCATTTTAATCCGCAAAGTAACTATAGTAACTAAAGCTGTCAAATAATCGTAGTGGAGTAAATGTATAATGTTTGAATTGTGAGATTTAGTGGTATAAGTACAAAGTATTAAAAAAAAATGAAATATTCAATAAAAGTGCATACAAATGTACATAAGTAAATGAACAAAAGGAGTCTACCAACGCGCCTCAAGCTTGAAACAGCCTTTTATTAGGTGCTAAAGTATACAAAGAGATCGACTAACGTTTCGACCTCGCAGTCATGACTCTGATGAAGACCGCAAGGTCGAAACGTTAGTCGTTCTCTTTGTATATTTTAGCACATAATAAAAGGCTCTAAATGTCCGTGCTGCTCCGGTCTCTTCTCCTTATGCAGTACATAAGTAAATGTTCTTACTTTTGTGGTGGCTGGGGCTTCATTTGTCTGTTTCTAGAACTGTCTTTTTGTTATTTGATTTGTTCAAATTTCTATCATAATTGTAACAGTAATTTTGTCTGTTTTTCATCTCCAAATTTTCCTATATTCCGTTTCTTTTCCCCCTTTCTATCTATTTGTACATTAATACACTTCCCAGAAAGTCACCTTGCTTGGTATAGCCTCCACGTTATGAGCCTTGCCTTGTGTGGGATGCTGGACAGTTGTCAAGAGTTTTGATGCCTCTTGGCACCAGTAAGAGGTGTGACATAACAGTCAATCATGGGGGAGTCTTTCTTCAACTGCTGTTCTGTTCCATCAGGCGAGGAGGCGCCACTGCGATCCAGACGCACCGCAAACATGGCCTCCCATCATTCATCACAGATCCCCAATGACAAGCGCTTCCTCATCTTCTTTGACTTCGACGAGACCATCGTGGACGAGACCAGCGATGACGTGGTGGTGCAAGCCTCCCCAGGGGGGCACCTTCCCGCCTGGCTGAAGGACACCTACCAGCCTGGCCGCTACAATGAGTACATGCAGCGCGTGCTCGCCTACCTGGCAGAGCAGGGTGTGACCGAGAATGACATCCGCAACGTCATGGAGAAGATCCCCGCGACCCCTGGCATGTTGACCCTCTTCCAGTTCCTCCGCACACGCCCCCCGCAGGACTTTGAGATCGTGCTGGTGTCGGACGCCAACACCTTCTTCATTGAGTCGTGGCTCCGCCGTGTGGGCGCCCGCCAGCTCTTTCACAGGATCTTCGCCAACCCGTCCACGTTCAACAAGGACGGACGCCTGGTCCTCCGTCCCTTCCACACCCACGGCTGCCAGCGGTGCCCGGAGAACATGTGCAAGCAGGTGATCGTCAGGGACTATGTCACCCGCAGGGCGCAGGAGCGTGGCCGCCCGTACCAGAGGGTGTTCTATATGGGCGACGGCGCCAACGACTTCTGCCCCGCCCTCATCTTGGGGCCAAAGGATGTGGTGTTCCCACGGCGAGACTTCCCCATGCACCGCCACATCACCGAGATCCACGAGGCCGCGCCTGGGGAGTTCAAAGCCGTCACGGTGCCGTGGGCCAGTGCAGAGGAGGTGGTGCAGCGGCTTAGGAAGCTGGTGGCAGAGTAGAAATAAACACACACACACACACACGCGCGCGCAAGCGGTCTCACACACATACACGCATGCGCGCACGCACACACACACACACACACACACACACACACACACACACACACACACACACACACACACACACGCAAGCAATCTCTCACACACACACGCAAGCAATCTCACACACACACACACACACACACACACACACACAGACGTGGGCAGCAGTGGATCAGAGGTAGAGTGGCCGGTAGAACAGCCGGATGGGAACCTGTTCGATCCCGGGCTCCCCCAGAGTTAGTGTGAAATGTCCTTGAGCAAGACTCTGAACCCCTAATTGCTCCTGATGTGCAGGTTGCTGCCTTGCATGGTTTCCTCCGCCATCGGTGTATGAATGTGTGTGTGAATGGGTGAATGTAAACTATGTAAAGCGCTTTGGATAAAAGCACTATATAAATGCACCATTTACCACACACACACACACAAACACACACACACAGGATTGGTAGGAGGAGGAAGAGGCAAGGAGCTAATATTAGGTACACTGACACTTCACACACACATTCCAAGATATAATCTCAGGATGTCAGCTCTGTGAACAAATATCAGTGTGTTTTCTCCTCGTCGTCCCTGACCTCCTGCATGTGCCTCAGGCCAGCATCACGTTTTGGTCCAGAGTTCGCTCCAGAGCTCAATAAAAACATGACCTCAGTTAATTATTACAAATATCCGTTGCTGTTAATGGAATACATAGAACCATGTCATTCACAATGGGCAGGAAAAGAGAAGGGAACCCACACACTCATATGCTCCAAAAGGTATATTTTATTGACGACGTTTTGAGCCAAGGCTCTTCATCTGGTCAAACAGAGCCTTCAATAAAATATACCTTTTGGAGCATATGAGTGTGCGGGTTCCCTTCTCTCTTTTCCTATGTCACGAAGTGATGTGCGTATTTTACTATAGTTTCTGTATTCGCAATTGGCAGCCTATTATATTAAATTATGTGGATAAATTATCCACACAATTAATTATAGTGATTTTACGTGATTATATATCAGGGTTAACTTATATATCAGGGTTAATGTAGTCTTTATTACCCTAACCTCATTGTATTATTTATCAAGGTCTTAATGAGGCCAGTAACCCTTGTTAGTAATGCTTTAATTTGTTGACAAACAGCTTCTTTCTTATTCTGAAGGATAATGACAATGAAAAACGAACACTACTATAGGTTCAATAAGAAATGAATTTCATTTTAATTGCACTTTTTATTCAAATTGAAAATTGGCAGTGCAAATTAGGGTAATACTGCCATCTGGTGGCCAAGTGACAGTTAACAGATTTATATAGGCATTTATCAGAGGTTATTATATAAATTATATAACTTTATTTTTAGAACACGTTTGTATGTTAATTATGTATGTTTGTCTGTTAATTGTGTATCAGTCTCGGTTGTGTGTTTACTTGTAGGTGCGTCCTACTAAAAATGTACTATCACCAGCAGGAATAAAGCCATCAACTGAAAACAAATGTCTGTGTGAATTCATTATCAAACGTTATCATTATTGCTGATACAGTATCTGCAAAAATGATGAAGTATCAGTGATACTAATAATAAAACATGTAAAACATGTATAATATACTGCCTTACTGTAAGCCTAAACCTGCCAATCAATGCAGTCCACATTCCCTGAAACATCAAATAAATTTCCCTACTGTCAAAAGTAACATTGTTCAGTAAAGGCTCACATTTACTCAAGAAAAAGTTTGATTGACGATTGGTGTAGTCGACACCGTCTTGCGATGGAGCAGCAGTGGGTGTGGTTTTCTGGACCCACTGGAAAATCAGCCAATAATCTTTCCCATAAAGGAATACAAGAATCAATTATTTTTAGCCACTATAGGTAGAATACTATAGCCTACATTTAATAAATACCCTTTGTTTAGTGGTTTTGATTTTTCTTTCTTCACATGCAGAATCAAAGGTGTTATGGTCATGATTAACCAGGATCCTGGATTAATTGATATAAATATTTTTGTAAATCTCTATGGGAAAAATGAATGGCCGATTTTTCAGAAAGTCCAAACCACGCCTTGGCAAAGATCCTGTAATACTAACCACCCTCCAGTAGCCTCAGAGACAGCATGCATTTTACACTTTACACTTTAGTTTTATGGGGGGGGGGGGGATACTGTCCTTATTGATAGGACAGTAGACTGAAATGGGGAGAGAGATAGGGAGTGACACGCAGCAAAGGTCATCAGGATCAGGATTCGAACCCGCGACTCGCTGTGAGGCTGACAGCCTATAGGGTGCCTGGACCACCACGCCGTGGGCCCCGGCCTCAACATACATTATTATTTACACATTGTATTAATTGTTTTGGGGCGTAGGCCTATATAGCTCCATTCCATGATTATTGCGACTGTTATAGGTCGCATTTACTATGAAAACCTGAACCGGCCAGCAACTTTACATCTGACCTCAAACCCTTAGATCTCTATATATGGAGCTGACCCTGACATTCCACATGTTGATCCCTCCCCACCTGTCCTTCCTAGACATTCCATAATGTTGATCTGACCTCATCAAACCCTGTAGACGTGCTCCATATAAGGCCAGTACAGAATTAATTTCATGTTGATCTGACCCCCCCATGCCAAAGTGCCAGCGCTCTCCCAGCAGTCTGCCGTCACCCAGGCGGCTGTGTGCACGCGACCTTGCAAGGTCGCTTCTCGCAGGGCGTCTTACTGGTGTCATGTTGTGTTAACCTCATTTGCTTATTTCTAATAGCCAGCCATAAGGCTTCTTTGGCTGTGGGTCAAAACGTCTGAAACATTTGAGCTCCTTCTGAGGTTTGTGATTATGTGCTGATTTGATGCTGATTTATTTGCAATAAATACTATACTATACTATAAGTCGTGCAGACCAATTCACATTGTATGTGAGGTTTGCTTGTAAATATGTTTTTATTTTCTTGACAGTAAGTGTGCAATGTCAAATTTTATTGTCACACCACATGTAAATAATACAATTTCCAACTTACACATACCGGAATCATTACCCAGAGCAATAACCCACATATCTCACAGTCTCCCTCCCCAGTCAGTGTTCAGAGTTTGAATGTTTGTAGAATTATATGCAGGACGTAATTTAGGTACAGATGTGAGGAGACTTAATTTAATTGACTACATACTACATTATACTAAGAAAAATAATGTATCTCACAGTTATGCCATGATGTGGGTGTCAGTGCAGTGATCACCATCCCCATGTGTCAATGTTGGTCTTCCCTCTCTGAGAGGAGAACCATGCACTGGCACCAGTTCATCTTTAAAGCCTACCATCATACATCACGTTACTATTAAAATGGAAAATAAATACTCGCCAGACCCGTTCAAGTGAATGGCTTAAACTAGAGGTCCCATCCATACAATCCGAACTAGGAAAGTCAGCTTTTTGCTTCGATGCCCCAACCACATGGAACACTTTACAGCAAACATTGAAAATTAATACCCCAATATCCTATGGTCAATTTAACAACCTGCTTCTGAACCTCCCTACCTCAATATGTAACTGTTTTTAATTTATGTTTGTCTCATTGTCTATATAATATGTCTTTGCCTTACATGAAGATTTGTTTGTGTTTTATACCTGCATGTCTTTAATTGTTTTATATAATGTATGTAATCTCGTCAGCATTGAAAATGAGGGAGAACCTCAATTGCTCTTTCTAGAATAAATAAAGGTTTCAATCAATGTTGGCACCCATACCATACCTAAGGTTGCCTACCTGGTGAAATTAAGCTGCCTGGATAATGTATTTACACATAAAAATATATATATATATATATATATATATATATATATATATATATATATATATATATATATATATATATATATATATATATATATATAGTTATGTGCTTTCTTCAACCTTGAACGATTTTGTATTTGATTTTATGTCAGAGTTGCCTCAGAAACCCAGGCGTTTTTGTCAATGATCTCTAGCATAGTGCACATGCCAACGCAGTAGGGGGCGATAATGGACTATGACATCCGACGTTAACCGTTGCAAAATAAAATTAAAATCAAGAAGAAAACAAAACACCGGAAGTGTTGTTCACACGCATGGCGGCGGGGAAATTGTTCAGTGTTATTTAAATAAATAAATACCTAACTAACTTACTTCTATCTCCACATTTGGCTAACTATTTTTGCAAAAGTACAGGAGGTGAGTGTATTTTTCACATTAATTGTCTTGTGATCAAATATTCTGATCTGACTGTAATGTTCATGTTGAGTTAACAACAACGCAACCTGAACGTCGCCGTGAAGGCTCATTCATTGAGAAGCAGCTTGAGGAGGAACCAATGTGTTTATTTTGTACACAGTTGATATAGTTCACGCAACACATGTCGGCCGTGAACTGGTCCATTTGAACTGCAATCGCCGGAAAACTGTAAAGTGTCAAATTAAATGTTGGCTGCGCTAATTCATCTCTTAAAATGCTATAAGACTTACATAGCATATAGCATAGCATAGCTGTGTGTGTGTGTGTGTGTGTGTGTGTGTTTTAATTGGAAGTATGTATTAACAGTTTGAAGAATTACAGTACATTTAAGCACAACTCGATACAAAAACTGTTAACTGCTGTGATTGTGGCCTTAGCACAGTGCATTTGTGTACATACTGCATGTGTATGCACACTACACACGCATGTGTGTGCATACAGTCTATGGTGCATACACATGCTGTGTGTGTGTGTGTGTGTGTGTGCACTGCTTTGTTGTCAGTATTAACACTTACCAGACAGTCCTCCCAACATTAATTCCCACAATAATAGACCATGATGTAACTTTCCCCCATCCTTTCAGCTCTCTACAAGATGGAGACTGATCTGTATGATGAGTTTGGAAACTACATTGGTCCAGAGTTGGACTCTGATGATGACGACGATCTTGAGGCTGAAGACCGAGATGTTGACGAGGTATTCTTCAAATAATAATACTGTGTACATCGTAGGGCTGGGTATTGCCAACAACCTCACGATCGATACGCATCACGACAAAGGCCACGATACTAATATGTATCCCGATATGCGTTATCCTACTAAATTTACTTTTGCAAAGTAATAGACCAGAGGTTCCCAACCACTGGTACTAGTACCACTAGTGGTGCTTGAGCCCCCCTCTGGTGGTACACAGAGGAGTCGCCCCAAAAAAAGTTCTTCTGACCAAGCAAAGGGATGGAAATATTAATCAATATTAAGCCCATATATGGAGATCCCTGATGTCATCAATATTGGCCATCAACTCTACATCTGACCTTAAACCTCAAACCTACTGACCTGTTCTGACATTCCATATGTTGATCCTTCCCCATCCATCCTTCCTCTTCGATGTCTCCCTTTTGACTGATACGTGTCCATTCAAACTCTAGACGGGCCTGCCCCAAAGTTATTAGTGAAATCTAAAGTTCTCAACAGGCCCGAAAATTAAGATCTTACCCCCCATGGCAAAGTACCAGCGCTCGCCCAGCAGTCTGCTGTCACCCAGGTGGATATGTTGATCTGATCGGCATACAGGTGTAATTATTACATTCTAAAGTCCATATTGTCTGTTGAACAGAGTTAAAGACAAGGGCTGGATCCCGGCACGTCATGCTCCTCGACGTGCTGTTTCTCTCACTCTCAGTTTTAGTCTGACATTTGTGTCTTTCGTTCTCCGTGTTGAGGCTGATGACGATGATGACGACGAACCTGCCGATGCTGATGATGATAATGTGCCAGGAATGGAGGTGGTCCTGCACGAGGATAAGAAATATTATCCCACGGCAGAAGAGGTGTATGGGCCGGAGGTGGAAACGATCGTTCAAGAGGAAGATACCCAACCCCTCACAGGTGAACCACTAAAACCAAGTCTTTTCTTTTTAATGTTCTGTTTATTAATTTTTTACAAATAGAAGTACATTTAGAAATAAAAACAGAGTGACAAATACAAAAAAAACGAAAACACACACAATAACAAAACACAAACTTCAAATCAAGACAACCAAAGAACATTCAAAACACAACAAAACAATAAAACAATAACAATATATAAAATATATATATAAAAAATAAAAACTCCAATATAGTCAATATACATAGCAGATCATGGTCACAAACATCATCCAGACGAGACAGGTTGGCCAGTCAGGCGGCAGTTATACAGGTTCAATCGGGGGCACAAGTGTAAGGCGGTCAACATGAGATAGAAAAGGCACTCCAATTTTAGTCAATATACCACTAAAACCAAGTCTAGCAAAGTGAAGCACGTAACAGTGATATGATAGTGATATAGTACTTTATTGTCAGTTTGCACTGAAATTTGTCTTGCGACCCAGCAGCCTTGTATGCAACACATATACACACATTTGACTTAACAGTAACACAGGACAAAAAAGAAAATACAATTACATACATAGAAACATATAATAAGGGCAGAGAGCAATGTCCACAGCTCGGTCTAGTCTAGTCCTGGCCAAAATCCTGATTAAGCCTCAAAGTCGACCTCTTCGGTCTGACCTTATTGTATGCTGGAACACCATTTCTCCTTCTTATCCTTCCTATACTCTCCATACAAAACATGGCTAGTATTATAGGTGATATTCCTTGCTAACCTTAGGATGCTGTTATCATACGTGGATGTATAGGCCTCTGAAGTGGTTGTCCAACAATCTTTTAACAAGTTAGTTGTTGCAGCAGTTGTGACTTTAAGGCTGCAGACAAACATCCATACCAGGTGGTGCTACAGTACTGAAAAACACTCATAACAACGGAAGTGAAAAACAAAAGAAGAATCCTTCTACTTAAACAGCAAAGGAAATAGATTCTTTGCTTTGTTTTCTTTCACACTGATTCAATCGTAACATGGTGGTAATAACACATTAAATTCATACAGATGAATACAGACACATGCATAGTAATATCTCATAGTCAGTGCATGTTGATCAATGAGACTTACCACCATGTCTGTTGCCTGTTAGTTTTATTGGTTAGCCCTGAATTTAATTGCACATCCTTTAGGATTTTAACCATTCCGGTTCATTAGTGATTCCCTAATGACTAATGGTCCGATCTTATGTTCCAAATAGACCTTTAGAGGTCTGCAACACTGAGACATAAAGGTCTGTAACTAAGAGTTATGGGTCCATTTGGTTCCATTTATATGCTCATAGAGGTATGGTGGTCCTTGAAATGATAGTTTGAAAACCACTGATATTGTAATTGTATAGCAGACGTGAAATCCACATACCAGCTGTGATAGTGTGATAGAAGGTTCCGGAAACGGCTCCAAATGTGATGCAGACGATTCCGGTTCTGCAATGTTGGATTCGGTTCTGTATCCCAACCCTAATGACAGAGGTATTGTATTGTATTGTACTGTACTGTGGTGTAGACGCTGACACTTTTCTTTGTTTTAGAGCCCATTATCAAACCTGTGAAGAATAAGCAGTTCACCTTGATGGAACAGGAACTCCCTGCCACTGTTTATGATATGGAGTAAGTGATGCAATATGTCCAAAGCCCAATGAGATCATGCAGAATGGCATTCAGTAATTTTACAATTACAGCATTGCTTATATGTTGCATGATTATCTGTTCATAGTCTGCTTCCTACTCTTCTGCTCTCTCTTTTAGATTCCTTGCCGATCTGATGGACAGCCCAGAGCTGATACGTAACGTCACTCTGTGTGGACACCTCCATCATGGGAAGGTTAGAGTCCAGTGATTCACTACCTTTTTAATGTTTAGGACAGTTTGATAAACTTAATGTAATGGCCATTTGAACTGTGTTTAACACTGCTGTAAGTTACACTGCTGTAGTGCTCCATATGGGTGCAATTTAGGTTTTTTTGTGTAATCAGTGACTAATAAATGATTATAATCTTTCTATTTTAGGAATATATGCTTATGAGATACCTAATTAATGTATTTTTTCCATTCAGACATGTTTCGTGGACTGCCTGATTGAGCAAACCCACCCAGAAATTCGGAAGAGAGATGATGTGGATGTGAGTTCTGGCTCAACCACATCTCCATCCCCTGCTTCAGTTTATTTCACATTGATTTCCTGTTATGTCCCACTGACATTTAAGCATGTGGGACAATGGTTCTTCAACACTTTTCTTAATCGCTGTAGATGTTGTTTTGACTGATTTTCGTCTAATGTTTCAGCTCCGGTATACAGATATTCTCTTCACAGAACAAGAGGTTAGTAGCTTTCCCACTGATAATTAGTGTGAAGCAATTGTCTGACTCCCAGGACACCCATGTAAACCAAGTCATTTATTGTGATGGAAAAGTACTGTTGTTGCTTGATTGGTTATCTTTTTTGACAAAAATGCATATATTTGTACATACTGTCAAAAGAAAAAAACATGATACAGCTTGAGAGCTTATTTCCCTTTTGGTCCACTGCATAGATATGGCTATTGACTATGACTATTGCCTATATAATGACACTTAAAACAGCTTTAGTGTTGTTCTTTTGGAGGATTCGATTCTTAAAAGACCAGAGTGGCCCATTATATTGATTCTTACATTTATGTCTTTCCATAGAGGGGGGTTGGTATCAAAAGTACCCCCGTTACAATGGTGCTGCCTGACTCTAGAGGGAAATCTTACCTGTTCAACATCATGGATACACCAGGTGCTGTATGCTGGTCTGAGCTTTAGTTGTATTATCTTTATTTTTTCCCTACCAAAAAATGTATGTCATTTTGGGTGTCATTGATATAGCAACCTGTGTTTTTCAGAAAACTCTTAGGATTTAGAAGGCATGTTGTGCGCATTCTTCTCATTTTAAACTTTCATTTGCAGGCCATGTGAACTTTTCAGATGAGGTCACGTCTGGAATCCGAATCTCAGATGGCATCGTTCTCTTCATTGACGCAGCAGAAGGGGTGAGTCTTCGACCTTTCTTACATGCTTACATTTCCGTGTTTCTGCCTTCTGCTGTTTTGCCATAACTGCATTCGCAAATAACCCATGTGTATTTCTGTTTTGTCAAGGTGATGCTGAACACAGAACGGTTGATCAAACATGCGGTTCAGGAGCGGTTGGCCATCACCATCTGCATCAACAAGGTCGACCGGCTCATTGTGGAACTGAAACTGCCCCCCACAGATGCATATTATAAACTACGGCACATTGTGGATGAGGTCAATGGCCTGCTCAGGTAAGGACTGCATCAGACCCCTGCGTAAAAGTCTAGTTGCATATTAATGGCACTTGTTCAAGGAAGGAAGATTGACAAAAGCCTGTGTGGTTGAAACTTTGATAATTAAACAAATGTATTTGAATTGCTTTGAACTGAATTACTCGAGTTATTAATTCATCTTTGTCCCATATTTTTGAATGGCAAGCCATCTACTGTAATTATATTTGAGCGGCATGCCTCGACTGCACACTGCACAGATTAATGCAATACTATGAGACCGTAACCTGTGTATTTATGTAAATTCATTTCTAGACGCTTTCAGTCCACCGTCCTAATAAGACCACTTTAATACTGTACATTCTTAATTGTATTGTTTGTGGGTTATGGCTAATGTAAAATTTTAATTGTATTGTTTGTGTGTTATGTCTAAGACAAGTGAGTAACCATCAAATCCACATCCTTGTGCAAACCTGCTCAGCTACACAATTGTGATTCATATTTGGTTTCCTCTCAGTACTTACTCTACAGATGAGAACTTGGTGGTGTCTCCTCTTCTGGGGAATGTTTGCTTCGCCAGCTCCCAGTACAGCATTTGCTTCACTCTGGGCTCCTTCGCAAAGATTTACTCTGACACCTATGGTGAGAGAACTCATTTCATCCACACATACAAACTCGCATAAACACCCCATCCACCCCATCTTCTGCATTAGGTGTTATGGACATTTGCAGCGGTTTTAATCAATGAAAATTGGTATGGTCTAAAATAAAATCCTCTGGTTTTGTAGGTGACATAATGTACAACGAGTTTGCCAAGAGACTCTGGGGAGACATTTACTTTAACCCCAAGACGTGAGTTGCTGGTTCTGAGTTTACCAACAGAATTTTCTGATCTGACTGCCTGGCATTAAAGTCTTTTCATTAATTTCTACATCCCTGTTTAGGCGCAAGTTCACTAAGAAAGCCCCAAACAGTAACTCTCAGCGCAGCTTTGTGGAATTTGTCCTGGAACCCCTCTACAAGATCCTCTCCCAGGTTGCATAATATCATTGCATGCATGCTAATATGCTCAGGTGTCACACAGATTTCTATGACACCTAGAAGTAGGTTAGAATTCACAACCTCAATGACTCAACCTTCCTTTTGGCCTGTTCTGCGTACAGGTGGTGGGCGATGTGGACACATCTCTCCCCAGGGTTCTGGATGAGCTGGGCATTCACCTAACCAAAGAGGAGCTGAAGCTCAACATTAGACCCCTACTGCGGCTCGTATGTAACCGCTTCTTTGGAGAGTTCACCGGTAATGTCTCATCATTTAACATTGATCTTGACCTTGATTTGTCTGTTCCATTCCCTCTGTTTATTCTCCCTGAAGCATCACACCGGGATGCTATCAGAAAGGAAAAAACTATCATCTTGTCAGTATTTAGCTGTTTAGCGATCTCAATTAGTTGTAGGAAGAGCTAAAGTAAAGCACATCTCTGGCCAAAGGTTCTGGCTTGTTTTTGAGCTGTGCCCAACTGCTCAAACTACCAACTATGTCCGTCTGTTTTCCCATAGACATTTCAAAAAGTATTTATTTAAAGACCTTTTAAGCGTTGTACGAAGCCAACTCGAGTCGTGACAAATCATGACAACAAACACAATATTTTGGACCAAACAAATAATTACAAAGAAGAAAAACAACAAAAAAAAGTGTTGTAACCTGCCGTTTTTTTCTACTTTCTAATTCTTTGTTTGGCCCAAAACATTGTGTTTATTGTCATGATTTGTCACGACAAGAGTTGACTTTGTCCGCGGCGTAAACGTCTTTAAATAAATACTTTCTGAAAAGTCTATGAGGAAAATGAACATTAACATTGGCCAAATGGTCAAATAATGAGGCAATGATAACTGATCTACAAGCTCACAATGCCTCGTGTTGCAAGGCGTTGTGGGCTTGCAGATCAGTTTTTTTAACAATATCTGTGGAACCGAGTCAAACCAATTGTAATGCCTACAATACAAAGTGCTTGTCAGGATTGGGGTCCCCAGTTCAAATGTGATTTATTTTGGGTGCTTACGGCCTACAAAGGTTGAGAACCACTGCTCTACCATACAATTATAATGACTTGCTCAACACATCCCAGATTTGTGGTTTTGTAATCTTGTGGTTTTGTAAATGTGACAAAACGTGAACCAAATGTGAACCAGAGCTTGAAACTCTGCCCCGCAGGCTTCGTGGACATGTGTATTCAGCACATTCCTTCACCTCAAGAGGGTGCCAGGACCAAGATAGAGCACAGCTACGTAGGAGGCTTGGACTCAGACCTGGGGGAGGCCATGGCAGAATGTGACCCTGATGTGAGTATGATGGAGTGGAGACAAGAGCCTCCGGTTTATATGCTGGAAGGAGTCTGATACACCAGCAAGATGCTAATGGGTAGAATCAGTTCCTAGTGGAATTCGATAGCTTAATCCTGCAAATTTAATCCAGAAATCTTAAACCAGCAGGCGACTTTAATTGTCTTTTTATGAATGAACAGCTGAAAAGGCAAATATGCGGCAATGAACAACATTGATTGCAGTGTTCCGAGCTCCATTTAATTCCTCTTGTCTGTTAATCCTGAGTGTCACAGCTTTCCTTTGACTTAGATCTTCCTGTACCAAATGTTTTTTTGCTCTTCATGTGTGTCACCGCCTCTCCACCAGGGCCCTCTGATGTGTCACACCACTAAGATGTATAGCACGGAGGACGGGGTCCAGTTCCATGCCTTTGGCCGGGTTCTGAGTGGGACCATTCAGGCAGGTCAACCTGTCAAGGTGCTGGGAGAGAACTACACCCTGGAAGATGAGGAGGATTCCCAGGTTTGCACGTTGGGGCGCCTTTGGATCAACGTGGCCAGGTACAGTACATCCATCAAGTCGTGCGTCTTTAAAGTTGATGTTGGCATTGGCCAAGTAATGTGATCATTTGTTTTGCTATTCTCTTTCCGTGCTTTATTTGAGATACTGTACATCATGGTGGATGTATATATAACACTGTATCTACCTACCTAATATGTTGTTTATCTATCTATATGTTCAGATACCAAATTGAAGTAAACAGAGTGCCTGCTGGTAACTGGGTTCTCATTGAGGGCTGTGACCAGCCCATTGTAAAGACAGCCACCATCACAGAACCCAGAGGGAATGACGATGTAAGACAAAGTTACCATTATGTTCTTTTAACATGCCTTCAACCCATCCCACTAGCAGAGCTATGTCTCAGTGTGTGAAAATGTTTTTTCTTTTCTTTTTTCGTCGTCGTTATAGGCCCAGATCTTCAGGCCGCTCAAGTTCAACACGGCATCGGTCATCAAGATTGCTGTGGAGCCTGTTAACCCGTCGGAATTACCCAAGATGTTGGATGGATTGAGAAAGGTCAACAAGAGCTACCCTTCTCTCACCACCAAGGTAAAAACGGACTCGCAGTGTTCTCTGGCAGTGGCACATGGGTAAAGTACCTACCTGTCCTCCGTTGCGGAGTCTCTGGGTTTGAATCCACTGTAGTGAATCCAGCTTGGCTGAGGTTTTATGATAACACAGTTTGCCAGAGGATGGAATTTGAGTAAGACAGAGGCGCTATATCCTCCCAGCTGGGGCTCCTCACTGGCAGATGAGTCAGTGGGATACAACAGCAGGGCCAACACAAAAATGCAATGGTTAATTCGCATAACGATTAAATTGGGTGGAAAAAAAGAGAAAAATGTGTACTACATTAAAATGATACATTTTAAAGTGCAGATTGACTTGAAAAGCCGAATAGTCCCTCCCTGGATAAAATATTGATTCAAACATTCCTGTGTGTTTCAGGTGGAGGAATCGGGAGAACACGTGATCTTAGGTACAGGAGAACTGTACCTGGACTGTGTCATGCATGACCTACGCAAGATGTACTCTGAGATCGACATCAAGGTCTGTTTTCTAACTGCAATCTGACTTACATTCTATAGATGTCCTTTTGGTAGTACTTTACAGTAGGTCTTTTAATGTTTAACTAATGGAAAAGTATACATGCAGGTACAAAATGTCCCATCAAGACACATGAAAAATACTCAAACAATTATAAAAATGCAAGACATTTGTGCTACAGTAGCACAATAAAATACATGCCACTATAGTTCCACTCATGTGGTTTTTGTTTTTTATGTAGCTGAGCACTCACAGCCAAGAAGGCAATAACAGACAGCTCGCCTGTAGTGCTGTCATGATTATAAAATTTGACTTGAAGATTAATTGGCCCTCAAATAATTGAGATTAACGATTTAATTGTGTTGTTGAATATTGGAACATTACAAATGAATTACCTTTCTACCTGGCTTTTAGGCTCTGTCAATAAGGAGCACAGGGCGGATATGACAAATAACTGGCATAATTTAATAACTTTGTACTTTAAATTTAGTACATTATTTTGTACATCCCTGTAAGCGCATTACGTATCGGCAATCAAACCTTTTCAGGTAAAATTGTGGAATATATTTGTCAGGTATATTTTAAATACTGTATGTCAATCTTTGCCCCCGCAGGTTGCCGACCCTGTTGTGACTTTCTGTGAGACGGTAGTGGAAACGTCATCACTAAAGTGCTTCGCCGAAACGCCGAACAAGAAGTGAGGGTCAAACATGAGAAAAACAGTCATTAACTACAGCGTTGGTCTCTCTTTGAGATTGAATTTCACATTTCAGACATAATACTTGTGCTTTGTGGTAGACATGTATTTGTCACAGTCATTGCTTCCCTCTGGTGTCGTCTCTCACCATCCCACAGTGATTGAACATGCCTTTCATTTGATTGACAGGAATAAGATTACAATGATTGCAGAGCCCTTGGAGAAAGGTCTTGCAGAGGACATAGAGAATGAAGTGGTGCAGATAACATGGAACAGGTAGGTTCACACAATGCAGGGTTTTTGCACGGAAACATAAACATATTTTTTTTTTTACGTTTTACTATGTATTTTAAGTGTAGGAACAGTGAAAATGTACTGCATGTTATTTATTTTATTTTTAACATTTAAGACTTGGTGCTGCTGACCAATTCAGTCTCTGTGGTTAGCCTAGACTGAACTAGTCAGACACACACTTGTTTGCACTATATATACTTAACAGCAGCATTACGGCATTGAAATATGACTGCTGCTGGATTGTCTTTTTGTCACCTTTATTTAATTTGTTTGCAAAAAAACTTAAAGCAAACCATCATTTTGACCATTTTAATTATTACTGTCATTGCATTCAGTACATGTTCTGTAAATACAAACTATAATAGACGGGTGGTATTAAATCATGCAATTAATAGGTCTTTGAACTAGCCTTTAAAATGCCCTATTTCGTGTAGGAATATGTGTGTGAATGCATATGTCTCCAGGACAGTGGCCTTCCGCCCTCATCTGTGATGCCATCTGGACCTGGCCTTGCCAACATGGTGGGGTGGTGCCAGCCAGAACCACTGACAACCTTAACACATCATTAAACTCGCTCCTTCCTTCCTTTTTCACCATTAACCCTCCTGCCCCTCTTTTAGTAAAACTCCAAAACGTTTAATCTCCCGCAACGTTCTAACCTCATTATGCAACCAGTCAGTCACGCTCTTTGTTTGTCCCGTCATGGCAGGAAGAAGCTGGGAGAGTTTTTCCAGACCAAGTATGACTGGGATCTGCTGGCGGCCAGGTCCATCTGGGCCTTCGGACCAGACACCACGGGGCCCAACATCCTGGTCGACGACACCCTGCCTTCTGAGGTGAGCCAATGGATGGGCTAGGTGGACTAGTGATAACGGCTTAAAGGTTATATACTTGGTTGACCGGACTCCGGCAAGGGTCTGTACTAGGCGTGCATCCCTTTTATATAAAACATTTCCCTCTATGCTAAATATCTTCACCGGAAATAGGCGATCTACAAGGTCACAATACTTGTTCCTCACTGGCCCTCTGTCTGAAGGACTGGCTACATATCAGTGGTGGATGGATGTGAGAGACATCGCACTGTAGACTATACTATTTCAATGTGTCCCCCCCCCTTACAAACTCACTGATTTAGACACGCCTTCTAGTGTTGCGCGGGTCAGGGTTTTTCATGACCCGCAGGTCCCGCATGTGATAATAATCTGACTCGGCCCAGCCCGCCCCGCAGCACCACATACATTTTCACAACTCGACCTGGCCCGCAACACAACTCACCACTGTTCAAGGACGCACAGGGAAAAGGTAAAAAAAAGGTTTAACAGAATGTCCGTTGTGGTGAGAAAAGTTGACAATGATAATTGTGTGTGGCGGCGGCCGCGCTGCCGCTACGTGCCTGCGGGGTGTGCTCATGCACGCGCGTTAGGTGCCCGGCTGTGCGCTGTTTGGGGATTAATTGGAGAGAGGAGATATCAACCAGCACAGCAACACAACAATCCGGTAGGCTGCGCAAATTTCATCCCAGGACTCGTGGCAACAATAATCATTTGTAAAAACCACAGTATACATTATTTAACCTGCCTCAACCCGCCCCGCCAGTAAAGTTAAAATATCTTGACTTGGCTCAGCCCGCCCTGCGGGACCTGTGGGTTACAGGTCGGCCCGCGCAACGCCTTCACATGAAGTCTGTGTCAAATCGTTAAGTCTGTGAGGGTTCTGGCAGAGGGTTTATGAACCCTTCCCATAAGTCTGCACTCTGCATCGATGCAGACTTTGCCATTTGTCCAAGGAAATTACCCACAATTCACAGGGCTACTAGGGGAATCCTTAAAATGTCAATCAAGTGTGAAATTTGGTCATGCAGCTAGTTTAGAATGTCAACAAACCGTTCTTACCGTGCTCATAGAGAGGGAATGTGGGAGATATATTTAGTCAAATTATGTATAAAAGATATGAAATGAGCAAAGAATATGGAAATAAAATGTTGATTGAATAATAATATACAAATCGAATAATCACAGCCTTTTAAACACTTACTGTACATAAGGATGGTAATATTTGTAAAAGTCATGAATGAAGGACTACTCTTCAAAGTGCTTCAAGTTACTGTCGCGTGTTGCCATTCTCTCTTGTGCAACTCGGAGGACAGGCAAGACGGGCAGTGTCTGTAGACCAATCAGAGGCAGGCAGAGCGTTACCATGTCTATGCTCGGACGTAGAATAGATATACGCGGGGGAGGTATATATTTGCAACTGTTAACACTACTGTATGAAGGCCATGCTACAGAAAGAGAAAGAAATGGCATGGAGCCAAATACAGAGCCACATTTGATTATTTAATTGAAGAAATGGCGCTCTAAAGTGTACCGCATGCATTTAGAGCAAACATGATGCCCAAAGATACTGTATATTTTATCCTGACATTGGGAAAAACTGTACATCTCTGATGGTCACTATAATATCGTCTGTCAGTCAGAAACCTTATCTCCATAATTAAACAATGTCTTTGTTTGTTTTTTGGTAAATGAATGCCCTACTTTATCATTCATACTACAGTGTCACAAAGTAGCAAAGATAGCCTCGCTATAGCCAAGCGATGCTTGAGCTTGTAGATCTGGTATTCTTTTGCTATTTTTGAAACATTTGGACAGTGGAAGTGCATGGGTACGTTTGTGGGTTTTATAAATATTTAACCAATGAAAAGTATTAACTAGAGCTTGTGACTACATAATAATTGCCTGGGATCAATTGGAACACGGGTTCTTTTTTTTCTGTACTGTGAAATGAATCACTCAATATTTTGTGTATGAAATTGAGTGAAATGTATAACTGGCATGTAAACCTGGACTAACGGAACACCAATAGAACAATCCTCCGTTCGGAAGCTGAAACCACGGTTCTATAAATCCTCTGTGTACGTGCATCCTCTGTAGGTGGACAAAGCACTGCTGGGCTCCGTCAAAGACAGCATCGTTCAGGGCTTCCAATGGGGAACAAGAGAAGGGCCTCTGTGTGATGAGCGTAAGTTTTCACATCTTCCACTAACACAGGGAAATTACTTTTGTGCTGTGTTGAATCCTGACCTTGTACAAGTTAAGTTTCATGTGATGGGGAAATAAATCTCTTGACTGTAGAAGCAAAATCTAGGCGTATAATTGCCAACCTTCAAACAAGGTTCCCACATTACTTTTAAATACTGTGTGTGTGTGTGTGTGTGTGTGTGTGTGTGTGTGTCACACTGCAGGTTAGGTTTTTGTTAGGTAATTATAGGAAGGAATTGGTCAAGGACGGGCTGGCCACAAAGCTATGTTATTTATCCAGCAGCTGCATGTATGTTTTTAAATCACGCAAATAGTTTGCTGGGTTGAATGCAGCCAACATTTCATACCTGTAAATATTGCCTGATTATAATGACTATGGTAGTATGTACATGTACACATTCTGATTTGTTCGCAGAAGTGATTAAGATTATGTTCACATTTCACTTGTTTTAAATGTGTTTAAATCAATAAGTAGCTATTTACATACTTGCATACATCTTCTGTAAAAATAATTCCTCATTAAGACTTCAACTTGTCAGATTTACAAGCTGGTGATTTTTTTTCTGATGATGAACTCAGACTTTTCAGATGCCAATAATACCACATTTTCCGATGTGAATTTGTGTTGCATTGTATAATTAACTCACAGAATGTCATATACCTGTTGTACAGTGTTGGAGAGACAGAGTCAAGGGCTGTGAGAGAGAAATATGAGATCATTTCCATTGAGTGTAGTTATTGGCCATGTGCAACATTTTACTGCCCTCAATTTAGAGGCCAACTGGTATTTGTGTGTATTGGATGTTGCTGCTGCTACCCCAATTTCCTATTTGGTATAATATTATCATTAAATCCACTATAATATATTGATGGGTCGTATAAAATGGCCCGGAAATGTAGTGGAAATATTTTATTGTTATTAATTTCAAAGAGTGGGAGGCCAAATCTGTTCTGATGGTTG
The DNA here is from genome assembly GCF_963924005.1 of Protomyctophum bolini. Lineage (NCBI taxonomy): Eukaryota > Metazoa > Chordata > Actinopteri > Myctophiformes > Myctophidae > Protomyctophum > Protomyctophum bolini. The sequence continues at coordinate 29,467,571 of NC_137872.1, forward strand.
GAAAGAAATGATGCAGGAAGTTTCTTCTGTCATTTTATATCACAGTGACAATATTACATTTTTGTTTCACTGTTTAGCAGGCACCATGCACAAATAAGAAAACTCTGTTTCACTGTTCGTTTAGCAGGAACCATGCACAAATAAGAAAAATTGCATCAAAGTTATATCTAAAAGCATCTGCCGTCCCTGGGCAGGGGCTAATAAACACATAACAACAAATTACAATACGATAACGGGGACAATACAGTATAATACAGTTCCATTGATATTTTAAAACCATAAAAACCAGTAGTTCTCATGAGAAAAAGCAATTAATGGTTTGTGCATGATTGTTGTCTATAAGAATATATGGGGGGGTGGTTCCTTTCAATACCACACAGCTCTAACTCGTCATGCTTTCCTTAGCCATCAGGAATGTCAAGTTTAAGATCCTAGATGCCGTCATTGCTCAGGAGCCCCTCCACAGAGGAGGTGGTCAAGTCATCCCTACAGCCAGGAGAGTGGTGTACTCTGCTTTCCTCATGGTGAGGTCATTCCCCACGTCTCTGATTCTTCATCTCTCCTCATCCCGTCCCTCTCTCTCCCTCCGTTCTCTGACTCCCCCTTTCATCACTACTTTCTCTAATGTCCCATTACCTTGATTACACTGCTGGATACTGGCAGCAGAGACGTGCCTTTATCTTAATTGCAGTGATTTTTGGCTCCTTTCCTTCTCTCACTTTGCTGCTACAGAATCCACACCTGCCGTTGTCAAAGATCTTTTGCTTTCAGTTGATGTAGAGTTACAGCTACACTGTCAGACCAGCTTTGCTCCACTCTCCCTAATGTGTGTTCCTTTTGTGTTGCAGGCGACACCAAGACTAATGGAGCCTTATTACTTTGTGGAGGTGCAGGCTCCCGCTGATTGTGTGTCAGCTGTCTACACAGTGCTGGCCCGAAGAAGGTTTGTCTAGGGTCGTTTATTTTCTTAATTTGACGTGCCACCTCAGACAAACCTCTTTATAAACTGAGATTACCTGCCTCTTTGCTTTACTCCACACAATGTAAAGCCTGATTTATACTTTGTTGCGTGCCGGTGAAAATACCCAGCAGTAGATCTACAAGCTCCCAACGTGTTGTGAGCTTGTAGATCGGCTAAGTATTAAGGCAAGAATAGCTAAGCTTTAGCTTAATGTTCAAGTTAAACCTGATGTCTTTATAGTCCTGACTTGGCCATGTTGTATTTCTCTGTTGTGTAACAGAGGTCATGTGACCCAGGATGCACCCATCCCTGGCTCACCCCTGTACACCATCAAGGCCTTCATCCCAGCTATCGACTCCTTTGGCTTCGAGACTGACCTCCGCACACACACACAAGGACAGGCCTTTGCCCTGTCAGTCTTCCACCACTGGCAGGTAAGATTAGGGCTGTCATGATCATGGCATTTTACTGTACAATGAATTGACAGAAATAATTGCGATTTACGAAACAGTTATGATGTAGTATGTAATTGTGTTTTTGGAATTGAATCTTGGAGCATACGAGTAGGAATTTCATTTCTGTTTGACTTTTAGGCTTTGTAAACAAACATTTAACTGGGCAGATATGACGTACTTGTTGTCATATGTTGTACTATGGTCAAAAGAGGCCTGGAGGTGTGGCCAATGCTGTTTGGCCAGTCAAAACAGCCAAATAGCATCGGCCACGCCTCCAGGGCTTAAGTTAAGTCATAAGACCTGGTGCATAAGACACGCAAAATAGAGCCCCATGTGTTTAATCATTTTAAAGCATTTCAAGCTTGTAGATCGGCTACTTCCGCTGTTAGATAAATGTATACATATGGATGGAAAATATTTATTATTATGCAACAGCAACGAAACACACCCGGCATGCCATGTGTGTCCCCTTTGTGTCGATCATACTCCTATTGTTCTGTCATTTGGTGGTGGCAGCAGAGTGACCTATCAAGTGCTCATGCCTGCCACTCCGGCTCAATTCCATTATATGCTGAACAGGAGTTTGTTGTTCACTCAGCAGGTTTCATGTACTTTGTATGTGGAAATTAATTAGCTGTGCTCAGAGGAAACACTCTACATATAAGCGACAGGGCACAGACTTGAGCCATGTGACCACTAGATGTCTTTCTTGAGCAAGAAAAAGCACTGGACAAGAATTCAGAGACATCGGATAAAACGAGTTTGTGGCACTATGAGTTCCATTTTAATTTTTTTGCTGTTGTAAGCAATATGACGTCAACCAGCCTAAAACTCCCACCTCATCTACTATAGTTGGCCAGTATATGAAAAGTGACATTGAGGAGTATTGCTGAGTTGCAAGCCCTCTAGATCCATTAAAAATAAAATACTGTGACACCTAGCAGACGAAGCCTTTTAGTCAGATGTTTTTGCTCAACTGAGATTACTAGAGCGTGTTGTCTGTTTTGCAAACGGAAGCTCTGACCCCCAATCACAAAAATCTTCTTGGATACTGTCTAAATTGTGGATCTGGCCAGATTCAGTGTCTTTATTGAAGATGTCACAACTCTGCATCTAGGACCTCTTGTTACTTTTTCATACTGCATTGGCATATGATTTGATTTGATTTGATTTGATTGTTTATTTATTTTCGTGTCATGCACACCTTGTGCCCATCCCTCATGGGTTTATAAGACACCATTTCACAGTTGCAATTACAGCATGTTTTACATTACATAGTTTATGCATTTACAGCATGTTTACATTACATAATTCATTATATTACACCTCAGATTTATACAGAGTACTCTGTCTTCTTTCCCACGCTTGACCGATAAAATCTGCTACAACGAAAGTCCCTTTGTCAAAACATATCTCCATTTTTACATAGTCATTAGTTAGTCATAGTTCATCGTATTTAGAGCAGTAAAACAAAAAGTTAACTTAATTTTCAATTTCATCTAGATCACAGAACAGACAATATCTCATCTGGACAAATTCAGTGTCTTTATGGAAGATGTCACAACTCTGCATCTAGGACCTCTTGTTACTTTTTCATGTTTCATACTGCATTGGCATAAAAGCTGTGAAGTTGCTGTGAAACTGCTGTTTTTGTTCAAAGTGTTCTGTGGCCATGATCCATCTGTCTGTTGGAGTTCAGCCACTCCATTCATTTATGTATGTACCTTTCCCTGAGGTCCTCCAGTGCCACTCATAGAACGTTTATGAAGCCCTATGCTCTTTTCAGAGGACACTGTTAGAGATCCAACATTTCAACCAATCGTCCTTTGACTCCCTTCCTGGATCTGCGACAAAGCAATGACAGGCCAGGGTGTGAACTAGTCATAAAGATGATGGATTTAAGTAATCATTTAAGAAGCCCATTGTTAAATCTCCATATGGTGACGTATTAATAAATAGTGTTAGTCACATGGCTGAATGAGTGTGGGTAATTTCTTTCCCATCATGCTGATGGCCGTGCTCCTGACTCAGTAACAACACTACAGACTTGCGAATGAATCACACACCTGATCTGAAGTGATGAAACCGGTCCGGGAAGTGTCCTCTTGGTCATTCTGAGAATCAGGTTTGATGTTGTATTGTCAGCATTTTTCCGTAACCACTTCAACCTTGGCATCCTTAGTTTGGCACAGACGCAGAGAAGGCTCCCTTGACTCACATACACCAGAGTAAGGCCAAGTGTGGACAAGGACGGACACATGCACACCGCACAGACAAACAGTGAGACATAGGAGGACACTAGGCAGGAGGCAAACCATAGTCCTAGAGACCTCTCAGTGCCTGCTATCCCCCAAGAACACACAAGGCAGAGAGAGCTTCCTGTTAGTTCTGGCAGGAGAGAAAGGACTGGCCCTGTTATAGTCGAAAATAATAAATTCTAGCAATTTCAACAATTGAACAGTACAGTACACTTCGAACAATTCGATATTTGTTCAAAAATGGTTCGAGCGCAACACGTGAATAATTCAGACTTTTTTTGGTTAAGTGGTTGCTGGCTAGATGTGAGTAGGATGATTGATTTCTTCTAATATGTCAAGGCCTTGTTCCTCCTCTGTCCTTGTAGATTGTCCCTGGTGACCCCCTGGATAAAAGCATTGTGATCAGGCCTCTGGAGCCCCAGCCGGCCCCCCATCTGGCTAGAGAGTTCATGATCAAAACCCGAAGGCGCAAGGTGATCCTTCTAGCTTCTGGCTTCTATCTCTGCACCATACATATCTTTTGGAGTTAAGTGTTTGTAATGTGATGATTTTTATATGGCTGAATACCTCTTTTTGCCACCCCACAGGGTCTGAGCGAAGATGTGAGTATCAGCAAGTTCTTCGACGATCCTATGTTGTTGGAGCTGGCCAAACAAGACGTGGTGCTCAACTACCCCATGTAAGACACCTTGGAGACTGAATCTGACGCCCTGCTGGTGCAGCTTTCATCACAGCCCATTAATACCACAATGAAAAACGTGTCAGCGTCCCCTTGGTTCCAGAGCAGCAATGTCTCTGTTGTTTTATCCCTTTTTATTTTGTGGAGAGTTCGCAGAATCAGAATAGCATAGTAGAAGCTGTGGAAGGTCTTCTTTCCTCTGGGTTTCCTACTTGCAACAGTTCTCATTCTGAACCAGATTTGGACTTAATTAATATTCTGTTATCTCTTTGTATGATAATTAGAAAACCTACCAGTGGTAAAAAAAAAAATACAAAAAAGGGGGAAAAAAGAAATACACGTCCCCCTTTGTTTCAATACAATTATTTTTGACCTGTCCAGTCCAGTTTATTGAAAGCTGTCTCTACTTTAATGGCTAAGAATGAATGCACACCGTCAAAGTTACCAGCTTTGATTGAAGTCCATAGCGTCTCATCTTTTCCCTATTATGTCTCATTAGTTGCGTCTCATTTTTTTTAATGTGTATAAAAGGATAAACAATGTTTTTGTAGAATGAGAATGTGGAATGCTGTTTTTTAAACGGAACATGTCACTCATCTGGTGTGTCTGAATAAAAAAGTTCATCTTTGTCAATTTGTTTTTAGTCCTTTTTTACGAGGACAATGACATTGGAAGCCATATACAGTTGAGAGATGGATGTTAGTGTGCTTGTGGAGATGGACAGCAGAGAGTTGTGGATACGGCATTCACTGTCTGGAAGGTAATTCTATTTACATGGGTGGGGCACGCTGCCATGTTGGAGCTTTGGCTGTCAGTGTGAGTGATTGGCATATCTGCTTGGTACACTGTGTGGGTTGTTGTCACTGATGGACGGCCTGTGAGATGGGTAGAGGCAACAGGAAGCTAAGTCTGGGGTCACACTCACAATAGCCCACTTAAAAGAGAAAGGAGGGTTGGCTGTTTATAATGAAATAAAATTCCGAATTAGGGAACTGGATTGTGAAATGTAAGCCTAATGTATACTTTATCCTCTGAGTTTTATGTTGGAAATTAGTTATTTCCGGCAAGCAACACCATTGATTGAATTAATTCAGATTTACAACACTGAATGAACTGAACAGTGAGGCGAGGAGATTGTTTTTAGATTGTGTACCTTTATGAAGTAATCTGTCCTGACCTGTTGTGATCAATTCTCCCCTGTGTGTTCAGTAATATCAGACCCGCTCACCCCTCCTCCACTGCGAGGTGAGCTGTGATCATGCGTGGCTGCAAGGCGGTTGGCAGCGGTTCTCGCCAGTCTGAACACAAGTCCCCCAGAGCAGTCACGGCAATCTGTGGAGCCTGTGCTAAATATAGAGAAGGATGCCACTCTGCCTTAGTTAAGGCATGTTAGGACCACCCTCCTGCAAGCCAGGTTTTGTCCTTCATCAAGTCCTCTGGCCTCTGCCACCTTTGTGTAGGTACGTACTGTACCTGCACGTCTCTCTGGATCTGTAACTCTCGCATGTTTTCTGATATGCAACCCCAAAAAGGGGTTGATGCATATATGGTCATAGTTCAACAGTGGAGATAGGATCCAACAGGAAGCACGCACATCTCCAGAAATTCTACAGGTGCTGGTCAGAAATATACGTACAATGAAAAGGAAGGAATGTCCACACACTGTTTCACTGCTCCCAGGACATTATTTATTTATTTATTGAACGTTTCGACCCTTGTGGGTCTTCGTCAGGTATGATACGTCAGGCAGCAACATAGGTTCTAGAATGATGATACCTAAACATCATCTTAAATACTGGTTTTTAGTGGGGGTTTTTCAGGACAATTGTGTGGGGTGTGGTGGAGGAGGGGCTGCCTTCACACTGTCTCACAAATCACAGATTATGGGACAAAAGTGGTTCAGTCATGAGATTTTATTTTTGCTTTATTCCATGAGATCAGAGGTTTCAGAGGTCAATCCATTCCAGAGAATGAACTGGAGGTTCACCATCGGAGGTGGTGTGGTACGGGCGCTTGCAGACTACGTTTGAGGGAAGGGTAGTGAGGAATTTGTGAGAAATCCTCAAACTGACAACACCAGCTTTTTCAATTTGCCAATGATCCATGTGTTCCCTCGCTCCTCCAAGCGTAAAAGCAGATTGAGAGCAGACAGGCCCTCACACACAGTGGTCTGAATGAGCTGGGTTGCAAATGCTAAGCACCTGGGAAGTGGATAGCATCTTTCCAGTACAGTATGTTCCGCATAGAAGGCTCAATTATATTTTACTTGGTACTTATATTTTACTTGGTAGACCCTATGGTTTGCAGCCTGGTGAAATCTGTCATCCTGTGTTATGGGTCGTCATATGTGACACTTTGATGGGGAGTCCTGCCATCGTGGGGATACTAAAGTGTTGAGCAGAGCTTAAAAACCTTATTTCATTTTCCTTTATTTTGACACTATTATTGTGTCACTTCACTTTCCATCTAGCAGATTGAGCTCATCAAAGTTGCATAGCCTATCCAATCTTTCCCTGGGCGCTCAGTGAAAAACAATCTGTCTCGCCTCTTCTTTGGGCGTCCTAACAAATCAGACAAGCGAGAGACCCTAGTCCACAAATGCTGTCAACTCTTGATTTGAAAGCTGCTGCAATCATAGATTGTGGCTACTGAATGCTATATATGGGGGAGGGGCCCAGTTCTGATTTCAACAACCTAGGCTTATTATCAGAATTAATTCAGGTGAAACTTCTTCTGTAAGTAAGAAGGGCATCGATGCGACACATCCACTCTGCTCCTACAAGGAACCCAACAAAAATAAGGGTAAGCCATTAATAGAATCAATTATGTCAATGTTGATACTTGAGGTGGGGAATGGAATGGGGATCATATTCCTCCTCATTATAAGTGTTAACAACACCTACACAGTCAATTGAGTCAAATGTTTGTTATCTCTGTGCCCAGAGTCACATTGTTTCTATGTATTTTTTGTTTGCTATGCTCCATTTTCATGTATTTTATTATTTTCTACCAATCCGCTACTCTATGAGATTTAGCTATTTATCCACTGACCACTGGACTATATGCCACAAAAAGCCAGTGAGATACATGTGTTGCTATGGCAACAAGCAGTGATTGAGAGACCCCGCCCACAGCTCACCTGGCTGATGTAGTGAAGGGCAATCACAATGTTTGGGCCACCTGGAGAGTTTGACTCTGTCAGTCCAGGGTGGAGGTGAACAGAGAGACTACTGGAGAAGCAAGAGGAATATTTTCCAAGTCTTGCCATATTTCCTTTCTGGAGTACTTTCCTGAATATTGGATTCTACCATTGGATTTAGAGACCTTCTTTCCATTTTGGATTAGTTCCCTGGAGTTTGGATTTAGATTGAGGACGGACTTTGCGGAACAGTGTAGGGTGGTATTAGAGGAGACTTGCCACTACACAGCATTGACTGGGTTGAGGGTTCCATTTGGATTTCTCTTTTTTTTTTTACATTTACATTTAGTTTTGGACAGTGCCAGGACACTTGAGCTTTACACCCATCCCTTTCGAGGCAGTTTTATTTTAAACTTTAAACCTTATTTGTTTTGATTTAATAAATTACAGTTAAACTTATTTACTGATTTCTTTAGTTATTCTTATTCTGAACTCCTTCATTTTTGCTATAATTGGTTCCTTAATTTGTTGCAACCGTTATGTTCTACATTCTCCGCCCAGACCGCCCTACACTGTTATATTATAGCCTATATGGTTTAGTTTAAGTCAGTGTAGCTCTGAGGGGAAAAAGCATGTTTCCCGGATAGGAGAATTGAAGCTATGTGTATTGCCTGTCGCACACGCGCACTGTCAAACATGCTTACGCTTACGCACAGCATCCTACACGCTGCTACTCTAGTTACGCTGCCGCCAGGCGTACAGTCAGACAATTCTGCTGTCACTCACCGGGGTCCAGAGATACCTTCCACGAGTCTGTGTGAGTCTAGTCTACCTGCCTGGTGACTGACAATGTCACATCATCACATGGTGAAACGATCGCTTGTCGCGATAAATACAAGTGGAAGACGCAGCTGGATTTAGTTAGAACAAGACAAGTGATGTAATCAACAGATTGTATAGCAGACGCTCAACTATCTACTCGTCCGAAGATGAGGGATCCAAGAGGCAACGCAGAAGATAATTGTCATTTGTGAACGCCTAATACGGTCAACCAGAGTCTGAGATATGATCTAGCTTTGAAGATTTGGTTTTAAGCCGATGCCACGGTTCCTGTAGTGAAAAGGCTTAACAGAGCATGCCAAAATGATCAGACCTTTGTCTAGCATCGCTGTTACGGAACGGGCCCATAGGAATTTTGGCACGGGTTTTACGCAGCAAACAACATAGTTTAATTGTCGACGCCTTCGTTTAATTAAAGAACAGAGTGGATAAAATTGACAAATAATGCGTAGCACGTGATGCTATGAGATAGAACATAACTAACAAGCCGGTAATACCGATTCCTGCTGGAATTGGAGCGGATTCAACGGCGCAATTCAAGTTTGGACATCAATAAGTCCAGAGGAACCATTTCAACAGGATCATCTTGTGTATTGAAGTATCTTCACAGGCTCGCATAGCGGTAAGGCGGGTTTGTTTTCTAATTCAAAACGATATAATGTCTGTTTATTTGTATCTCTTTTTGTGTGGCTGATTTATAAGCAGACAGTGAACGCCCTCGTGCCGTGGTGATCGGTAATTGGTCCAATAACGCACACATCCTCGTGTTCATTCCTCCTTTGTGGAATTTGAAATAGTCTTTGCTTTCTCATCTTTATACGTTAGCTGAATGTATGTTGTATCAAAGTAACTTCCAAAGCATGCTGCTCACTGTATGTATGGGACTGTCAAACGAATGAATTGAATCTGAGCACGCATAGGAAGCACGCCCGCCACGCCGTCGACGCCGACTGCGTGGTGCGCCTAATTGTCATCATGATCAATTTGTAGTGTGTGCATTCGCTTGAACGTCACTGTAGAGTATTTTAGTCTACTGTACACTGGCCCAAAAAGCTACAATTGAGGCGTATTTCCAGATTTTCCACTATAAATCACAGTATAGTAGCAGCATGATCCTTTGTTCTGCGTGTGTGTGTGTGTGTGTGCGTGTGTGTGTGTGTGTGTGTGTGCGCGCGCGCGCGCGCTCTACTAGTAATATATTTAGGCTACCTATAAAATCTTTCTCTGTGGTCATGTCGGTCACCACCTTTGCCATTACATTATTGGTGGTCTGACAGGTGACAGCTCAACATTAGAGCTGAGATTGAATGAGTTGCCTTTAAACGTTTTCCCCCATTTTCTACAATAATGGAAAAACCTCTGTTTAAAGGCTCTCTCTGTGTGTGTGTGTGTGTGTGTGTGTGTGTGTGTGTGTGTGTGTGTGTTGAACATTTGGCAATGTCACACTAGGTTTGAGTCAAACATGTGCTACAGTAATGGGCTTCATGCCATGCTTCACAAGCTGGTGCGGTGTAAAGTTTCTCTAATGAATTGGTATGTGTGGTATAGTGGAACCACATCTACCTCTTTATGCTCATCATTTGGGGTATTTCTCAGCCCTACATAGATAGGCAGATCATTTCAGTTTTTTAACCACTTGAGTTGAACCCCAGTCCCCAGCATCTATATTGTGGGGCGAACATTAGCCAAACATAGCCGTTGTGTGCTTGTAGATCGGCTATTTTTGGTGAAGATATTTGGTGTAGAATGTACAGTAGATGGATGGTCTAAGTACAGTTGTAACTCAGGTCAATTTTACTAAGAATAGTGGTTAAATATGAATATGATATTATATCTCTGCTTAGTTGGCTGTCCATCTTTGTCACCCAGCACACCTCCCATCTAATTACCCCATTGTCTTGGGACTATAGGGAGAGCACATCTACAGGGGAGAGGAGGCGGGGGAGTCAGTCAACCCCCGTTCCTCCCAGAGCTGAGAGAGAGATGAGGAGCAGATTTTGTGTGGCAGCAGAGAAATGTCCCTTCACTTCAGTAATGTCCATGACCAATGTGATGCTATCCTTATTTAAAGGACACACTGTGTTCAGAAATGTTCATAGCACAAAAAATAGTCATTGCGGTCTTGATTCCATTTAGGCCCTATGGCCCTATAGGCTTGGGCAGTATCAAGGTATTGGGGTATACCAGGGTATTTAGGAATGAAAATATTGCAACATAACGTTATCTAGAGGAGACTTCTTCCAACTACAGAAGTAATTTAGTTTGTGATGATGCTGCCAGTCTGCCGCCATGCACCACCACCTTCACATCTGCCACTCTGTACAGCCCACTGATATATCGTCGCTGTTGGGCAGTTCTTTTCTAAATCAATGCCCTGCTTGATCATACCCGCAGATCTACAAGCTCACTGATCATACCCGCAGATCTACAAGCTCACTGATCATACCCGCAGATCTACAAGCTCAAAACCTGTTGCATTGAGGATTTTCTGTTACGTATATGTAAACGCATGCAGTATTGCATTTCATTTCCATGTAGTATAGTTGTCCAAAAGTCCACGAATGATTGTTACACAAAATCAAGTGTTTCATTTAACAATAATTCATAACTAATTAATAAAACATTTATGACAATTTAAAATTACCATTGAAATTATAGGTGCAATATACATTATATTCCAGGGACCTTTTACATTGTCAAGCACATCTGACAATCCTAAAGTGTAAACTTAAAATTCTTGTACTTGTGTCAACACATCAGAATATTATGCTGTCGTTTCTATTCCCAGGCTTAACAGCTATTATTCTAGAAGATAATAAACATATCTTTATTTAACCAATTTCAATCATTTAATAATTTAAATAATAATAATAATCTGTCACTGAAAATGCCTGTTCAGTTCATAAGCATGTGCAATAATTGGTGTGCTTTTATACAACAAATACAACAATATTCCTCAATAATATTTTGTGCCATGATCTTCAACATGCTGACTAAAACTAAAACCATATGACTTATCTGTGTGGAATGATCTTTTAGAAAATTATATAATATGTCATATGATATGATGGCTTGGCCTTTCTTTTCTTTTTTCCAGACAACCATGGATTGGCTTCAATTTCATAAATAAACAAAGAATGATTAAAAATCATTATTTAATTTGTAACTAAACCATTAGGGAAGCTAACAGTTTTTGTTAATAAAAAAATAAACGATTCTAAAGCAGAACTAAAAAAAGAATTACACCCATACTAGACATAAATTAAAATAGATGGCAGTATATCTGTCAAAAAGTATACATTTTCCTTTTTTTTTTTATCCCCATGAATATTTAATCTGTTATTCTCACACATCCCTACTTCGTATAGTTGTCTTTATGTGACAATATGGCTATTTTGTATTCATCAACACGAGCATATATAAGGCTTAATCCTTAGAGCACAGTACAGAAAGGGAAAACTGCCAAACTACCTTGGATTATCTCATCCTGACTGTGTACTCTGAGCTGGACGTTTGCTGTTGCTAATAATTACAGGGTGGCTGTAATTGTTCAGCTTGTTCTATGTATGTAAGTGCCAAATTGTTGTGGTCTTTAGAGAAATACATGCACCCAGTTCTTAAAGAAAGTAATTTGTGATTTTTGCAGGTTGTATATGGTTGATGACTGACATTTGTCCTTTGATCAGTCATCTTTTTCAGTGTAAGTGGAATATGCCCCACCAACTGAAATAAAACGCCAAATATTCAAATGCAAAAGTAAAATTCAGGTTGAAACGAATCCAAAGCTGCCAACACTGATTTATTGTGCACTTTGCGCACATGCTCGGCCATATGCCTGTGTTCGTGAGTGTGTAAATTGAATTATTTCATGTTAAGAATGTCATTGCTTTTATGCCCTTCTTTTGATCATTTTGGGAATGTTATTGCTTTTGCCCTCATAGCTTTTCTCATGTTTATCTTAACTGTAGTGTGTATATATTTATTTTATATGAAAGCGATCTGGTCGTAGAAAGGCCTAAACAGGGACAGGGGTCACAAATGAGCTGTGGCTAGACATCCTACTTGAAATGCAACGGTGTAATGTTTTATAACCTGAGACACTGTTTCTTTTTGTATTGTCTGTGTTATAAACGTATAAATGAAACTATACTGATATGGCCAATATGCAGTATGGATTTAGCTGGCCATACAACCAAGTCTGAATTGAGGAAATGGCAGTTTTCTTAGAAAACAGTTATGTCTCCTAAAGTGATGTAATTATTATGTAAAGAATTATGTGGTGGTGAGGTTGTATTTAGGACTATAATATCCATGTTTAATAGCGGTACATTTATTTATTTAGCATGGGTCTTATGATGAGAACAAGCGCATCATTTGTGATAGGCTACTATAGGTTTTGTTAGAGGTTGTGCATGTTTGAGTTAGAATGTTGGACGTACAGCCAATCAGGACACAGGAATTTACATCAGCGGTATTGTTTTGTGGCAGCACTAGGTTTTTGAACGGCAGAACGATTGACAGAAGAACCCTGCTTGGTCTCAGCTAAAAACTATGCTATGTTACCTCAACCTTCCAAGTCTTTCACATCCCCTGATGTCTTATAATATAATAATAATTATATTATAATTGCTATATTATGGAAAACCTAATTAATACTAGAAGCAGTGTGTAGAGTTCCTTTAACCACATTAACCCTGTGGTCCTTATTCTGGGCATGTCATAGGCTAAATAAGTGAAAATTCTGTGAAAATAAATCCTATTTTCGCTGTGTGACACAGTCATCCAAAAGAGTATAATTCAGTTATGGATACTTTATGTCACCAAAATGTCCTGATGTGGGATGGAAGGAGGAGCCGATGAGGAGCAGAGGATTGTGTTCTTGACTCTGACTCAGGATGACTACACAATGTCAGTCTAGTGAAATGTAGCCCTGCAGTCTCCCCTGTCCCCGTTTGGCCATCCACGTGCAGCACTGATGAAATTATAGATTACTTTTTTTTTTCCTCCAAGAAAAGAAGAGAAAATGTACATAAACAAAGGGAATCCTTGCAACCATGATTCATGTCACCCAAATGTGCAGCAAACAAACAGTGGCAGTGCACAGCATACAGGTTCATAGTGCAGACTACAAGGGAAACTCTAATCCCTTGGTTCAAGTTGCAGCATATACTATATTTTACTTGACAATTATAATATAAAGTCACATAAAACTATGTATAATTAAGATACTGTATGCAGCATGGTTCTGTAAACATGCCATTTGTCGCATGTGTGTCAGTACTTAGTTGAATATTATTTCTAAATGCCTTCATTTCTGGAATAGTGCATAGTGCATACTACAGTACATAGGTCTAAATAGAACTAAGGCACTTTGTATGTCACTGTGTCGCTCATAGAAATAAATGACATGCTATTTTCGGCAAGCAACATCCCTGTGGATTAGCTGTGACATTCCTGGCAAATTCAGATGTTAATGTCTGACTGTGTTTTTTAATGCGTGTATGTGCACGTGTATGTATGTGGCACAAACATAAACTGTACTGTTTACTGTATGTTGCGTACATGTACAGTATAGGCTATACTCCAGAGAGTGAAATGAACAGATTACTTGTAAATGTGTATAAATCAGATGTCAGTTTCACCTTGTCTGTGCTCATGTCATGAAGACATGAGGGCATTGTAGCAAATGCAAACAGTCATCAGGCTCCTTCCCACAGGGAATGTCACTGTTGAATACCGGGATCAGACACACGTGCCAGATAATACACACACGCACGCATATTTACTGAACCCATATGCAGAGATGCTTATATTTTCACTAGTGAACATCTACGTCCAAACTGATCAGCTCTCTGTGTTAGTATATGTTGACATATTAACACAATCATTCCCGGGATTCCTTCAAAATAGGAGCTCTGGGGTGCCGGGGAAGACATGGCCGCTTTAAATGCTTAGAATGAGGTATAAAATACAGCAGCCTTGTGTTCATAAAACAGAAAGATTGGGTATTGGGTAAGACTGACGTTATGTATCTTTCAGGACCTTTCACTGCTTCGTCTCAACCATTACTCAATGGCTCTGGTCTCAGCCACCGCGGTGGATATTTTGACATTCCGTTTATTTTTTATGTTGCCACTACTGTTGGAGCAGCCATAAACTACACAGGTTCATCTCGATGTTCTGGGCATGTTTGTAATGTTAGAGCGCCCTAGATTAGCAGAGACGAGGCATTCTTTCTGCCGCACTAACGGGGAAGTGACCGGGACGCTAATTTGAACGAAGAGCGAAGCGTACGGTGGCCTTAGAGTCCAACTCAAAAATGGAAAAAAGTAAAAAAAAATCGATTGGATTCCCTAGGACGTGTGGACACGTCGGATGGACGAAACCTGTTAATGGCCTAGGTGTCTACCCCCCCCCTGCTAGCTGCAGAACAATTACCACACCATTGATTGGCAATCATGACCAGACCTTACACTTTTATTACCCAAGTAATCATTTTCATAAATATTGAGCTTTCAGTCGCTCAGTTTAAAGTCTTCTTTCATTTATATGTGTTTTTGTGAATTATGGTTTCATAAATCTTATTAAACGACACGATATTAAATAAATTGATGATAAAGTAGGTTATAATTCTATGGCTTTTATTTGTTTGTTTTCCTGGATGAATTGGTTCTGTGTGACAGAAGGTCACATTTAAGTCACAGAGCTTGAACTCAGTGTCATCAGACAAGATTATACTAAGCAACTGAGATGCTGCAACACCTTATACGTTTTCTCCAAGAGCTTTTAAAACGTCCCTGGAATGATTTACCATTGAGCCACGCATAACATTTCACTCTGTCCTCTGCATATTAGTAAGTAGCCTTGAGAACCATGTGGCCCATAGGTCAGAACAGAAGCATATTAAAATCATCCTTGTTGGCGTCTTGTTGTACAAGTACATCCCCCAGCCATAACGTACAAGTACACCCCCCCAGACAGTATGTCTCAGGGACTCCCCCCCTCAACATTATACTATACTTTGTCACAAAAAAGACATTAG
This sequence comes from Protomyctophum bolini, assembly GCF_963924005.1. Classification (NCBI taxonomy): domain Eukaryota; kingdom Metazoa; phylum Chordata; class Actinopteri; order Myctophiformes; family Myctophidae; genus Protomyctophum; species Protomyctophum bolini. The sequence goes on from NC_137872.1 coordinate 29,482,945, forward strand.
ACATAAATTCCCCAAATGCCACATACGATAAGCTACAACTGTGTACATGTAACTCATCCTACACTATGTCCTCAAAAGCTACCAGTATGCCAGTGCATTGCTAAGTGAAAGATTCCACCATTCAACAACACGCATGCTGGTAAGTTGCTATCGGCATTGTTTGTGACTGTAAGTAAGGCAAGCAAGTGAGCATCACAATGTTGTCCGCATTGTGAAAAGACACGTTGTGAAAGGTGTGTTCCTTAGTTAGACACTTATGAGGAGAGGACACACACACAGTCACAGTCTCACTCACAAGTGATCTCAGGGGAGCTGATAACACTGTAGTGAATGTAATAAAATCCATAAGGGATCTAGCTGTGCCGAGACTCTCAACCTGGCAGAAGGCAACCGCTGATGTGCACTCACGCCTGACTGGTCAAGCTGAGTAAAAGGGCGGCCAAGCTACGTCCTACTCACTCTATGTCACTTGGGAAGCTGAACTGAACAGCCAGGTTTAGCGTCTACAACAGGACTCCCTGTCACTGCCTTGCAGCCACACTCCACCACACTGAGGCAAGATACACTACACAACATGCATACACACAACCACGTATACAACCACGGGCAGGAAACGTGACAAAAGATGGACCATGATGGAGACAGGAGCCGAGGGGTGGACTTGCAGCAGCAGCCCTGTGAATAAAGTAGGGTGTTGATTTATTGTTAGCCACACGAATCCTAGCATCTATTCTGGGCATATCATAATAGGCGAACATTCTGAGAAAATTCAATGAAAATATCAGACCAACAAGCTTACAATAGTTGTGAGTTGTGACATGAGCTTGTGGATCTGCTGTTTTTGGCAACATTTAGGGCCGGGGTGTAGACCCCTGAGGACCGCGGCCAAATGAATTACAGTACTATACAAGATTTATGTGGTTATCATCTACTAACAAGGTGCATGCAATAATCAGGAAGACTTAATGAGTTACTTAGTTTAAAATCAATGCATTTCAGCATGTGACTTTCATCATACACAGCTAGTAAAAGCTAAAAGCACTTAGATTAATAATCAGGAAGACTTAATGAGTTACTTAGTTTAAAATCAATGCATTTCAGCATGTGACTTTCATCATACAAAAAGCACTTAAATTATTATACTGTCGACTGAAACAGCCTTCAGTTTAACTCTGGAACTGTGTGTGTGTGTGTGTGTGTGTGTGTGTGTGTGTGTGTTAAACTAGTAGATGTAAAATGAATCGAGCAACTGTATGGTATATTTATCACCATAATCTGCCAGAGATAAGCACGTAAGGTCTCCTCAGTCTGACAGCTCTGAGGTTGGGCACTTGTTGGGTGAGAAAGTCAAATTGTTCACAACGGTTGCGAATGCGTTTGTAGATTTGCTATTTTCTGCAAATGTTCCTCCCAGATTAGGCATGCTATAGGGCTCAAGTGATTAACATGGCACAACTTGGTGTTCAACAGCAACCAAGTTATATCCAACTTTCGTTAGAAATGGACAATAAATCTCTGAATAAACCACTAGTGTATGATGCACTATTACATTTTTGAATCAAAAGACCAACTTTGGATATAACTTGTGAAACTACTCTAGCAATCTTGCCAATAAACCACATGTACAGTATAATTAGATAATGTATTTGATTTAAAAGAAAAAACATAAAAGCCTATTTTTCTGTGCAGTAAAGCTAAGTAGCTTAATTTCTTCTTTTGTATTACTTATCTTTTCTGTTTTATTTCACTCTGTTGATGTGACTTGAAATGGCGTCGAAATCGAACAAAAAAGAATAGGAGGAAAGCGTCTCGTACAGTCCAGTCAGTCACTGACACGTTCCATCAGATTAAGATACTCAGACATGACCCTTCTCCGACATCCTTGGCCACCATAGCTGAGATGCTGGATGCAATGAACTGCAGGAGACGAGCAGCTTTCTCCCTCAAGTTGGCGTCGTTATTGGGCATAAAAGACACTAATGGAGGTGGCACATCAGTCACTCCTTTGACAGACCCGACCGACATGGCTACCCTCCCCTGTCCTGCCCTGTCCTGTCCTGTGCTGTCCTGCCTTCTCCTGTCTGTCCTGTGTCCTGCCTTGTCCTATCCTGCCTTGTCCTATCCTGCCTTGTCCTGTCCTGCCTTCTCCTGCCTGTCCTGTGTCCTGCCTTGTCCTGTCCTGTCCTATCCTGCCTTGTCCTGTCCTGTCCTATCCTGCCTTGTCCTGTCCTCTCAGGCACTCGCCGGACTCATGTTTAAGCAAAGCAACATTCATACATGAGTGAGTTTCCATGGCCACAAGGCCTCAGCATTAATGGAGCCATGGCCCACCATGGTGTGATGGGTAGGAAAGAGCCCAAAGGCGTGCACAGATGCTCCTCTGCTGCTAGTCTAGCCCTGATGATAGCCTCATCGGCTAACACTTTCAGACTCTGTGAACAAAAGGAAAAGCCAAAATAGATTCATTTGGCAGATGTCCTTATAGCCTGCATCTTTAAATAGCTCTTTGATTTGTTACGTTTTGCTTTATTTTGTTTTGTGTTTCTCAATGTTTATTACTGGTCTGGCCTGGGCTCCTTCTGTATGGCATCATCTGCTGCTGTGATTGTGGCCTTAGCACAGTGCATTTGTGTACATACTGCATGTGTATGCACACTACACGCATGTGTGTGCATACACATGCAGTGTGTGAGAGCGAGAGAGTTTACTTCTTACAAAAATATCTTAAAGACGGCTTGTTAAAGATTACGTACGTTTAAAGACAAATTGTTTTGGGGATGATAATATGATGCAATATGATTGTGTCTGACCCGCATCGCCGCTCACATCTCAATATTGGCATGGTGGTTCAGGAACCGTCAGAGGCCCTCAGCTTCATCAGCTGCCTCTCAGTGTACTTTTGTCTCTAAAGACACAGAGACACTGCAGGTCAGCGAACATGTGCTGTGTGTGTGTGTGGATAATTAACCTTTGTTTGTTTGCACAGTTTTAGTTTTATATACTTTGCCATTGCCATTAGGGGAAAACAAAGCAAAACAAAGGACAGGAACACAAGGTGAATCCAAGCAAATATCTTCCATCCTGAACGCATTTAATCCTCTACAGTTCTCTTTGAGAAATACGTTTCACATAATAAAGCCCAAATCACGAGCATAAACGGTAACATTCCGAGTATATAAAAATCCTGAGTATATTCGTTTTGCACAATTGAGTGTAAAAATAGCAAATGGTGTATCACTGTGTGGTCTTGGACGTGAGGATCGTCAGGCGCTATGTATGAGACATCTTGGCTGGCCTGAGGACTTTTCTTCAGCCAGGCAGCAACACATTTCTAGATTCCATATAGTCACCGCTTAGACAATCTTTGATTTATGTCTCAAGGTAAAAACTAAATAGTGCATTTTTCTTGTAGCGTGGGACAACGGCATGGGAAAAACACAATGGGTTAAATCCATAAGGGGCCTTTTTTACTACACATGCATTCACTCTGTCGCTCTTGCGTTCTCCCTCTTCTCTTATGACCCCTCCCCCGTTCCTTTGTGTACACTGTACAGTATGCTTTCAGTATTTTCTAGGTAATTTGATTGCTCTGTGCTATACTCATCATAACACACACCATCTGCTGAATTTGGTTTCAGCCAAAGTAAATACAATTTAGATTTTGGTAGATATGAATGATCCTGCCTCGCCATTACATGATATGTCCATCTTATGATTTTCCATTGAACTAACATGTTATAACAACAAACCAAGCACATATGCATGTATACATACAGCAACAGACTTTTTCCAACCTGCCTCTGAGTGGCCTACCGAACCTCCCCTTCTGTGATGCACACGGAACTGCTTCGCCTCTAGTCACATTCGCGAGCATTGCCGAATCGTGTAAATGGTGATGCCCCGCGATCTTCCCTACTTGCGGGACTCTGGGGGACGAGGATGTACTATTCTGTATCGGGTCGCAACTCGAACGGCACAAGAGAACTGACAGAAGGTGCATTTAATCAACCAACAACAGAAAAGGGGAATGATGGTGTTGAAAATATCAAATTAGAATCGGTGACATATTGCAACAAATTAGTTAGCCTACAGGTTTTGTAGTTCTTTTTATGTCAGAGTTTCTGCAGTTGGGTTGCTTGTCGTCATCTACTACTTTTTCTCAAGTGCACGCACACACACACACACACACACACACACACACACACACACACACACACAGAATATCAACATGTAGAATACAGATGATGCTATTCACAGAGACTTGTGGCACACATAACAAGAAACCCATACAATCATCTTCCCCATGGCAAGTTCACTGAACACTGGAATGGATTTCTATAAGACCTGCTGTTTCCATGGTGTTTACAGGAATTGCCTTGAACCACAGATGGAGCAAAGGAAATGACTACAACCCGCAGTAACCTATGTAATATTACTGCTATAGTATATTTCTAACTGGTCTGAGCAATATAAGATTATGCTGTGTATTAAAAACATATGCACATCCAAAATGATTCACACTACTGCTCACCTTTCACTCATTATAACAGCCACACCAAGTGCTAATACACTGTAGATATAAATATATACAGTATCTCTCCTCATCCTCAACCATGTAGCCTACCCTATCTCCTCGTTCCCAATACAACTACCAGTACCCATCTGTTATTTTGACCTAACTGTCACTAATATATATGTTGCTGTTTTTCACTGTCACTGTAATGGATTCAGCCTGAACTCCGGCTCAACTCAGGCTCTGGGTTCTATTTCTTTTTAGAAACCTTGCCCTTCCCTCGTCAAGGACCCTAGCCTCTCTTGTGCCTTAAAGGATAGTAATGACTATAGTGATAGTGTGCATGGTGCAGTCTGATGGGTGATGAATGATGGCCATTGAGTCGACGGGTATTAGAATAGAATGGTTTGATAGATCCATGTCCTTCTGGCACTTATGGACCAGTCATAGCCAGACATATAGTATGATTCATATATCTGATGATATAAATAGGCTCACGGTCAAGTCCTTGTCAAATCATCATAATGTGGGAGCTCTCTAAGTCAAAGGCAAGAAAGGCATGATAATAATGGATTGCAGTTTTATTAGCACTTTTCTATGCAAAGTGCTTACTCAAAGCGCTTAAACGCTTTACAATGGTCCTTTCATTCATACATTGGGAGGTGAAACGGCGAACAGCCAACGGCAGCGTCCTTACTTCCCACATTCACACACCAATGGTGGCAACCACTGGGAGAAATTTGGGGTTCACCGGTTCAGTGTATTGCTCAAGGACACTTCGAGACTAACTCTGGGGGAGCCCGGGATCGAACTGGGAACCTCACGGCCACTACCCCTGATCCACTGCTCCCCATGATATGTTGAACCACTTTTCTTTCTTTCTTTGATGGACATTTTAAAGAAGGCATGAATGGAGGGAAAAGGAACTGGTTGGTTGGAATAGCGTGTTCCTTAACTTCCTTTCACCCGGCGTGTCCAACCGGGGAAACTCGCCCGTCAGGAAGCGGCTTGGATTCCTCATGCATTGAAGGAAGCATGAGGTCAGTCCGTTGCTCTCCCCAGGTTGGCAGAGGGCGTGTAGCGCCCAGGATAACATTATGACACTGGGTGGGAAAAATGGGTTTCAAAAATCGTGGGAAACTTTTTTTGAAAATAAATACATAAAGGAAGGCTCCATACCAGCCTTTATGTATTTAGTTTCACATTTTATGTCCTTTATGTCCAATAGAAAAAGAAGCAATGAAGTATAAATATAAATAAGGAGTAAGCATATATATATATATACACACCCACCCACACAAGCCATACGTCATGACATGCTAGTGTATGTATGGTGTGAGCATGAGAGTTCAGATGGGAAGGAGGAAGGGGGGACGGAAGGGGGTATCATTGTTCAGTGTCATTGAGGAGGGGCAGAGTTCAGCAGGGAGACGGCAACAGCTAGAAGCTGTTCCTGAGCCTACTAGTGCGAGAACCAATAGACCTATAGCGCCTCCCGGATGGAAGAAGGGCAAAGAGTCTGTGGTTTGGGTGAGAGGGGTCTTTCAGGATGCCTCTCGCCCTACGCAGACATCTTTGGCGCTGTAGATCCTCAATGGACGGGAGTTGGGTGCCAATGATGTACTGGGCCGTTTTTACTACCCGTTGCAGGGCCTTCCGATCAGACAGTGTGCAGCTGTTGTACCACACTGAGATGCAATTTGTTAATATGCTCTCAATGGTGCAGCTGTAAAAGTTCCCCAGAATCCAGGGATTCTGGTGAACTCTTCCTCAGTCTCCTTAGGAAGTATAGACGCTGCTGCGCCTTCTTGAACAGGGTGGAGCAGTTGAGAGCCCATGAGAGGTCCTCAGAGAGGTGAACACCCAGGAAATTGAAACTGGACACCCGCTCCACCACCTCCCCGTTGATGTGGATCGGGGTGTGGTCACGGCGGTTAGTTCTCCTACAGTCCACAATTAGCTCCTTGGTCTTCGTGGTGTTGAGAGCCAGATTATTGTCAGCGCAGGTGCCAGGTGCTGGACCTCCTCTCTGTAGGTGTGTGTGTGTGTGTGTGTGTGTGTGTGTGTGTGTGTGTGTGTGTGTGTGTGTACCGTTGCTATTGCTAGCCAATAGCAGGCATTTCGTATTCTGCAGTAAAAGTGAAAAGTTTAGAGGTGAAGTGGGTTTGTTACTTGAACTGATTGTGAGTGAGATTACACTAAGCGCCTATAGTATACAATGTGCTGTTGCAACCACATGACATATGCATGTGCATATTCATGAACACATGGTACATGTAAGGCAAACTGAGCCCTGGATATGTGAGTTCACCCGCAGGTATCTAGAGCAAAGCCCTTAATTCTCCCTGTCTGACACAAGCACGGCCAAAACCATCTTATCAGCATACAGTCACTGTGATGGCAAGGATGTCTCTACTCATCTTGAGAATTCAAACTCAACCGTGGCTGGCTGTGGCATTTGCCCTGTGCAATGCTCCCCCCCTGGCAGCGTGTGTGTGTGTGTGTGTGTGTGTGTGTGTGTGTGTGCGCTCGCGCATTTTATGTGCACGCACTTTGGTGCTCTGTATAAACAGCAGCAGAACCCAGGATCCACAAGTCAACTCTCCAGTCATGTCTGGCTTTGCAGTGTTCTGCCAAAGGGAAACCCATAATTCATTATACGATGCAAATTAATTTTAGCGGGAACTCGTGCGTGTTTTTAACGGACTGACTAATTTCTGTCATGTCCTAAGTAGACGCCGGTGACTCGTAATCATTTAAGTGCCAATTTCACGCTAGCCAAAGTGGTTGGTTGGAAGATGATGGCCTGTTTGAAGTGAAATGTCAGGTGTTAAGAAAGCTTGGTCCTAATGGAACTCCTGTTGAGATCAGTTCACCATTAGTGTTGGTGGACTGTTTTCATTTTGCCATCTCTGTCAATCTGTCAATCTCTGTCAAAACTAGATGTTATCTCGCAAGCGGAGTTAGTAGACACAGTGTCAGCGGACATGGTCAGGTCTATGAAAACATCTATGACAGTTTACGCAGTGCATGGGGGTTGAGCGACATGTCAGATCTCAGGTCTGTTTTTGCCTAAGGCTAGCATCCTAATGCTCTCTCTCTCTCTCTCTCTCTCTCTCTCTCTCTCTCTCTCTCTCTCTCTCTCTCTCTCTCTCTCTCTCTCTCTCTCTCTCTCTCTCTCTCTCTCTCTCTCTCTCTCTCTCTCTCTCTCTCTCTCTCTCTCTTTTATGTTCATCCCTGGACTAATAAGTCTTACAAATCTCTTAAATCATCCCTGGTTTGTATTAGCTATAGCTAGAACTGCAGCTCACATCAGAAGTATGTTTCTGAATGTAGATCAGGCTAGTATAATTGTAATTATATTTGTATAATTGTTTAATGAAGACCAATGAACTGGGGAGAGGTGATTTGACATCATGGGAACTACTAATTACTAATTAGAATTGCAATTGTATGTTGCGTAAAGGGAATTCTACACAGTCCAAATGCATCCAAACGCGGATGGATATCACGGCATACCTAGAACACAATTTAGACTAGTATTATTAAACGATAAACAGACAAAACTTTGCCTAGGGGTCACCCAGATTTGAACGGGGGACAGCATGTGTTAATAACCAGATATTAAATCATGCTTCCTTTTACCTGAACTAATGTATATCCCTTTGAAAACGGCAACTACCTAAACGTTGGCCTTAGGCAAATAGACTCTGTAAATATTTATAGCCTATATGCTACTTGTGGTTTATTTTAATTGGCCATATGTTTAAATGACAACTACATGGATGGATGGATGGATAGATGGACGGGCGGACGGACAGGAGGATACAGTAGATAGTTGGACAGTAGACAGTTATAGACTGATAGATGTATAGATTGATTGGTTTGATCTAGAGTCCTACAATAAATATGTCAGTTTCTGATCACTGAGACTGATGGTGATTAATTTGCTTCTGCAGCGCAGAAAGGCAGTCATCGAGTATTGACACACTGGAGACGTGCATGGATAAACACTACATTCACATGCAGTGTGCTACCGCGCATGGGATGTGTAAGGACTGTGTCTGTGTCCTCAGGGTCTCTGCTGTGCTGTATGAGGGTTTTGGAGAGGGGGATGGGATTGGGTGTGGAAAAGCCAAGTATGGAAATTAAAGAAGGAAAAAAAGAAGGAAAGGCAAGGAGGAAGGACTCTTTAGACTAGAGGAAGGGTGAGTGGGATTTGTGGAGGTGCTTAGTGGAGACCAAGGGATGACGGTGGGGGGATGGTATGGAAGACGGATGCATAGTACCAGCAGATTTACCATTACAGATATTATAATAATATGGCTCTGTATGTATTCAGTGGAATCCCCCTGTGATCCGATGTTCTCCCGCTCAGTGCCATATAGTCATAGTGCCATGGTCTAAACATGGTGGTGCATGAAGCAGTTGTGTTTGCTGAGAGCATTGGTGTCATGGAGCTAAAACAAGGAGCTTCATTCATGTACCACTCTCAAATTTTCTGTGATTAGATTGTGTGGGCGCAAAGCGTGCTGGGCTGCCTTTGTGTGTGTGTGTGTGTGTGTGTGTGTGTGTGTGTGTGTGTGTGTGTGTGTGTGTGTGTGTGTGTGTGTGTGTGTGTGTGTGTGTGTGTGTGTGTGTGTGTGTGCGTGTGTGCCCGTGCAGACATGTCACTTCATCTCTTTCTCTGTACAGTTGCTATGTGCAAGAATTGATTGCTCAGCTTGTTAGCAGGGCTTTCTCTGTTAACGTCTGTGTGCACTGGGCAGAAACCGTATCTGTGCCGTTTCCTTTGTGTAAGCTGACAAGAGGCAATGCAAGGCGGTGGGGAGGGGATTGGACCTTGCATTGGAAAATCGCTCTCCATGAATTGAAAAGGCCAAGATTGAAGCCTTTTCACCTCCAGGCCTGTGTGAAATCGATAAATGCTCCACTAACAGCTTCCCCGGGACCTGACTTCTCCAGCGGCATCTGTGGTGTGTGCATTGTACAGTTCACACCCACATTTTCCATTTTCAATCCTGACAAATGTCTCAGTTGTACAATGCATTATTTTACAGATTAAGCTAGGGTAGGGTAGGTAGTCCCATCATATGATCGGAAATCGGGCCGATTGCGTCATTTTCAAATTATCGGAATCGGACCGGGAGCAAAAAACGTGATTGGGACATATAGTCTCAATATTATATCCATATCTTGATATTAGACTGGATATTACCTGTGATTTACTCATTTTGGATATTGTACTATTGTGATATGGCATATACACATGTTCTATAATAATATAAATATTGGATCGGGAAAAATCTGTATCGGCATTCGGCAGGTTCTCAATCATGATCAGGACATCCCTAGATTAAGCCTATAACCTGCAAGCTAGTTCAGGCAAATTCTGTATACTTCAGAGGTTTGCACACCATGTGGGCGTTTGACGTGCCAAGCAGCTGCCCAGTTTGGCTGCCTATTTAAGCTCACGTCACTCATTGTTCTTCCACTTGCTGTCTATATCACGGATGGTTGTATATTATGCACCAATTTGCTCCCAGCACCACCAGTGGGCTCTCTGCAGAGGTCTGTTTTCCTGCTTTTAAATGGATGTGCTGAGCAGAGAGTAATATCTGAACGCCAAGATCAAATAATGTTCACACTTATTTTATACATTGTATACATTTAAAGATGAGGTGCTGTCATCAGGTATTATTATTATATATTAAACTCCACCCTGAAACATGATCATCATCAGGTATTATTATTATTATTATATAAGGAGAAAGATATTTTTCAAAAAAGTGTACAGTATTTGTTAAAATGTCGTTTTTATGTGCACAAGCCCACCAGTTTATTAAGTAGAATAGATCTTCTAATATTATCATGTGTCTGAAACAAAAACCGGTCTCGTCAAAATGGCACAGCACTCCATCTTTAATAATTAAATATTTTTAATCTACTCGGGAGTTAGCTGACTGAATAAATGTTTTTTAATCTACTCTAGTTATCTGACTGAATTGTCCTTAATATTGCATCTATCTAACTATAAATGCACCAAGTCTCTGTGTGTATGTCTGTACGTCTGTAATCCACGTAATTTGAGAACCGTTCGCCCCACAGACTTCAAATTCGCCCCACGCGTTCCACCCCACCACAGGGGGTGCAGTGCCCGGTGTCGAGTCGGTCGGACCCACGGTTGTCCAGAACCGCCCCAAAAAGGCCTCTGGACAGGGCCCAGTGTCCATATATGGAGCTGGCCTTTTCTAACATCATTCTGACGTCTGCATAGACTCCATATTTGGGAATAAAAGGGACACAGACATGGGTGGGGCATTCATTTCCAACTTGCATCGTTCCAAGCAGGCCAGTGCCCAACGGGCACCGCTGTAGAGGCTCCCAACGGGCACCACTCCATAGTGTTTAAAATGCACCATTCAGTTCTAGCCACTGAGGCATTTTTTTCCATCACCATACTTTTTGTATGCGTGCCACTCAAACAACTGAATGGCCCATACAGTACAGACTGAGGCTGAAAGCTGCAGCTGCTACAGACCAAGCAGAGGCAAGGGTCATCAACCGCCCAACTCCTCTCTACACACACACACACACACACACACACACACACACAGAAATGCATGCACGCACACACACACATGCAGACAGACACAGAATGATGTACACACTCACACACATAGGCACACACACAGTGCGCCTCCCTATATTTTTTTCTGATGTTTTGCTTTGCTTTAATAGCAAGTCTGATCCATTTAAATCTCTCGCTTGAGTTCATTCAATGAATATACGTACAGCTGCATAAGTGGGTTAACAAGTCATGCACTGAGCGGGCATAGGAAAGGCCACAGAACTCAACAGCCAATACAGTAAAACCTCAAATCAAAACGGACCCGTTTACCAAATATGAATGTGGAACTTAAACAATTGTGTGAAACGGTGAACGCGGAAGTTGGCTTTTTGGGCTTCAAAGCAAGTTGTAGTTTGTTCTTTATATAATCAGGTTAAGAATGAGATGTTTTGTGTGATTTAGGAATGTGTCGTTCCTGAGCTATTGAGCCAGTGTTGGTCATTGCATCTGTCTGTATGTATTTTTGTTGCCACGGCAATTCCCCGTCTGGACGGACTTAAACCCTGTTGTTGTTTTTGCGTGCTAACGGTAGGCGGTTAAGAAAACGTCTCCATTTGGCCACCCCGACCGAGTCCCAGACAGATAAGCATTCCGTTGTGATCGTGATGTTCAGTGTGTCACGCAGCCACGCTGGGTGCGCGGCTGCGCGCAGTGCTGTAACCTGTTGTTGTCAGTGTCCAGGCTTTCAGTGTGCATGTCGCCCATGTGTATGGCACGGCGAAGGAGGTGGTTGAGGAGGGGGCGGACAGTGTGGTCTCGAAACAGTGTGTTCACGTTAACATGCCCCCATCCAACTGGCTGGCTTTCAGGTGCCTGTGCCACGCAATCCCCGCGTTGGCCACGATGCTTCCCCAAAGAAGAAGATATGTCGACTGACGCAAGAGTAGCTGTAGTATGGGAGAATGCAAGGGGAATGTTGCGCGGAAAACTGTGTCCCAGTATTAATCTGTGTCCGGCCCAACATGCATTTCACTGGTGACACTGGTGACACGTGATTTGCGGGGAGATGAGTTGTTTTTGACGCAAATTAATTTAATTAAGATGATTGTTAGAATGTTTGGTGTGTGTAATGCGGGGCAGATTGAGGTTGGAGGACAGGGCTGCGCGGCGCTAGGTGCCGTGAGGCTGTCCGTGCGTCGTGGCGTTGTGAGGAGGCGCACAAAGCGAGCAGCTGTCTTGCTCTATGCTAAGGAAGTATAGACGGCGACCGAGCGACCGGTAAATTTATAGATAGATTACAATAATGCAACATACTTGTACTGCTTTGCCATCTGGTTAAGTTCTCTTTTCGTCACAACAGTGGGTACACCAACTGCCGCTCCGATTCTCCGGCTGATCTCCTTCTCCGTCTTCCCCTCACTCCGAGATACTTAAACTCTGATACTTAAATGCTGATCCTCATCCCAGCCGCCATACACTCGACTGCGAACCGGTCCAGTGAGAGCTGAAGGTCTTGGACTGATGGTCTGATGGTCACCTGATGAAGGCCGTCTTATTTATGGTGTATTGAATAAAAAGCAAACACCTTGGAGCAAACCTGTGTGCGGACTCTCCTCTCTTCACTTGGACTGATGGTGCCATCAGGACCACATCATCTGCAAAAAGCAGTGATGCAACCCTTAGCTCACCGAGCCGTATACCCTGCCTCTATATATATAAGTACACACACACACACACACACACACACACACACACACACACGCACTGTATTTATTATTCTTTGATGTCTGATGCCACCATGAGGCATTTCTTCCTTGACCTAGTGGGAATGTGCATGCAAAGTTTCACGGCAATCGGACACTAGCTGCATTCATGATTTTGAGGCAATTTGGAAGCCAATCTTAGTCAATCCGGATGGAATATGAAAGATTGGACAGCTTCATCTTGATCACATGACTACATAGAAAATGTGTACCGATTCATGTAATGTTTGGACAACATATATAGGTAAAACATTTAGTTTTTTGTTTGTTGCAAAAATGGTCCCCCGTGTAGCGCGATGAGAAGATTTTGGGGCAGAGGTCTGCTCTGGCCTTCGAGTGTCTGTGTGTGCACAGTTTCACAACGATCCGTCCAACAGTGCCCGAGATTAGCTGCCCATAGACGGACGGATGGACAGACGGACAGGCGCCAATAGTCTCCGGCCACGGCCTTCGACCTGGCAGAGCTAAGCCAGCCCTATACCAGACAGCGACCTCATAGATGAGATGAAAGCCCTTTGTGATTTGTTAGATATTATTAGAACGGTAATGATTTTAGAAGATATGTAAACAGGGAAATTGATGCTCCCTGTGCATCCAGGTGTGTGCTGCTAACAACAGTGGTCCCCCTCGGCAGAAATCTGTGGGAGAACTGCACATTCATTGAAACACTGTCTGCTACCCTGGAGAATATGAATAACATGAATATAAATAACAACACACGCACGTGCGCACGCACACACACACACACACACACACACACACACACACACACACACACACACACACACACACACACACACACACACACACACAATACACATTTTCTTTCCGACACCCCAAACCTGTCACCAAAGGCAAATGTGCAAAGTGCATGTGTGGATGCACAAACTTAGCCACTCTATCTCTCTCTCTCACACACACACATACACACACACGCATAAACACTCACATGCATACCCAAGCAGACACTCACATAATCACACACATACTGTATGCACACTGAGTTAAACTCTATAGGGATGGACCGACAGAGATGCACAGGAACACATACTGTACACGTGCGCATGTCAAATACGGTCTCTTCATGCCTCAGTACACAACAAGAAACATCTATTCCTGAGTCATCACCAGCCTGTCTGGCGCACGCGCACACACACACACACACACACACACACACACACACACACACACGCCAGAAGCATGGTTTACCCATGGCAATCTGCCTATGGTTACTGGGACTAAAGGCCTCTTCATCTTTACGCCATGCTAGTTCTATTGCACTTAGAACTGCAGACTCACTCCTAATCTTCCGCCATAATCTGAAGACTCCACTTTAGCCCATAGCACTTGCCCTAGCCTCGACGACCTTGCAGGCTCATGCAAAGGTTAAACTGTCATTTAGATGGCAAGTCATGTAGACAGATGCCATGTTCATTGTCGACCTACAGTAGCATCCTAAATATAGTTTGTATAGTGTCAATGTACAGATTATTATTTTATGTATTTTGTTTTTAATCTACATTTTTATCCCATGATTTTGTAACCCATTTTTTCACCCAGTGTCAATTGAGCAGTTGAGACGAATAACAGTCTAATTCCATACTAATCCATAATGTATAAATTATGGATAATGTTTCAGGGCAGCTGGGCCTTTTCGGGGAGGGGTCAGAATAAATTATGGACTTAGACTATTATTCGTCTCAACTGCTCCTGGGTGCTACGCTTCCTTTGCCAACCTGGGGGGCAGCGGACTGACCTCATGCTTCCTTCTATGCATGAGGAGTCCAAGCTGCTTCTTTTCACCTGACAGGGGAGAGTTTCCCCGGCCAGACGTAGCGCGTGGAAGGAACACGTTATTCCGACCAGTTCCTTTTCCCCTCCATCAGGCTGGCCAGGGGGAGGTAGTTTAGAGACCAGGATTACTGCATGTTTTTTGTGAGGGTATACCTATAGGGACACGGGGAGAACATCCAAACTCCACACAGAAGGGCCCTTTCGCCAACCCCGCCTCGGGTATGGGCACTGATGATGCGGAGGAGGGAACACGCCGCCAGCACCCACAACATCCCCAGCGGGAATCGAACCCAGGACCTTCTAGCTATGAGGCGACAGCACTACCGACTGTGCCACCGTGCCCCCTTAGATTATTTATTTTTTGATATTATACTATACATTACTAGTACTACTGATGCATGGAGGTGAGTCAGTGCCCCAAGGAGATGGAGGTGTGTGTGTGTGTGTGTGTGTGTGTGGGTGTGGGTGGGTGTGGGTGTGGGTGTGGGGGTGGGTGGGTGTGCTTGCTTGTATGTATGCTTAAGTTAAGTGTAATAATACTCACGTGCTGACAGATCTGGCGTAACATCCTTTCACCTCAGGTTAAGTTGTTTCCTGTGCTAATTACGGACCAGAATCTAAAAAAGGCTCTGCGTTGTTCAACCATGAAATGAGGTGTGGTGAAAGACTGCTCAACATTCACAGGAACATCACAGCCTTATCGACGCCTTATTACAGAATTATGCTACCATTGTGTTTTTCATTATAATACAGTATTAGGGGGGCTTTTCTTCATCTGCAGAAAAGTTCTCTGCCATTGAGCTAACCCCACAGGCTCACACCCTGGCAGAGCATCCAGCACCCTTCATGGCTTGCTATAGAGTACACTATAGATAAACACGAGACAAAAGCGAGCACCCAAATCTGAACTGGGACCTCCTGATTTGCAGTCAAAGGCTTTACCACTGAGGTATAAACCCATGCCAGTCAGCAGTTGGCCCGCTATTCATATCATTGTTGGCGGTTTGGCTCTGCATGACAAATGGGCTGCTGCATGTTTAAATATTTAATGTAGAGCAAAGGATGATGTGTAAATGTTTTGAATAGCTCTTCTTATTTACGTGAACTTAATTCTACTTTTTATTCTATGCATATATTCATTTGTTTAGGCATAGAAACCTCACTTCTGTTTTTCTGTATTGTAAAGCGTCCCTTGGTTCTTTTTTGAAAGGCGCTATATAAATTCAAGTTGTTGTTATTTCGTTTGTGTTTTCTGTTATGGACCTAAGGCGCTATGGGGCAGTTGTCACTCGATTGATGGTACTCTCCGTAGTATATGGGCTGTTCCTAGTAGGGCGATCTTCTGGACTGCGAAGATGTTTTGATGTTGCCTGGGATACGATTGGTGTACTTTTCTATTCCCTTCTTCATGAGGCTCCGATGGCTACTGTTGTTACATTGGTCTTCATATTCCACATCCTGCTGATTTCAATCTCCAGGTCTTTGTATTTGGACAGCTGCTCTGTGACTTTCACGAGGTGTTTCTTTCAGATGGTATTGCTCAATGTCTATGAGCATACATCTCTTTTCTTACATCACTTTTCTTTTCTGTCTTTGATAACGATGTGAGGCCTGTTGGCTTTTATCTCTGTCAGTGTGGATGGGCATGTGCCAGAGGATGGCATTGGTGACATCATTATCCCATTTCGACCTGAGATCAGATTCTAAAAATGTCTTCTACATCCTGACAGTTTTCTGAAAGAGCTATGTTTCTATGTCACTGTGGTTCTTAGATTTTTCAAAAATAGCAGACCTACAAGCTCGTAGCGCGCCACTCAGTGGCGCGCTATGAGCTTGTAGATCAGCAATTTTTCAATAGCTAAAGCAAACACCAAAAGGGGTTCCCGCCCCAAAATGGGTTATTCCCAGAGACTGTTCTGGGCAGCCTGAGACAATGTGGTCGATGGTTTCTTCATATTTTCCCACAGATTCTTGTTTTTCTGTCTCATCTTTGATGATCCGATGATGATAAGATCTGGTTGTGAGGCTCTGGTCTTGTGCAGCGATTATCAGGCTCTGCTTTCAGCCACTGGTGTGTCTTTTGTTGCTCAACGTCTGCATCTTTCATTATTTTTGGGTACTTCCCATGCATTGCTTTTCCCTGCATTTGTTGCTGGCCAAGGTGTTTTACCTTTTTCTTCACTCGTTTGGCATAGGGATAGTCTCTTCATTTTTAGTTGGTGGGATTTCTGGGGCATGCATTACATTTTGCAGCTTCTTTAGTGATGGAGTAGAACTGATGTTTTACTATTTGGAGGAGTAGATCATCTGTTTTTGTGAGGTATGCGTATGGGTATAGTCCAATAGTGGTTGTCTTCAGGGTCAGTTCGAGTTGGATTAGGCCTCGTCCTTCGGACAATCTTGGTAGATACAACCTGTCTATCTGCTTTTGGGTGGTGCATCTTCACCATGGTCAATTTGATGTCATTCAGTATCCAGTTGATGATGTTGAAGCTGTATGTCACTACAGGTTGGCTGCATTAAGTTCGCTCTTCAGCACTCGCCCTCCTGTAGTACTCTTTGCGAATCTTCTCCTTCATGGTTGAGTGTCCTTCATTTACGCCTAGGTATTTGTATACGTGTCATTTTGGTCGGGTTCTTTGATGACAGTATTAGTGCCACGGTCTACGTCTGCAGTCGTGGTCAGTTGTGGCACACTTGTCAAATCCGAATTCCATCTTGATATCATCGCTAAAAGTATTGACGATAGTTAGTAAACGGATTAACCCCCATGAGGGCCCCTGGGCCGGTAATATTTGAAGGGCCCCCAATAGAGCGCACGCGCGACATTTTCGTGTTTTTATCATTTTTTTTACTTTTTAACCTAAATTAAATTTACAAAATCAATGGGGAGCCCCATGGGGAGCCCTTTTCAGGGTGTCAAACCTAGTACATTACGGTCTAATTTCCCTGAAGGGCCCCTGAGAGCCAAGGGCCCCTGGGCCATGGCCCCACGGGCCCAATGGCTAATTGGTCCCTGGACCCTTCTGCTGGTGGTCATCATTGGCAAATGTCTTGAGGTCATCAACGTAGAACAAGTGGTTCAGTTTTCCGTATACAGTATAGCCTATAGCCAGAAAGGCTCTCTGTTTGGAGACTGGCCAAGCAACTATATCATGGTCAGTATCATGATCTGTATCATGTCAATATCGTGATCTGTATCATACAGAGAATGCTTTACCAAAGTGTTCAAAGGTGTTGTATTTTAAATAAGGTCAGCTCTTCACATTGGTTCTTATTTGTTCTCTCTTGTCCTGGATTGTTGCTGTTGTGGTCTTGGCAGACAGAGGTGTTGGAGGGAGTCTGATCGCAGCAATTAGGAACACTTCTGAAACAGACAGGATAGTTATCAAGCAAAGGGAACAGCAGGGTGCTATTACTGCTATATAATCATTCCAAGGTCTATGTTCGACTGTACACACTCACGCTCGTACACACACAGACACACACACACACACACACACACACACAGTTTCACTTCACTAATTGCCTCCATGCTAATTACAGACAAGGATCTAAAAAGCCGGAATATTGGCCTTAAGCTTTTCACCAAGCAATGATGTGTGGCTAAAGACTTCAATCCATTATCATGCAGGAATGCTATAACCTTAGAGTTTTCATTTTTATAAACACAAATGTCTCTCCGTACTGTCAATGGTCAATAAATCAAAACCACTCAGTCGAAATATTTTAAATATCATTTGTGCAGATCAGGGACATCAAAAGACTTTTGACATTCAAATGATATGATGCACGGCCCAGATCCTCCTTCAAGATGTTAACGGGGGTTGTGGACTTTGCACGATATGGGTTTAATTTAAATGGGATTTATATCCACTGACTTCACATCGCAGGATCCTGTCAAATTTGGCGATAGTAATCTGTCCGTCTCAATAGAGATAAGAAATGAGGCGGAGATAGCCGCTTAGCCCTAATTTCAACCATAACCACATGGTGAGTGGATTTGCACAATATCAAACGACTTTTTATATCTTGAATTCTTCATAGCTTTGCATGATATTAATAACGTCCATGATAGGGCATGAGGAAAGGCAGTGGGCAGAAGATGAAAGTCATACAGTTGATTATGAGATACAGTACCGGGTCCTGTCAGTCCATAGCAGCCATTTATTACACAGAAATACTGTGTACTGTAGCCTATTGTACTTTTGTCAAATTTAATTTAAATGTCTTAAATAAACAATCAATCAATTAGTAACATACACTATGTACATTGATATCACATATAGTGGACATGAAGATTTATAATTTACCATTGGCTATTACAGTGGAAATAAGACATGAATGGCAGATATATATTCCCAAATTAGGTCTATGGCTCTATGGCCCACAACCCTCTGTATCAACTTATTGTCTCCGCCAGGCAGAAGGTGTGCCCGCAAAATGAATTTAATTCTTACTATTTTCTTTTACTATATTGTACTATTTTTACAATTTCATGAGTTAAATCGACACACACACACACACACACACACACACACACACACACACACACACACACACACTGTCACTGTATGTCTGCCATCCCCCAAACAACCTTGTCTCTTCAGGGAGTATTAACCCCTCCTTTCCTTATTATAGATACACACATCCCCACCCCCAGCCCTGACCCAGATTGGGGGGTGCGGGGTAAAATGGGACCATTATGAGGCAGGATGCTCTCTCCATCCCTCCCTCTCTCCCTTGTTCACTCCCTCACTCTTCTCCCTGTCAGGACAACCTCATACATGGTGAAGCATGCACACTGAAGCTTTGGAACAGAGAACGTCTGTGCACGGCCAAGCGTTTTTGGTGTTTGCGTGGATGTTGCTGTTGTTAGTTTGTTTGAGGCCATGTGTTTGTGATGTCAGGCGAGCTTAGGCAGCATGTAACGGAGGCTCAGTGGCATCAAAGACAGCAATGAGGATGACTGACTCAGGCCCATAAGACAAAGGATGTCTGGGAGAGGAAATGTGTGAGTATGCATGCTGCTCTGACACCTTGCTCTCTGTGTGTGTGTGTGTGTGTGTGTGTGTGTGTGTGTGTGTGTGTGTGTGTGTGTGTGTGTGTGTGTGTGTGTGTGTGTGTGTGTGTCGCGCGCGCATCTGTCTGTCTGTCTGTCTGTAGGTGTGCAGTACAGTTTACTCTACGATAAGAAAAAATCATGAAGATCATTCATCTTTAGCAGATCACAGCTCTCCCACACGGGAAGCTCCATCACCAGATGGATCTTACAATCCAATCTTAAATCAGGACGAGCCAGGGTGATCACAATTGGATTCATATATTTTGACTTGCATCAGGAGGAATGATTTCTCTCCCATTGCCCTCTTTCAAAAGGCAAAGCTAGAAAGTTTGTTTACGTGTATGCTTTTTTCTTTCTTTCTTTCCTTTAACCCTGTGTGTTGTTGAAGAAAGATCCCCAGATGTCTGCAGGGAGAGCGTGCTGCCTCGGTGGTTGTAACATATGGAACTGCTTTACGGTTGCTTTTCTTCCCCTCGGACACCGTTAATGAGTACATTTTCAGATTCCCATGAACGCCGGGAGAAAGGACCCCGGTGACCTCTCCTCTACTTATTTATTTTCCTAAGATTATATTTAGGCATTTCCTGCTTTATTCGTAGTGAGTTTAGAGAGACGGGAAGCTGGAGAGCAGAGAAAGAGACGGGAGACACGCAAGAAATGAGACCAGGAGACCATGAGACCAGGAGACCATGAGACCAGGAGACCATGAGACCAGGAGACCATGAGACCAGGAGACAATGAGACCAGGAGACAATCAGACCAGGATACAATGAGACAATTCTCTTCCTCATATCACCTCAGATTGCCTCTGCATTGGATGAGGTGCTTGTCCATTCCTCCTCCCCACCACAACTCAGTGAGATTGTTATTTCTGGTGTTTTTAATTCCTTTAAGTGAAGTTGAGGCCCAAATCAGGGTCTCTACTGTCTCCTCAACTGTGTGGAATCTGGAATTTACCGTTTATTTGTGTTTGGAGGTGTGTGTGTGTGTGTGTGTGTGTGTGTGTGTGTGTGTGTGTGTGTGTGTGTGTGTGTGTGTGTGTGTGTGTGTGTGTGTGTGCGCGCGCGCGCGCGTGCGTGTGCACATGTTTGCATTCGTGTGTATGTTTTAATTCATACTTTTCCAGTCCGGCAGTTACTGTGAGGATGAAGCCCATCAAACAAACGTGATCAAAAACAGTGATATTAAACCTCCAACTAGTTGAACTCTGCTTTAATAAAACAGTGATAACCTCCAACTAGTTGAACTCAGCTTTAATAAAACAGTGATAACCTCCAACTAGTTGAACTCGGCTTTAATAAAACAGTGATAACCTCCAACCAGTTGAACTCAGCTTTAATAAAACGGTGATAACCTCCAAGCTCCAACTAGTTGAACTCAGCTTTAAAACAGTGATAACCTCCAACTAGTTGAACTCAGCTTTAATAAAACAGTGATAACCTCCAACTAGTTGAACTCAGCTTTAATAAAACAGTGATAACCTCCAACTAGTTGAACTCAGCTTTAATAAAACAGTGATAACCTCCAACTAGTTGAACTCGGCTTTAATAAAACAGTGATAACCTGAACTCGGCTTTAATAGCACAAAGTCACTTTTGGCGCGGGAACTTACAGATTGTTCTGTAATCACTCCTGGGATCGCTTTCTAACAATGTTACTCTGACAAAATAACGGGCAATGAAAGAGTTGATTAGACTTCCATTTTTAGCTACGGTCGGATTTGGGTGGTTTGAATATCTGCCAGTGCTTCACAATGGAGCTTATCCCGTCCCGTCAGAGCACGGATGAGGAACAACATTATGTGAACCCCCATATGCTTTCAGCAATCCTTCTCTCCATCCCCAACCACATTGTAGTGGACGTGCTCATCAGGCAATCACAGCAGGCTCTATACGTTTGATGCTCCACAATGCTCTTACAATGGGAGTGCACAGTCAAATCTGGAGTGTTCATTTAACTATGGAAATGGAGCCATAAGGGTGTTTGTTGGTATAAATATAACCTTCCCACGATTTAACCCAGATATGGCTGTTTGGGGGGCTATCTTTGACAGATGTTTGGCTGTCTGTAAATCAAGCCGATTAGTGCGATCTCTGTGGTATGGCTCTGTACTGAGGAGATTGTAGTGGCTTAACTGCGCTGGGCATCACTGGCACGTGAGGATGCAGGTTAACACTGACCCTACACAGGGACCACCATGCTCAGGCAAAACCTCCGGGCAAAACTGGTTCTTTACCATGTTAATTGTTTGCTCTGCTACTGTGTTCTCTGATTGTAGAACTTTTTTATATTTGGGTTTTGTGGATTGGAAGGCACTTTTCTTTTTCTTTTTCTTTAAGCTAATAGACTTACTTGGCTTGATTTGCTCTTGTTATAACAGGGAGATCAAAAGCAAGGTCGGAATCAACACATCACAGACATGAATAACTGCAAAGCTTTATTTTGTTAGTATTGAGTATGCTAAGAAAATGTTAGCTATGTACAATCCAGATAAGTGTTTGCTGCTTCGCTGCAAGACCATATTTACCAGGAAAGATCAGATATGGCAACGGGCCTTCGGCAGAATTTGGGGCATGAGATCGCGTGCCGAGCCAGTGAGGAGGACAAATGAAGGGTAAAGGAAATGTGATTTGAATTCCCACCATTGTATACATGTTTACAGCTGTATGCCTTGGAGAGGAAGGCTGTCCTTGTGGGCGGTTGCACTTTGATTTTAATTAATTAGAGTGGGAAGACAAAATGAGAGAAAGAAAGAGTTTTTGATGAGGAGGAGGAGGAGAAGAAAGGGTAGGAGTTATTAACAGACAAAAATAAAAATCTACTTCTTAATAGAGAAGTCAAGAATCGCATCATGGCAGCAATACCATAGTAGGTGATCACAAAAACACAGTGGCAATCACAAAAAAAGATAGATAAATCCATACAGTATTCCGTATATTTGCAATCAAAATTCAGACTAATGGGGCACTCGATTCACTTTAACGCTTTAAGAAAGTGCAAACAAACAAAAGATTGATTTATAATTATTTGAGTGCCAGTGTCTCGCACTGAAAACAGCCGATAAGCTCACAAAGCATATCCCAGCATGACATGTTATGAGCTTGTATATCTACTATTTTGTAGATATTAAGTATGAATTAAGCACAACGCTTTGATGCACCGCATCTTCTTCATGTTCTTAATGAGGAAGACCCAATATGTCAAAACACCAATGCTTTGTACTGCAGTTCCACTTTGCAAAAAGGCTACTTTCTCTTGTGTTCCCCTTCGTGTTCCCCCCACTTTTGGTCCAATCCTGCACGCCTGGCTCCTGTTGATACTGTGTGACCTATTCTATTTTTACACACAGCCCACAGTATTTACACACAGCACAGTATTTATGTAACTAATGAACATTAATTGCTTTAACCGTATACACAGAAAAATATAAGAGCAGGTTTTACTGTTCCTTGCTGCATGTGCATGTTAATTTAATTTGGTTAATGTTGAGGTGGGAGCTGTGTGTGTGTGGGGGGGGGGTGGCGGGCACATCTATTACCGTTATGCACACTCAGTAGAGAATTTCCCCTTCCATTTACAGTATGTTCATTAATCCAAACAGCCCTTGGCCTGTGTGGATGTGTGTGCCTGACCGTGAGTGTGAGCGTGTGTGAGTCAGTGTGACGAGTGCGTGCGTGCGTGCATGCGTGCGTGCGTGCCGCATACGTACAGTATCTGCTCACATGTCTGATAGGCTATATGTGTGTGCTGATGAAAGTGCATGTTTATGCATAGGAGGGATGTATTCTGGCCCAGCAGGGAAATGTAGACAAATGGTTTTGAAGTATTTTGTTCCCTTTGGGCGTTTGTGTCATGTCAACCTTGAGAGAGAAACAAATAAAAATATAACTGTAAAGTGTCGATTCAGGGGTTTGAGCCAACACAGACTGTTAGCAGATTAAAGCTGAGAGCTTAGAGGTCTAGACCTTTGCCAGTTTCCGACACCTGAAAGATAACGGGTTTTTATTGGGATTGGACGGCCACTCATTCATTTAAGGCCAGATTAGCTGAGCCATGGACTTTTTCGTCAACGTCGGCATGCCCTACTGTTCAATTAAAAAAATATCTTAATTAAACATATTAATCTAAATTAGTAATTGATTTATGGCCAAATTTGCACCAGGCCATGCACATAACTTTCTAACTCATGGTGCCCCCTATTGGGCAATTTCAAAATAATTAGTGAACCATGTCATTCTTATTTCTGGCTTGTGTTATGCCTCGCCCATTTATTGCTAATCAGATATGTGGCTGAATGTTGGCTATGACTTTTTTCAATTTCACAATTTTGACCTTTTATTGCGCCCCATCAGGATGATTTGTTGTGCAAGTACTGCACACAACTTCCAATCACTGGAGAAATGGCATGTCATACCATTTATACCATCTCAAAAAACTGCAAGCAGAAGCAGAAAAACATGCCCAAAAACAATTGAGTTTCAGCCCGTCTGGCTTTAACAAGGCAAAGGAGGCGAGGGGGGGGGGCGGGGCAGAGAGACTTTGGATCAGATAAAAGAGAAGGAACCAGCTATCATCGAAAAGAGGACACCGGAAAGAGGAGATTTTCTAGGACGGGAACCCCTTTTGGTGTTTTTACCCTTCAAGACAGGAACCCCTTTCAGAAAACTGTAATAGGTCGGCCTCAGTCTTAAATCACCTCGACCTTCTTGCTGCTTAGACAGGGGGAAGTGTGCACTGTAAGATTAACTAAAAAGTAACTATTATGGTTACATTTGTATAGAATTGTACAGAATATTACTGTGTGTGCACAAAGACAAAGGAGTTGCAGACCAGGGGCTGATGTCAAAATCACTCCATCATAACAAAACAACCTGATGTATGTCTGCTGCATGCTGTTCCACAAAAGACGGAACACATCTTGAGTCTTGACTACAGGTTTTCCTTGAAGGATTGCTTCCGTTGTTGTGTCCCACAACGGAAATAGCAGATCATACATGTGTGTAGACAAGATGTGTAGATTGGCTATTTTTGCCACTGTACCGCGGCTGCACGCGTCCTACGACTAAACATTAATCAGGCTTAATGGTGCTGAGTCTGCTGAGTGCTGACTGTGAGTCCTCCCAACGAATAACCAGTTAACACTAATGCAATGACCGTTCCTTACTGTCACAATCCACTCTACTTGTGCAATGGATTCTTGTAAGGTTGCAGGGCATGTTTTTGGAGAATACATATGTGTGTGGCTATCTTGTGTGTTTGTGCATGCACAACATGTGTGAGCGTGCATGCCATGTCCGGAATTAAGGATGAATGCCAGTGACTGAGGTGATTCCTCCAGTGATGTTATTGGAAGTGTCAGTTTATTTCAGCGTGTACGATAGTGATGTGGAGATTCTGCGCCTTGGGACCTGGCTATATTGAACTTTATCCTTTGTCCCTGGGTCTTCCTCTCTGGTTGGACTGTAAGCTGCATTATGGGACACATGTATCAGATGGCATGATGGGGTCATGACCTCCAAGGCTTATGGCTATGGAACCATCAATGCTGAAAGTGACTCCAGTTCAAAGCTCTGTGGAGTCTGATATTGCAAAAATCATGAGGCCAACAGTACAATACAAGCCAACGAACAACAAACAAACAAGCAGCCCTAGGTCAGACTTTGGGTGCAAATGTCTTGTTTATACTTGATTCCACTGATTTGATCTGCTGTGTGGTGTTTTTTTGGGATGCTGACTCAACCAAATAACAGCATTGTATCATCAACATGCCTCCCCAGCTCCAACAGAAACAAATGTATTTTTTTGGTGAGGTTTGGTGAGGTTCTGTCCCAACCTGACATCCCTTAATTGGAATCTACTTTGGAGCTCGATCCACTAGTGGGACTAGATACAGGATTAGAAGAACTGAACTGTAGACCTGTAAAACACTGAAATACAGGGTAGAAAAACTGCTTCACCTGCATAGCACTGTCGACAATAACAAGAAACATCACTCACTCTCAAAGCCTCTCTCTCAAAGTCACACCTATTCAGGTGCACCTAAAGTTGTGGTGTGACTGTGAGAGACAGCATGATGGTGTGCTACAGTAGCACTCTTTCTAGTCATCGTCTCTCTTTGGAAAAGTTTAATTCACCAAGTACATCTGCAGTTTCTGAACATACCTGGTTTTTGTGTGCTGCATTTAAGCCATCCTAATGACTTTTTGAAGCTTACCCATGAAAATAAATAGTTTTTCTTGGTCTGGAGATCTTAGTATAGTTTGTATGTTGTGCTCTGCACAGGATTCTTGTGATCTGCACGTCTGTTCTATAGTATTCTGCTGAATCCAAGTTTGACACAGGCTACACAACTTGAAAATGCTTGTACATTTATTGGACAAGGATTGAAACCATAACCACTTAAACTTAAACTATTCTGGGACTTCAACTTTTTGGCCAGGGTTCAGTGTAGCCAGTGACGTACCCAGAGGACTCACTGCAGGGTCTCTGTTTGACATCAAGCCCTGACACTCAACACTCTGTTATATCACCATGTGCCTTTAATTTGTTTTGACTATTTATGCTATGGTTGTAACATAAAAGTCTATGCAGTTGTTGATTGCTTTCACGGTGTCTGCTGATAAAGCCACATCAATTTGTGGAGTGCAAGCAGTGACTGTTATGTAATGATGTTACGCAGAAGAAGTCAGTCGGATGGAACTCAGGCGACTGAAGGACACTGTGGTATGACTTCATGCGCTTGTGGCGGCGACTCGATTCGCTTTGGACATGTGGTTGCTGCTTACTCATACATGTCGGACACAGACAGAGAGAGAGAGAGCTCACGAAGACCTTCACTGTTTTTAAAAAAACCCAATATATTTATTGCATTTTTCTTTTTTTGTACAAACAGACAATACAACAGAACAATACATAATACATTAGACAATACAATTACTTTAAAAAAAAAACCAAAAAAACATTACATTACATACAATTTAATATAATAAAATAAGGGCACTTAGACAACAACAGTGTCCTTATGGCCACAAGACCAAACAGCTGCAGAGAATACAATTAGACATTTTCAGTTTCCACCATTAAATAAGATAAATCAATAACCGTAAAACCGATAAACCGTCTCCATATTTTATCAAACATCTTTTGTTTATTCTTCAGAGTATAACTGATCCTTTCCAGAGGAAGACACAATGATAGCTCCCTAAACCACGGAGCAATACTGGGTTTAGACCTTCACTGTTTAGTGAGACTTCTGTACACACAGTTTAGGTATTCATGCTCTCATTTGTCTGTGAGAAACATACCGTTGTATACACAAGTGTACGCCACACACACACACACACACACACACACACACACACACACACTTGGGACTCCTGACATATACCTCCTCTGCCACAGGCTTGTCCTTATATGGTCAGAGTTATCAATACTACACAATGTTTTATAGCAAACCCAGTTCCAAACATTCCCAGCCGTTTCTTCCTGCTCTTGTCCTACTGGAGACACAAACCAGGGGGCTGTTCCTGCTCCTCTCCCCATGCAGTCCACCCCCACCCTCAGCGGCAGTCTCTCACTCCTCTTCTGCCCCTAGAAGTTCCAACTCGCTCGAGAATATTCTCTCAACCTGCTTGGGAAGGATACAGTGCCTTGTGTTCCTATAAATCTCAAATCCTAAGCTTTTGTTTATGACTGGATTGTCTCCTCCTTTCAGTTTACAATAAGCCATGTACCCTTTCTGCCAGGGGGTGGAGGTGTCAGGTTCATACCCCCAAAAGCCTGCCCGCCCGAGACTCTATAATGCTTGGGTTCTGCTACACTGCCCGGGCTAATTTGCGTCTCGACATGTTTTGAGTCCCTGGTCAAATGGTTTGTGCCTAAACCACCTGCTGGTTTTGCTGGTTGAGCTTGGACCGCCTGGAGCCTAGAGATAACCTACATAGTTGAGGCAACATGTCCCTCTCCTAAAGTTTCCTTATATGCACACACATACAAGATAAACAAACATTTCTCCCACTCGGAACAACAAACCAAGCCAAGTTAATACAATAGAACTGCACCTCACACAGAGGAAGGCTCACTATAAGAGGATTTACTTCCTCAAAACCCTATTCTGGGTGAACATTCGCCAAAAATAGCAGATGAACAAGCTCAAAAAACGCTTGTGATCAGCAATTTTTGTGATTTGGTGTAGACTAGAGGGAAAGAATAGTAGTCCAAGTACAGAATCATCCCTGGTGAGGTTTACTAAGTAGAGAGGGTTTAACCCATTTTGGGCAGGAACCCCTTTTGGCGTTTTAAACATTATGTTATAATTTAGCTATTGAAAAATAGCAGATTTACAAGCTCATAGTAGGTCTGCTATTTTTGAAAAATCGTTAAAATGTGCCTCAAATCTTTCAGAAAATTGTCATGATTTAGAAAACTTTTTTAACTGACGACGTCAGTTAAAATAAATGGTTAAATGTAATGTGTTTATGGTGATAGCCCTATTGTGATCCATTCATCTTCCTCCTCAATGCTGCCTCAACTCTGTACCTCAACAAAGTTAATTTAATGCTGAATGTATACAAATAGATTTTTCTGTGATCTTTCCGACTGAAATAAACGTTTCAAGCAAATATATGCCAAAATATTCAGAATGAATACTTAACATATTCAACTTATAATTCATTTGTGACTGCAGTTTAAAAAGTTAAGACTCATATCTAATGTTTCCAACTTCGGGGGTAAAAGGCCCTTGCTCATCAAGTTTCTGATAAGAGAAAGTTCATGCCAGTTTGCTTTGATCTCTTTCAACACCAAAAAGATTTTCACAGGAAAAAAGCATTAATTGTTTAAAGATACCAAAATAGTTATACATGGTTTTATTTCTTTGTGCCTTGACGATTGTAATAGTTTTAGTAACCCCTTCTTCTCAGTTTTAGTCTTCAGAAAAAGGAATACAGAAGTTACAGAACGCTGCTGCCAGACCTTGTTTTTCATCATGTTTATGTTTTTTAATGTTATTTCTTTCCTCCACTTTGCAACGTTGTTTTGATAACGAATATAAAAAGGTTGTTCTATTATTATTATTATCTTTATTACTGTGACCTTACTCATCCAATATATCTCTCCTCTCCAACTCTCTTTCCTACTCTCTCTATCTCTGTCTCTGTGTGTGTAGAGTCTGTGAACAGGCGAGAGAGGGACCCTGTCTGCCCCACTGTCCAGCGACACCATGAGCTGGAGCTTCCTCACGCGGCTGCTGGAGGAGATCCACAACCATTCCACCTTCGTGGGGAAGCTGTGGCTCACCGTGCTCATCGTCTTCCGTATCGTCCTCACTGCCGTTGGGGGGGAGTCCATCTACTACGATGAGCAGAGCAAGTTCGTTTGTAACTCGGGCCAGCCGGGCTGCGAGAATGTGTGCTACGACGGCTTCGCCCCTCTCTCTCACGTCCGCTTCTGGGTCTTCCAGATCATCTTGGTGGCCATGCCTTCTCTCATGTACATGGGGTACGCTATCAACAAGATCGCTCGGCTGGACGAGGCCAAAGGAGGGGGAGGCACCACTGCTCCGGTCCGAACAGGAGGAGGGGGCTACACGCACAGGAAACCCAGGAAGATGTGCTTTGGAGCAAGCCAGCACAGGGGCATCGAGGAAACGGAGGGCGACCAGGAGGACGACCCCATGATCTACGAGGTGCCTGAGATAGAACCTCCGCGAAGGCCACGAGATCCACTGCAACCCGCACCCCGGCCCAGAGTCCGCCATGATGGGCGCAAGCGAATTCGAGACGAGGGACTGATGCGTATCTATGTTCTGCAGCTAGTGACCCGTACGGTGCTGGAGGCCGGGTTCCTGGCAGGCCAATACTTGCTTTATGGGTTCAGCGTCGCACCCATATTCGTATGCTCGAGGAATCCCTGCCCACATAGCGTGGACTGCTTTGTGTCACGCCCCACAGAGAAGACCATCTTCCTGCGCATCATGTACGGCGTCACTATCCTCTGCCTCACCCTCAACGTGTGGGAGATGCTCCACCTGGGGATCGGCTCCATCTGCGACATACTGCGTCGCCGCCGATGTCCACCACAGGAGGAAGAGTATCAGTTAGGCTTGCTGGGCACCAACGGTGGTGTAGAGGGGTCTGTTGGGGTGCCGGGCACCGAGGTGAGTCCAGGAGGAGGGGTGGTGGGAGATGGTGGTGCCGATTATGTTGGCTACCCGTTCTGGAACACCCCGTCAGCCCCGCCCGGCTACAACATCGCAGTGAAGCCGGAGCAGATCCCCTACACGGATCTAAGCAACGCAAAGATGGCATGCAAGCAGAACCGAGCGAACATTGCCCAAGAAGAGCAGCAGCAGTTCGGCAGCAATGAAGATAATTTCCCCACCGGAGGGGAGGCCCGCGTGGCCCTGAACAAGGACATGATCCAACAAGCTCACGAACAACTGGAAGCCGCCATCCAGGCCTACAGTCAACAGCACTGCGAGGTAGAGCAGCTAGGGGACAACCAGGACGACAAGCCCCAGAGCAACATCATTCAGGCCCAGCCGGAGTCACAGCACACGGAGGAACAGCCTCACACAGAGAACCAGCCTCCCACAGAGAACCAGCCTCACACAGAGAACCAGACTCGCACAGAGAACCAGCCTCACAAGGAGCGCAAGCATCGCCACAAACACGGGAAAGGAGGCAGCAGTGGTGGGGGCAGCAGTAGCAACAGTAGCAGCAGGTCGGGGGAGGGCAAGCTCTCTGTATGGATTTAAACCCTACTTCATAGCTTGTAGGCTATCGCTGATATCGGGACAACGCCTGAACATGACAGGAGAGCAGTCTTTTCTATTGTGGCTATTTTAAACACGACAGTGCCTTAAGAATCCTGCAAGCTGGAGAAGTCGTTTGTGCACTACGGTGTGTAATGCCTGAGTTTTACTTAGTTGCACGCAGGTGTTGCACACTGAAAATAGCAGCTCCACAAGCTCGAAATGCGTCGCTGGCTAAACTTTGTGATAGAGCAGTTGACAATTGGTTTTGTCGGCTATTACTTTCTAACTTGAAACACCACAGTCAGCAACAAACTATATTGGGGAACAGTCTGTCTTTTGCCTGGTGTCCCTTGAGTCCTGAAGTAGACTAGTCACCTCTGTTGTCTTCCCATAGATCTACACTTAGGTTGTAGATCTTGTCGGGGGAAAGAAAATGAAAGAATGATAAATGAGTTCTGCTCAGAACGTCAGAAGGTTCCCAGCTGTGACTTAGCGAATTCTCCCTCCTGTCTCTCTGCAATGATGCTGAATTATTGGAATTGGAATCATAGTTACAGGATTATCATAATGCAACAAAATCACATTGGCATGTTCATGTTGTAACAATGCGCACACGTGTATAGGCGTGTGCACACACACACACACACACACACACACACACGCAAAATGCAATGCTGACATCGCAATTGTCCGGCAGGCTAAAACAATGACTTCATATGACTTCAACCATGCAAAGGCAATAAAAATTGCCACATAATGCAATGACAGCTCCTAAAGCAATGACTTTATGTAATGCAATGGCAACTTCTATTACCTTCCCTGAAGGTTCCTATCTACTATCTATCTAATCCCCTTGCTCTATGTCTCTTTACTCTCCAAGGTCAATGCTGTTTTCTGTGTCTGTTCATGTTTATTGTGGATTATGTCAATATGCTGCTACTCAGGAAGGAACTAATGAGTAGGGCAGAAGCATCAAAGAACCGGTTGGCAATCAAAACCAGTTTTTCCTTATAGAAGCACTCACTCTTACCAGTTAATCGGGTGCATTGGTTGTTTTACAGAACTTTACAGAACTCACTCTCTCTCCTCACCATTCAACTGTGTTACATCTACCTTGTAGTTGACTGCCCCCTGGTGGCGACTTCATTATGAGGCTTGTTGAGTAGTGATCAGAAGCCAATGCTACTAATGGCATTCAGAAACATCTACCTAGCTAGTATTACTTTTCCAGTGATAGGCCTTGTGTCTTTAAGTCTTCCCAACAAAACCTAATATTGCACAAGGCCGTAATGGAAGTGGCACACTCTCATTTCTAACCTGTGTCAAATGCTGTAATGGGATTTTTTAAAGCCATTAATAACATTACTTAATACTATGCTGGATTACTTTATCCATTTGTAATATTGAGAGTGTACAACTGTACATACAGCCAGGTCTATTTGGTTACTTTTGTACACTCTCAGAGTTAACACGCATGACTTTACAGTGTAGTGAGACCAAACACTGTTTGTTGTGATATAAGGGTCAGTGCCAAGGTATTTTACTAGGCTGTTATGAAGCCTGGTGTTTTGTAGCTTTGGAATACTGTGGCCATACTACTCCTGTTGTGAAGAAGAAAAAGGAAATGCCTATAGTGAGACCAATCCTTTTTGTAAGAGACATGTTTTTTTTTTATTATGTATTTTGATTTTGGGGGAGTGAAGCCTTTGAATTAGGTTAAATCTTTATGTTTAAACCAAAACCATTTTTTATTCATGTTTTCCCTAATATGTTTTTTGTACAAAAAAATAATAATAATAATAATAATAACATTTGTTTATATAGTTGGATGATGATTTATAAATATTGTGTTTTTTATTTGCCTTCCAATTGTAAAAATGCTCAATATAAAGTCTATTTTTTTATGAAATGTAGAGTAGTCGACTACTTTGAATTCATCATGGAATGAAAAAAGTTGCCAGACACTAAATGTATGTTGGTATTTAATGTATTTAATGTAACATACTGTACGTCTGGCCTGAGTTTCTAATAAACTGTGTGAATCCATTTCCAACATTATATTCTGAGATGTGCTGAACATCTGTGTGGACAGAATAACTGGCTATTGGCTAATCATGCCTGATTTATACTTGGTTGTGCAAAAATAGCCGATCTACAAGCCCACACATCACATTATTTACGAGATGTTGGGAGCTTGTAGAATAGAGGGTATGCGCATGCTTAAAGTGAATGGCACATCGAGTGGCAAAGCAACAGGCAAAGTGAGTTTAACATTATTTAATGTTGTTTAATGCAATCAGTTAGGACTTTTCTGTTTGTATGCATGGGTTGTCAAGGCCAGAAAGTAGTTTTTTGCCACTTAGTAGGCGTTCCTGCATAACTTCTGGGTTTGGTGATAATGTCACGCGCATACTCTATAGCTGCTATTTTCATTGTGGGTCAACAATGCGTAATTAAGTATAAATTTGCCTTGAATTGGAAAGATATACAATTTCAGCACATTATTCAAACTTTTCCCAACTGTACCCAACAGAGCCTTCTAATCAAATTCTGATTACCCATCGATTTTAAGTCAAGTGATTAGGGCAAAGAGAATCAGACAGGTCTGAACTTTCTGTCTCATCTAACTAACAATATACGTGTTAATAGATTGAAGAATGAAGTACGATGAAGTATAAATTAGAGTCTTTCTCAGGGTTTTATCTACTGACCCGGCACCACGTGCCAGCAGGATAGGACAGCCAATAGCAGTCAGACATAAATCCCCAGACGTACTCCTGTCTGCTTCTCCCCAAGCCATGACCGACATTGACTCAGATCCCGGTATGCCACAGGTGATTTATACGTAAAGCTTGCCAGTGTCAGTCTCTCGCTCTTTTTTTTTGTTGATGAATTACTATTTTGAGCCATAAAGTATGGGGCAGTACTTACAACTGACTGCATTGCCCTCTGGTGCCAAATTGGTGTGAAAAGTGAATAGGATTTGAAGGGCTTTGGGGCAGCTAGGTTTCCTCAACAATAGCATGGTTTCTGGGTGTTTTTGTTCAACTAGTCTTGGGTCCCAGTATGTCATGTTGTCATGGGGTCGAGACATCCGCGTGCGTTCCCTGATGGAGCCCTACAGAATGCGAGGGCCACCCCTGGCTGGACAGCTGGTTATGTGGGTCTCTAGCCAAACCATACAGAGATGACCTTCGAGTTGAAGGAGTATTTGGTGGATGAGGAAGAGGAGAATGTGGAGGAGGAAGGGAACTTAGGGAAGTCAAAAACACCATCTGTTCAACATCTGACTGCCTGGCAGCATGGTCCTTACCATGGTCCTTACCTAAGCCTACCTCTGCGTCTCAATTATGTGGTGTGGTTTAGATTTGCGTGTTTTGGGGGAAGTATTGGATTTCGGGATATTATTCAGGTTACATAACCTACCATTCAATTTGGTCAAAATTATGTTTTATTCAGTAAGAAAAGAAATCCAGTTACAGCTTTAATGGCAATATGGTCTGATAGGCTCTATTAACCTACAGTGTGGAAGCAATTCTTTGAAAAATGAGACATAATCGTTAGTATTTCTTTACAGATAGCAGTCAGAGAATGACTACTGGTAACACTATGAAAAGAACACTTCTCAATTCAGACTTTTATCAGATGAAGTCTTATTAATTGGGTCTGTTCATCAGGAATCCCACAATGTCCACCCTCAGCATGTGTCTGTTGAAATGTATAAGTCTTACTGTTTAAAAAAAAAAGATACTGTGGGTGTTGTTTTTCCCTACTGTACATGTTTCTTAAAGTTACCCAGTTGGGCATTGGATAATAAACATAGTGGTTCTATAGACCATATCCACACAGCGGCCATTTGTCAGAGCAAAGTTGGCTGTCGTGTGGCTACTCTGTTCCATGTACTGTATTTGTGTTTTTCTATGCCTTTTTGTAAAGAAAAAAAAGGAGGTGATTCTTTGAGTGCCATTCTGGTATCTCCAGCAATGTACAATTGTTTTTCCATTTTTTGGAAACAAATTTCTTTTTTTCAAGTTCAATACATTGAGATGCATGTTAAAAGACCTATTTTCCTATCAAATAAATTGGAAATACATATTCCAAAAGAAAAGTCTTATTTTGTTGTCTGTAATTTCTATGTGGGCAAAAAAAGGAACAGAAACACTTCTGTATCCTGAAATGTTGTGGTATTGATGTCCTGCATGGCATTATGCTTGCGTGCGTGTGTGCATGTTTGCATGTGAGGGAGAAACTTCTCTTTGATTTTGATTGGTGGGGAGCAGGAATGTTTGGAGTCCTTTCAGGGAAATTAGACTCTCATAAGTTGATGTTGTGCCACCAGCAGGAACAATACAGCAGACCGGAGAGACATGTCACTCCTGCTCATGTCATCTTGGTTGGCACTTTGGCAGTTCATTTGGTGACAGCTGAACTTCAGATTGTGATGAGAGAACATGTGAGCCTCTGAGGCGTGAGCGCAGTGCCCACTCTCCATGACAAGAAATTACTTTTATTTTTAGCCCCGGAAGTTGCAGGAATCTAGCGACAGCAATATGTTGGTCCATCTGTCTTTCCATCACTTTGGTCCCAAAACAAACAACTTGAAAACTACTGGCTGGATTGCCATAGCATTTGCTGTGCACCTTCATGCTCCCTGGACAATGACCCCTATTGAGTTTGTTAACTTTTAAATTAACTAAATTACTTCAATGTTTTATCTTTTTCTTCCCAGAAGTTAGAAGTAAGACATTTTAAATCATTTGAAAAATGTGTGGAAATGGACAATAATCTTCTGATGTTCTCTCAGTGGGTTTTCCCACTCAGTGCTGTCTCTCTTCATTAGAGTTTGAACAGCTGAACTGCCCAGAGAGACTAGACAGAGTGTAAAAATGAAAATGGAAAGATTTCAGTATGCTTTTGTGATTCCCTGACCCTGAAATAAGAAGGGAAAAAAAGCTCCCTGGAGATTTCTAGTGGGGGTAAAACTGGCTTATGCAGCTGTATCAAGTGGAATCTCAAGTACTTATAGTAGTAAATAGCAACCTTTGATCCTCTGTAAAAAGAAACTAAACATTCCACCCTTGTAACTACCTAAACCCTGTTATAGTCTCCCAAGGGTCTATACTAGATCCTCCAAAAATTGCAGATCTCAAAACGCTTCGCATTGCAATGCGTTGTTGTGAGCTTGTAGATCTGCCACTAAAAGTCCCCTGAATAGGGACTCTAGGCTAGGATTCAAATGCACTAATTTCCAGGATAATTCACTCACTCATACAGTAGCTGCAGCAAGCGCTTCTACAGGTGATATTTACGTGATGTGCTAACACACTAACATTGTTGGCCTGGAGAATCGAAAAGTTGTAGGAGTAGGACACAAGAATTTCTTGAGTGGAAGTCGGAAAGATGCAGTATAGATATGTAACCCAGGTTTATAATTGTATGTCTGTATTTGTATCTCTGTTTGTATGGTCATGGTACCGTCTGCACCAGTTCACAGCTCATCACACCGATCACTCAGTCACACCAGTTTGGAATCAGCAATTATCACCACACCCTAGTATAAAGCAGAGCACTTTTGTCTCAGTCAGTGAGGTGCACATCACTGGCTGTGGCAGGTCTGTATCCCTTCTTCTAAAACAGTTTTACCATTTTACTCTTCATTATCAAACTTTATATTAACACATGGCCAGTCTCAAGGTGAGACTGGCCATATAACCTTGTAACCCAGAAGAAAGAGAAAAGCAATAAAACATAATGACATGTCTCACTTAAATTACTACATCATACCATATGGTGTTCACCCCAGCCTATGAAGGGGTTTATACTGTAGTACTCATACATTGTAACATAGTCTGCTATGTGACGATATTAAGATAAAACACTGTCAGGCCAGAAACAGGCAAACAGGCACTGAAAATATTGGTAAGAAATATCACACTTTACCATTGGCTAGTTAGATGCTTTGATTCTCGCATGACCAGTCTCAAGAGACTTTATTTATCATCAGAGTGATGATAAATATGTATTCACTTAATTCCCATTATTATTGGCACCATTTTATTGTCATATAATTTACAGACATTCACATGATTTCAATGTTGGCTCAACAAAGCTTTTATGGAAATCCATGACCAAGAAATCCATACCTACATTATTACAATATGGCAAAACATTTGCAAAAACGTTTGTAAGACAGTTTAATGCAATATTGTCAGTTGCATTGATTTGAGATCCTCTCTGTCCCCACAGTACCAGAGGGAACTCGTTCAAAAGGCAGTACGGTCAGCAGCAGCTCTCACCACTTTAAGTGGTCAGGTGGGTACGTGGGCCGTGTGCATTTCCAGAGCATGTTTATTTGAATGCTCAATCAAGTCGATTGTGTTCTGGCTTGTATGTTTTAAGTCCCTATTTATTTGTATCATGTGACATTATTTTTACATTAAGACACTTATATTAATGTTATATTTATTATCAATAGAATCTCAGTGTTTTGCCTATTATTTGGGGGCCTACTTGCAACATCCTCACAGCCCAGCAATGGTTACAGTTATAGTATGTTCCTGTGTGTAAACCGCTCACCATGGCAACATTTACGATGAGGCACTTCCAGGAAATGGTTACGAGTGTCACCACTTGTGTTTCTTTAACGCGGCCTCTCTGTTTAGACTTGGCTCAGAGCCAAGCTTAGAGTCCTAAGTAGCCCACAACCCGGTGCGACTGAACAGCCCAGTGTGGCCAGAGACTCCTTTGAGGTTCTGTTGTGCAGCGTGGAGAACACAGCCCCTTGAGGGAGACTGAGACCTGGGGATGAGGTCCACTTCATCTCTGTGCTACGTATATCCACTGGCAAATGACAAGGGGTGAGAGAGAACACACGTGATCTCTCAAAACCAGCTTGCTTGCGTAACATTGACGTGTGAGCCAGCACAGCCTACACTGCCTAGGCAACAACATTCAAAAACACATTTCTCTTCAACATTCTGCAACACGTTGTTCAGACAGTGTACTGTACAGAATTTGTGGCGGAATGCATTCACAGAAGTGCCAAGTGTCGAATCACCCACACTTCAGATGATTCACTCAAGAAACAGGTTTTTACTTTGTTTCCCCACAAAATACAATAATTTTGAGCTAAACATCACCTTCATGGTTCATTTGATTATTGTCATTAATATCATTCACATAAGGCACTACAACGCAGCCCTGCAAAAAGGCCCACACCAAATGTCTCTGATGTATGAATTGGCTTTCCAGCTTGAACAAAATAAATCTGCCTCCAGACACCAGCTGGAATGATCACGATAATAAATACAACTGCAGATACACAATCATGATACTATGCATAGTATGACATACCGTATTTTCAGTTTGTGTCATTAATGATTGTAGCATTTCGGTCTCAGTGCAAATAATGTTGGCTGCTGAAAGGCCTGCTCAGCAGCATTAGGTCCCCACAAGGCACAACCTTTAATATGATCTGAGGAATAAGCCCAAATAGGAACTATTACTGCATTCCGCCGAGATCCACATCTGTGCCACAGATGCATCAGATCTAGCACTTGGATGTGCGACAGTCGTCGTGGGTGACGATTAAGACTTCTGGGTGACGTGAGAGAAGGCACTATGTTCCCTTTGCGTGCGGCGTGCGCCATGGCTGCAGGCTTGTCTCCGGGTAACAGAGCCTACCTGGGGACTATGTTCCCTTTGCGTGCGCCATGGCTGCAGGCTTGTCTCTGGGTAACAGAGCCTACCTGGGGGCTGGTAGGCATTCTCCCAGGTGTATCCTGAGCACGCCCTGGCTGTGCAGCCTCAACAAGTGGTCAAATTCAGCAGGCATGGCATGTACTGTCTTCTTGCTCTGCCTGTCGTCATAGTAGTGATTGGTGAGGGGATGGTGTCCATGTGGGTGCTCGTTGAATGGCCAAAAGCCATACAAATGTACATTGGCACAGAGCTCCAGTGCCAAACTAGCCACGATTATGCCCGTGCTCAGCCGTATTGTCCTCAGACCTTGGGAGCGCCAGAACCGTGCCAGATTCTGGAGGTACTCTGGGTTGAAGAAGACGGGGCGGGTGGGGCTTTCAAAGTCTTGGATTGTATACAGGGCCCGTAACGACACAGGTGTGTTATGGCCATAAGAGAAGGCAGGCAGAACCATCAGCGAGTCACCATACCTTCGCAGACTCTCCACAAATGGACGACGACGCTCCAGCAGACCACCGAACCTGACAAATGTGCAGGAAAGTGAGATGTTAGACGTAGCTCAAGGCTGATGCGTTTGCATCTGGTCCCACACATTGATACACTTACTTCTCTAGGAGGATGCTTGGGTTTGCCGTCACAAGGTTAGTCTTGTTGCCCACATGTTTCTCATAGCCATTTTCCAAAGGAGGAAGGTTGCATCTATGAGAAAGTAGCAAAGACAATTACCATAATGTAATATCACCATAATTATTTACATTTAGGGTCAAATGACTGCTACTCTTTTGCTGTATTGACAGTGAGCTGTGAAATCATGTATGGAAATAGTTCCCCACCTGATAACAAACTGAGTAGAATCGATTCTCTCTCCACAACTGCTGTTGGCCAGGATTCCTCCATTCCCAACAACAGCGCATGTGTCCCATGTTTTATTTGTAAAGGGGTGATCCTGAAATCAAGGCCAACAGCCATTGTTATATATTACTCACATATGCACACACGCGCACGCACGCACGCACGCACGCACGCACGCGCACACACACACACACACACACACACACACACACACACACACACACACACACACACACACACACACACACACACACACACACACAGCAGAACAGATCAATGGCCTATTATGTGTGATGGAGGAGGAAGGCCTGGGAATGATGTCTATGATATCGTGTTTTAGTGTAAACAATGGTTGAGTAGGTTACAGAGAGAATAGGACATTCTAAGGTGCAGCTCCACCAGAGCATTTAGACTGCAGACGTCAAAGAGGTCAAATCTTGGTGCTCCCTGACGATTTAAAAGGCTTGAATATTATTCAGCTGTGAGTTATTTTTTATAAAAGCTAAAAATGGTGTTCATTTTAAAGATGGTAGTGGCTCCTGAACCTGCCGTATCGTAGCCATGACGCATTGCACGATTAGCCAGTGGTGAATAGCTATAATGTTAATTTGTTTAGGCTTTAAGTTTACATTATACATGGTTGATTGATTGGTAGTGTTTAGGCATTGTAAGATAATATATATATATATTATACGATGGTATGGACCATATATCCACTTTTCACGTTTCAGTGGGCATTGCATATATTCACTTCTACGATGGCAAGTTTTGACTGACAAATGTAAGACACTCTGCAAGTCAAATGACTGTGTTTCCTCGTTCCATATCTCCTTAGTATTACTTGCTTAACTTTTGTTCAGAACAACAGCTACATATGGACAAATGTCACATTTGAGGCAAAGTAACAAGGACAGGCTGCTAAACATGAAAAACAATTGGGTCAAATAGTTGGTGGTCTCTCTTACTTCGGTAGGGAGACTATTATTCCAGTGATGGGAGGCTCAATATATATATATAACGGACAGTTTTGTGGAGGTTATACGATGGTATGGACCATATATCCACTTTTCACGTTTCAGTGGGCATTGCATATATTCACTTCTAGGGTGTGAAGAAACTCAACAGGAGCTGAGCCTCAGCCTCAGCCCTATGTATTCCATATGTGTTGGCTCAACCTTAGGGTTCGGGTTAACATAGGGCGGAAGGAACATAGACACGCTCAGGGGCGTATCCATATAGGCTACTTTATATCATATTATTTTGATAACGGTAGCATCATCACATTAATGTGGATGCAATCACTGCATTCAATTTGGCAGTGGGTGTATTGTGTGTATGATTCGCCTTTCCATAGCCACTGGCACTGCCTAGTTTGTCCCTCTGCAATCTGAGAACCCATCGGCAAAAAAAGGAAAAACAGCACCCTCTTTTCCTATCTCGAGAGACTAGTCCCTCTGTGCCTGCGTAGATTGATTGGTCATGCCTGATGCCTGACACAATCATGTGCTTGTGTTGTATATTTGCTGTTTCTAGAATGCGGCAGATTTCTTTTTCTTTGCCCCTTAGAAACTCGCGCCTTTGTTTATGATTAAATACAAACGAGGAGCCTTTCTGAGAGTAGCCTTAGCCTCACAATGCAAAGGTTTCAGGAGGAAGTTAGCAGTCCCTGGACGAGCTACAACAGTTATATATCCTGAGGATTTCACCTTTACTGGGCCGGCAAATTCCACGACAGCGTCCGGGGTGCTATCTTGCTTAATTTGGAATTTGGAAGCGAGTTGAAACTAGCTGTAGTAACATATGAACATACTGTGAGAAGTGTGTGTGTCTGTGCGTGTGTGTGTGTGTGTGTGTGTGTGTGTGTGTGTGTGTGTGTGTGCGCACACGTGCGCTGTGCTCACTTGTCTTCAATACAGAATTATGGTGTTAGTAGGCTGCCTGGGAGAGTTGTAACTTAGCTTACTGTTGTCTTATGGTCGTTTGAATTATAGTTTATATTTGGGAATGTGTTGGGATGAAGTGTCTTGTAGCAGCTGTTTCTCGCCCCTCCCGTTTGTATGCCAGAGCTGGCGAGAACTTCTGGGAACGACACCTGACTTCATATTTTGAGCTAAAACTGGTATTCATTTTAAAGATGGTATATTGGCTCCTGAACCTGCCGTATCATAGCCATGACGCAAATGCAAGTGCTCCATTTTCAAATGTCGGCGTACAAACGATGGCAAGTTTTGACTGACAAATGTAAGACACTCTGCAAGTCAAATGACTGTGTTTCCTCGTTCCATATCTCCTTAGTATTACTTGCTTAACTTTTGTTCAGAACAACAGCTACATATGGACAAATGTCACATTTGAGGCAAAGTAACATGGACAGGCTGCTAAACATGAAAAACAATTGGGTCAAATAGTTGGTGGTCTCTCTTACTTCGGTAGGGAGACTATTATTCCAGTGATGGGAGGCTCAAGAAAAAACTGTTTTACGAAATGGCACACTGCAGTCTCCTCTGGTAGTTGCCCTTGATGCTCTGCCACCACTTGTAGCCAGGGATGAGCTGGAACGAGCAGTTTGTACCCAAATCAAATACGCTTTCATTCTCCCCCCCACGTCAACCACATCACCAAAACACCTTAGCTGTTGCCAAAACACGCATCCACGCCTGCTTCATTACATCCCGGTTAGACTACTGCAACAGCCCTCAATAAAGTCCACTATGTTCAAAACTCAGCTGCCCGCCTGCTCACCAGTACCCATTCCAGAGACCATATGACACAGTCCTCCATGACCTCCACTGGCTAACTGTCAAACAAAGAATCCACTTTAAAATGCTGCTCTCTACCTATAAAGCACTCCACAACCTGGCTCCCCCTACCTCTCTGACCTCCTCAAACCTCACGTTCCGTCCCATTCCCTCAGGTCCAGTGATGCCGACCTCCTGGAGGTCCCCAAGACCGGGCTCGGAACCTGGGGTGACAGTGCTTTCTCTGTATCTGCCCCCTCCCTCTGGAATGCACTCTCCAAACATATCAGAGATGCCCCCTACCTTCCTACCTTCAAAACCGCCCTGAGAACCCAAATGTTCAGAATTGCCTTTCCAAGAGTTGACTTTGATTTCAACTCTTGTTTTTTTGTATTTTATTGGCACCACCTCCCTCGGCCCGCTGACATGCAAACCACATGTCAAACATTGGGTGTGCTCCTACTCTGTGCCCCTAATTAAATTTGACAAACAAATGAATGGTTTTGCCAAAGGCGCTTTCTTCCAACTAAGACAGGAATAAAGCACAAAACGCAATGTGTTAATAATAACAACAATAATAACAATTAATAATTAAAATCTACAAAGTTACTAGTAACTAAAGTTTTCAAATAATTGTAGTGGAGTACAATATTTGCCTCTGGTGTGTAGTATTGAATGTTGGAAATACTTTAGTTTACACCACTGTACCAAATTATTTTTGTGTCGTCTTTAAGCAATTAAAATAATTCTAGTCTTCAGTCAAAATATTTCAATATAATATTAAGTTGACAAGTGTAATGGAAGCAGCCATTATTTTGTTATTTGTTTATTATGATTCTGTTTTGCAAGTAGTATAATAACTATACTATAAATAGACATACCTAAGAAACAGCTACCCGTATTTCAATTTGGATTGTTGAGCAATATATTGCTGAGCATACAGTAACTTCTAAAGCTTTATCCGTTCTACCTTACATCAACCTTTTCCTTAAGCATAAGCATAAGCATTTGTGTTTTTTCCTGCAACTTAGGTCTTGTTATAATACTGTTGTATTGGATTTTTCATTATGTTGAAAATTAAATGACCATTATTATCATTAGGCTATTATTATTATTATTATTTATTAGGAAACTAACTGGAAGTGGATGGTAAATCTTTGGAAGTATTTATGCACACTTTACTACTAGATAGATACCAAACGTTATTGTAGTGTATTGTAAAGTGCAATTCTATTAGAGGAAGTTGTTAAGAGTGTTTGTGATATCAGAGTGTAGAGCCTGGTCTGGAAATGCCATCTATCCGTGACCTAGCTGCGTCTCCATGTCAAGAATTTTTGGATTCAGGTTACACAAGACTATAACACAAGACTATAACACAAGACATACTGCTATAACTCTCAGGTGTTCTTAAAATAAAGTATACAATACAATATGCAGTAGGCTACAACAGTAAAATAAACACACACACACACACACACACACACACACACACACACACACACACAACACGTCAGCACGTCAACCTGGGAATAATGTCTTTGGTAAACAGCTGAGGTCCCCATGGCTGCCTTTCAGGAAAAAGTTAAGCAAAAATAACTCTGCGTGTGTCGCAGTGAGAGGGAGAATAGCTCAGTGGTAGAGCACTTGACTGCAGATGAAGTAGTCCCTACTTTAAATCCTGTGTTTACACATAACAATTTTTAGATATCCTGTTCCACTGTATGTTGTAGTTAATGCAAAAACTATGAGTAACATGTATGCACTGTCCACCACATCAAGCATAGCTCATTCGTACTTTGTAGGCTTCCCACATCGGTGGTTTATTACACACAAAACATGTTTAGACATTATGAAGTATTTAAGTCAAACTTTAAAGTGATTACTCTTTTATACAAAGCAGGGGCTAAACAGTAGGCGTGTATAGTGCATGGGAAAAGATTACGCTCCATAGTAAAAGATTCCTATCTGGCCTGTTCACACTACAATAGGGCACTACACTGCACTGAAAATGTATATAACTTGAAACAATGCTAAGAGTGTAAAACGAACCCACAGCTGCACCCACCTTTGTGAATGTGTTGAAGATCTCTGGAGTCACCTGGAGGGATCTTCTTTTCTCACCATCATACACAAGCTTTGATCCCAACGGAGTGTTAGACTTGGTGACGATGGCCTTTGTGAGTCCGTGGCACCTGC
Source organism: Protomyctophum bolini (assembly GCF_963924005.1). Taxonomy (NCBI): domain Eukaryota; kingdom Metazoa; phylum Chordata; class Actinopteri; order Myctophiformes; family Myctophidae; genus Protomyctophum; species Protomyctophum bolini. Next base: position 29,526,894 of record NC_137872.1, read on the forward strand.
TGTTCAGCAGAGATCTAGAGAGCGACAAACCCTTGGTTAACTTAAACCCTATATCATTGTCAAGGGTCTTCAACAGCGCGGCAACGAGACACATTGTGAGCATGTGTTCCTGAATGTTTGCCTACTTTCACAGAATGTTCACCTATTCTGACATGCCCAGAATAGGGCGCTATTTGGTATTTAAAACCATTAAATAGAGGAACCAAACAAGAAAAACTGTGAGACTGTTAACATGCATGAATCGGTTGTGTGTGTGTGTGTGTGTGTGTGTGTGTGTGTGTGTGTGTGTGTGTGTGTGTGGTGACTGAGCGTGCGTGCGTGCGTGTGTATGTACACAGTGTCAAGAAACGGAACATGCCAGATGGAATTTGTGGCTGGGTCATTTACTGCATGAGCTACTGCATGCAAGTGTGTGTGTGTGTGTGTGTGTGTGTGTGTGTGTGTGTGTGTTTTCAGTTCTACGCTTACTTCCTACTCTGTCTGTAGATGTTCCTCTTTTTCGAAGCTTTAGTTTAAATGTTATTTGTCACCTGAACTTTTGGACATTGTCCTCCTGCTTCCTCCAGATCTGAGAGTAACGCTCTAGTACTTTTTCAATGATGTCTCCCCTGTGACACACACACACGCACACACACACACACACACACACACACACACACACCCCATACAAATTCACAGTCAGTGCTTAAAATTGGTATCATATATCAAATTATATTGAAAGGACAACTTTTTTCTTTAAGAGAATTCCAATGACAATGTTTGCTCTCACTTGCAGTCTTTACATGGTTCAGAGGGTTTGACCCCGTTGTGTCTCTGGGCATGATTAAAAGGGCCATGAGGTCCCACATTGCTGTGAAGGGAAACAGAAAAGATGAAAGGGGCAATTCTCTGAGTAAAATATGGAAAACAGAAAGGAAAGGCAAACGATTAGCTATAACCTAATTGGCTCGGACTCAGCCCAGGCTGATTCTCAGTTTTCATTTCCCATATTTTCTCAGGCTGCATCTGTTTACATGTTGACAGAGACCTTTCCCCATCCATTTTGGAGTTTCACATCCTTAATCTACAGTTTTAGGGTGATAATTAACACCTCACATGGATGCCATTATTGCCATATTTCAACAGAACAGTATATCCTACCATTGCCAATTTTTACTGGTAATCATTTTACTTTATTGTAATGAAAACCAACCCTATGATTTATTATGTAGGCCTATAGCCTATTGCCTAAACCAAAATAAGGGATCCAACCAATAGTGACTCATATGTAAGCCTATAGAGATTTGTGAATGTTTAAGAGTTTGTGAATGTACCACTAGCATTTGGTAACCAGAGTCTAAAGATCTGTCCAAAGACATTTAAACCGGCTTGTTCTAGTTGACAGACAGGAAACACAGCAAGCAACATACCGTTAATATACACCAAAACGGTCTGCAACAGACAGTGGTTAGGAGGAGTCGCAGCCTACGTACACCCAACAGTAGTATCGCCTTTTTCCAACTAACATCCTGTTCCTCTTGAGATCATGCATGTCGTGCGACTCGTGCCCGTTGTTGCTGTCAACAGGATATTGTCAGATTGATAGATTGCACGCAAAGATGTCGAGCGAAGATGACGACAAGAAGATTTTGAGACAGGTGAAGACGGATATCAAGTGTGATGTGGACTCTGGAGTGTCACAGGGGCTATTAATTAGCGCGAGTTTAAGTGACCGCTCAAATTGAAATTCATAATTAATCGTTGTTGCTTTAACCCAATTTGAATAATTTGAATAGCCTGCCCTATAACTGAATGTCTCTGACGAATTTCGCTGTTAACTATAGGCCTAACTTTTGCAAACCAGTATAATTTCGTGGTCAACTATTGTGTATATAGCCTACACATAATAGATTAAATGTCACTTTTATTTAGCAGGTGGGTCGTGGGTCGCTGATGTGGATCATGAACACTTTTGTCAGACCAACATGAGGTAAACTAATCACCGCTATGAATCTAAGATCTAGGCGTGAGTTAAACTTGAGTTAAAAACAAGACAGGATTTTACAGTCATGGCTTCCAGTTCCACGTGGATTTAACGTTGAGGCATCACACCAACACTGTATTTTATAGGCTATTTAAAAATAGCCTCAAATAATTTCCTATGCCTACGCACACGCTCACTGACACGAACGCACGCACACACACACACACACACACACACACACACACACACACACACAGTCACACACACACACACACACACACACAGTCACACACACACACACACACACACACACACACACATGTCACAGCTTGGCCCCTCCAGACAGTAGCCTATGCTACACTGTACAAAATAAATACAAATAAAAAACTAGGTCATCAACATTTATTTGAAGACTTTGGGAGTTTGTAATATGGAAGAACAACTTGAAGTTAGAAAACCTCTATGCTGTCTGAGACAAGTTCAAGATAGTCCCTGCATGCATTTACCAGGAGTTTTCCCACCCTGTTGCCCCAGGGATATAGAATGGATCCTGCCATACCTGCAACACCAGGTTACTTGGAAATTGGAGAGCAGCGGGGGTGTAACTCACCTGTCGTTGAACACGTACCAGACGAGAGCGGTCAACACGGTCCCCAAGATGAGGAGGGTAAGCATCAAGGAGAACAGCAGCTTCAAGAGCAGTGCCCTCATACCTCTCAGTCTGCTTCCTCTGCCCCCTCTCCCTTTTCAGCACTTTATACCTATACCTAAGGCTCCTCAGCACTTGGTGTTTTACCTTTGTTTATGTCTCTGCTATACTGTTCCCTACTGTTCTTTCCTTCCTTTGTAGCTTTCACCGCCTCCCCTCTGTGACTTTCTCCTGGGTCGGACTTCACTCTTTCACAATGTGTTAATCTTTTTTTGCCTCAACACGCTCCCTTTGTTTTGTTTTTCTCTTCCTCTCACTGGCTCTCTCTTTCTCAATCTCTCCTGCACAAATAAGAACAGCCTCCTCTCTGTTATCAGGCTATCATATCGTTGGTGTTGCTTAAGCAAGCAAGTCCTCTTTCTTCTGTAGACCACTAGTTTTCTTTTTCCTCCCCTATGTACAGTATGTTTGTCCGTCCTGGCCAGCAGAGTTTGGGGTCTGTCCTTCTTTCTCTTACATCTTCATTTAATCCAATCGATGTGTCTCCTGTCCTCCCATCTTCTTTGCTCTGTCTCTCTATATCCTTTCCCTCTCGCTCTATCTCTCTTAGTTGTTCATTCAGAGTCAGACTAAGTACAGTCCTACTTTGCCCCGTTGTCCCAAAGCTAAAGCTGTTGCTCCCTTCTTCATTCTCCTCCCCCTAGCTCAGCCTCTACCCACTCACCCCACCCTCTTTCATCTATCCTCCGCCCACAGCCCAAGCCCCTCTCCCCTTTACACAAAAAGGAGCCAGTAACATGAGTGGTGCCCAGTACTAAATTAGCCCATGGTCTGTCTCTTGACTTTAGTGTGTGTGTGTGTGTGTGTGTGTGTGTGTGTGTGTGTGTGTGTGTGTGTGTGTGTGTGTGTGTGTGTGTGTGTGTGTGTGTGTGTGTGTGTGTGTGTGTGTGTGTGTGTGTGTGTGTGTGTGTGTGTGTGTGTGTGTGTGTGTGTGTGTGTGTGTGTGTGTGTGTGTGTGTGTGTGTGCATGCATGCATGCATACGCGTGCGCGTGGCCATGTGCGTGTGTAGGCCTGTGCGAGAGAAGGGGAGGGACATGGACTATCCACCAAGGCAGCTTCCTATGTGTCTCCCCAACCTGCTCACCTACACACACACACACACACACACACACACACACACACACACACACACACACTATGCACAGAGTTTTACAATGTTTCTTGGAATGAGGCTTTCAAACAAACCTGTGCCAGCAGTATCAGCTAATAATAAAGGAGTTGTTTCTTTCAGGCTTAAAGCTGACCAAGTGGGGCCCCAGGAGGGGAAGTCTGGGCTCCACTGAGATAGAAACATGTTCATGTCATGGCAGCTCTGCCGTCCAGATCACCAGGGAAACAAAGCCAACACTTAGTGGAAATGTGAGGAAGAGAGAGAGAGAGAGAGAGAGAGAGAGAGAGAGAGAGAGAGAGAGAGAGTCAGACAGACATGAGAGGAGAAGTGATACACAGGGGAGACATAAGTCATCTATGGCGTAGATTTTGTTTTGTTGCTTTTATCCCCTACTGACTGTGTGATGACTGATGAGAGAGGTAATACTGTTTGAACATGAGAAAAAAAAGATATCTTGGAGTTCACAGTGAACGATAAATGCTCACTAATATATCGGCCACACCCAATTTCGGTTTCTCTTTGCTGCACTACAAATATAAAGCACGTGTTCTGTTTTGAATGGAAAGTCCCAAATTAATATGACTGGAGCTCTGAATGCTCACTAATTGATGCCACACCCACATTTTATTTGTCTGTGCTGCACTACAAATATAAATATATGGGGAGACATAAGTCATCTGTGGTGTGGCTTTTGTTTGGTTGCTTTTATGCCCTAGTCCTAGTTCTACTGACTGTGTGATGAGAGTACTAATGTCTTTGAGGTTTTGTTCAAACATGTTTCAATCATGTTTGAACATGGAACATAAAAGATACCCTGGAATTCAGCTGATATACACAGTAAACGATGAATGCCACACCCAATTTTGGTTTCTCTCTGCTGCACTACAAATGGTTTGACGTGTTCTGTTTTTAATGGAAAGTCCCAACATAATATGACTGGAGCTATGTTTACCGATGATTTGACCCAACCTTACCCTCGAAATAACGAAACCCCTAGGGGCGATTCATACTCCTATTTTACAGCTGTTTCGGCGCTGTAGTGCCGAAATGATTTCGGCTCGTCAGAAATTTTCAGTAGCACCGAAGAGCCGACTTTAGGACGGTACCCGCCCCCCCCCCCGAACCTCAAATGACGTCAAATTGTAGGCTCTACAGCGCCGAACCGACTTTTATTCGGCTCTAAAATAGGAGTATGAATCGAGCATGTATCAATTTTATGAAAAATCACACCGTGTGAAGTGAGGGGCGCTCTTATCATCGTACATCATCATGACGTAACATGTCTATTTGCTCAGACACATATGACGTAATTTCTCCATTCATTGTCATTGGGAATTTGATCTTTGTGTAGGACAGATATTAATGATGGGCATGCTGCTAATAACATTAAGCTAATAACGCTGCTAGAGACAACTTATTAAGGAAATTAAAAAGCATTCGGACGCCTCAGATTATTTACTTGAATTGGTGAGTTAGGTAATGGTTCCCTGATTGATGTGTCCATGGTTCTGGCGACTGCAGTGTCGCAGCCGGACTTCTCATGTGGAATGTATGCTACTCTAATGTGTGGTTTTGTTGACCAAGGGTACTGTAACATTTAGGGTTTTGGGGTGTGCATGTGTCCGTCCTTGTCCACACTTGGCCTAATTACTCTGGTGTATGTGAGTCAAGGGAGACTTCTCTGCGTCTGTGTCACTGTCATAGTTGTTGTCATTGAATCTGTCCTATCGAGTCTCTCTTCCCCTCCTCTCAGGAGACTCTGGGGGTATTGCTCATGTGTACGTTCTGTAGCTTGCTTGGTGCCCTCTTGCGAGTGCTGCAACGGAGGTTGCTGCAACAGAGGCTGTCTCTCCAGCGTCACAGACCTTCCTCGGTTGCCATCCAATTATAGTGCTGTCTACATAACATGCTATAAGTCTGTATCAAATGCTATCTAAGTCTACAGAAATGCTATCTAAGGGGGTAGGGTAAGTGCTATGGGCCATGATGGAGTCTGAAAAGGTGGGTTTTCAGACTACGGCGGAAGATTGGGAGTGATGCTGCAGTTCTGACTGCAATGGGAAGTGCATTCCACAGTTTTGGAGCCAGAAGGGAGAAGAGTTTGGGACGTGTGGAGCGTTGTCCCGGCGTTTTTAGTGAGGGTACTTCCAGCTTCCCTGCGTTGGCTGATCTGAGTGCGCGGGAGGGTTTGTAGGGTTCAATCATACTTGCAAGATATGGTGGAGCCATACCTTTGGTTGCTTTGAATGCCAGCATCAGAGTTTTGTATTCTGTGCGGGCAGCGACCGGGAGCCAGTGGAGGGATCAGAGCAGGGGGGAGACATGTGAGAATTTTGGCTGGTTGAAGACCAAGCGAGCTGCTGCATTTTGGATCAATGTAAACAAATAGATTTCACAACATTTGTCTTCCATGATTCGGTAGGAAATGGTGTATACACCCACTTTAAATGACATTGAATCATGACAATTCCATTCAGCTATGACTTATACACAGAAGTAAACATGCACACTGGTGTGAGTGGCGATGAACTGCTACTTACCGACCGTACCTGCACTTATCCCATGTCAATCCCGTGTTTTCTGTGAGTAAAGGATATTTAACGGTCTATCAAGCTTTATCTCTGATCTTGGATAGTCCTTTATGAGTGGAGAGGGGGGTAGAGAATGCATAGTATTATGCTGTGTATGTGAATTTTGGTGAGAGGACACATAAGAACTCACCCCTCGAACATTAGCTCTGAGGCTGGGATGGGAATACACTCATGCATGACCTGCAAGGAATCATGAGATACCAGAAGGAATGTGGAAAGAACTCTACAGCAGCTTGGAGTCACAGCAACAATCAATGTGGCTTTGGCAAGGCAATCAACAACACCACAACAATAGTAGTGTATCAATGAAGAGACACAAGTGCACAGAGACCTCAGACGCAGTCTGCTAAACGGAGTATCCAGAGACATCGCATCTAATTTCCTCTTGTTATTATGCTACTCTACAGCCCAACAATAAATAATAATAATAAAACTTTAAAGTGCTTTACAACAAAAACAAACGGAAAATATACAGCAAAGACATTTCAATAGAAAACAAAAGCAGGAAAATGTATATACTAAAATGTTAGATTGGCAGTGAAGGCTAATCTATAAAAGTGGGTTTTTAAAAGTGATTTAAAAGAGGACACTGATTCAGCACGCTTGATGTGTAAGGGCAGTATGTTCCAGAGTTTTGGGGCTAGGGAGCTGAAAGCCTGGTCACCTTTGGACTTTAGCCTGCAAATTTGGGGGTTGAGAAAGTCTTTGGATGAGGATCTCAGGGAGCGGGTTGGGATATAGGGGGAAATTAGATCGGAGATTAGACCTTGTCGGTGAGAAGGAGTTTAAAATTGATTCTGACGGAGATTGGGAGCCAGTTAGCAGGCGAGCAGCAACATTCTGTACTAGTTGGAGATGATGAATAGACTTTATTTTGGCGATGTTTCTTAAATGGTAAAATGTTGAAAAACAACAAGATCATTAGCTTATTACAAAGATGGCATGTTCTGAAGAGCTCATATAAGCTGTGTAACAATGTTAAAGCCAAGAAGATATTTTTCAAGAGTGCATTCTCAATCATATCATATAAAATTTAAATTGGGTTTTGATATTGTATTGTCCACTAGCAAGCCACCAACCGTCTGTACTGAGCTTACATGACACATTGGAATTATTATTGTATAATTGATCTGGTATTCTGCCAGAAAAAAACAAATCAGCAGTTTTGGATCTTGCTTGTGCACAAGTAAGTGTTTAATTTCTGCACAACAAGGACCTATGTGTCCCATTGTAAAGTGGTCCTAGAGAGTGTTGTGTAAAGGGGTCAGACTATTTTGATTTGCATATTTGTGTAGGTGTGAGTAAGTGTTGCCAAACTTGTTTGAATAGGCTGACCCAGCCCAGATGCACTTGGCGGGTAGTCCGGAGTCAGAATATGCCTCGCAGTGGGGCTTTTAGCCTCGCGGAGGAGAGACTAGGGGAGGAAAGGGGAGTGGGGGTGACAAGGGGGAGGGCCATTTCCTTACAGAGCCCATGTGACATCATCACAAGGCAGGGCAAGGCAGCCCCTGGACACACAGGGCAAATAGATGGAAACAAAAGCACTCATTGTCCCACAACACCACCCCATAAACCGTTCTACTCCCCTGCTTCCCCATTTATCCATCCCTTCTTTATGACTGACCTGCTGCTGCTTGACCTCGTCTTGAACTGGGACTAACAGGTATTTAGGGAGCATCATGTAAGATGCACAATTTGACCCAGTCTTGCAATCACCTCTCAATTACTGTGCATTGCAATAAGACGCCCTGGGGGCGAGAAGCGACCTCACCCCAAAGGGCCCTAAAAGGTAAGTAAGGCCAGGTGGGGCCTCTGGCCAGCCCAGTTAGGGCCCAGGTAGGGCCAGGCCTTAATTTTCGGGCCAGTTGAGGACAGGTATCAACAAAAAGGGAGACATCGAAGCGGAAGGACGGGTGGGGTAGGATCAACATATGGAATGTCAGAACAGGTCAGCTCCATATATGGAGATCTAAGGGTTTGATGAGGTCAGATCAACATGGTGTCCATGAGGTCAGATGTAGAGTTGCTGGCCGGCTCCATATATGCAGATCTAGGTGATGATCCAGTCTGGGTATCCACTATCCAGGGTTTGATGAGTTCAGTGTCATGATCTTCATATATGGAGACGGCCATATATGGAGCGTGTCACAAGGCATGACAGACTGACTGACACAAGTCGTGGCTGACTGACATGAAATGCAGGTTTGTGTATTTGTGACGGGTGAAGACCTATATACTGTACTTTGTTCTAAGACAAATAGCGCAAATTGTTGTATTGTATTACTGATGATTTGAGTACAATGGACCACAATGGAAACAAGCCCTGGCTTTTTGTGTTATCCTTTTAGCACAACCTTTGACTACTAATTTACCTGTACTTTTAACAATCATGTTAATTAAGTATTCAAGCAATCAAGCCATCTAGTTAGCAGAGATGGAGTACTTGTAGAGAGGCTGGGGAATTGGGAATTGGCTATACTAAATTGGGGAGAAAATGTTTTTCGTTTTTCTTTTGTCTTGAAGGGCCATGTTTTGTATAATAACAGTCTTTCCATTATGTCTGCCCACGATCATACAGTACGTTTGTTTACCCCAGTCACTGATACTAAAATCTGATATTTTCTATGAATCTGTGACTTGACACCCATACTGTTATAAAAGGAAAATAAAAAGATTTTGAAAAGAAAGATTTTGAAAGCCATCTACAAACTCACAACACATCACATTGCCGTGCAATACATTATGAGCTTGTACATTGCATAATACTGGAAAATCTGCTCCTATAATGACATGCCCTAAACTGTACTGTCTGTGTGCAGGTTGTGCAGTCTGATGGATGGATCCACCATATTTTGGGATGCAAAGACACCACTTGAGTGATCTCACTTGAGCTGAAAGAACCTGTCAACCACCACACACTATGTTGAACCCACCAGAGATCTTATCTCTCCCACTGACAGATGCAGTGCAGCCAAGTCAGCATGATCAACTTATTGTTTGAGGCAGTGTTGTTTGTTTGATTTACCCCTCCAACGCGCTTTCTCTCTCTCTCTCTCTCTCTCTCTCTCTCTCTCTCTCTCTCTCTCTCTCTCTCTCTCAGCACGTGAGATTTTGTGTGCCTGAATAAGTAAATGGACTAAAACAAACTCAAGTGTGTTGGGAGATGTGATTAAGTCTGTTCTGCATCTGGAAGTAGGCTGCAGAGTGAAAAACTTCCTCAGAACATTGACATGGACTCTCATTTTCACACCAGGCTGATGCTGGAAGTGAAACATCTACAGGTATACTGACTGACTGGATTGAAACCTCTAGTCTACGGAGATCGAGAGGTATTGCAGTGCTACACGTGTCACCTGGTTGGGAGTGCAGGCAGCACTGTCATCACGTGGCCCTTGGAACAGCTGACCCTGTGGTGCATTCCAAGGGTGCTTAGCATGGGGCCTGGCGCCCCCGTGTCCAATTGAACCACTACTACTCTATCTTTTGCATAAGCACTCACACAACCACATGAACATCAATGATGCATGATGTCAACAGACATGCACACAACAGGGAAGGTAGACCACACAGAGATAAATGCACACATGTAGACACATGCAATCACACTTGGACACACTTAAAACTGATGTATAATGCATGCACCCTGTTGTGACCATATCTATGGTTGTGACCACTATGAGCACCAGACACACCCCTTCACAAAGTATGATACATCTGAGAGTATTCGATATTGTTTGCATGGACAAAAGTTCAATATTTTGGGATGCAAAGACACCACTTGAGTGTTCTCACTTGAGTGAGAAGAACAAAATATAAAATCACAATGACCTTAACATTAGCCAATGGGATTGATGGCTGTGCCCTAATGCAGAGATGGACTGCAATATGATTGTATTATATTGTCAGAATAGAGAATACTATCAATAGTAAAATGGTGTAGTAACCAGTCATAGACTGTTGGAGAAACATTCTAACACTAGGTGGCAGCAAACCTACATTTTCAAACAGCACACTGAAGAGTAGACATTTCAACCAAAGTGTAACGAAGGCTTTCACCTAGAGCTCCGAGTCCTTAATATGGGCATTGGTATAGAGGAGAGTGGAGACAACAACAGCGATATCCAGTTCTGATATCAGACTAATGTAGAAACCTAGCTCTGGTCCATAGCCCTAATGCTCTTTGCTGCCGTTGCATCTAATGAAGGCATTAGAGCTATGGACCAGACCTAGTAGAAACCTCATATATGGGTATACACGCCTGGCATCATCATGGTGATACGTACTCAGATCAGATGGCTGGCATATGTCATCATGACACGCATCTAGTGCACTGTGAACCATTTAAAAGAAGGATCAGAACTCAGAAGGTTTTTATGGAGCACTTAATAGCAACTCCTACTCTTGACACGAGTACTTATCACGAGACAGAATATTTGGCTGTGCAACCCAGACAGCATTGTATTAGAACTTGAAGTTTCGGCATATCTCGGTTAAGGTCGACACCACTGCAGCGGACTCTAACGAGACAACCAGCACTAGTGGTTCGAGCTACAAGGACTTGGAAAGGTGAACAAGCATAGATCATTATTTAGCACTTTCTATGAAAGGTGCAATGTAGAGGTTGAAATATAAATTGTTTTCTATGACAGAATCTGCCTTCCTCTGGGAACAAAAGCTTCCTATTATTAAGTCTAATTCTTGATTACATGCAGTAATTAATAAGACATTCTTGAAATTTGACATGACTGTAACATCCACAATTACAATCTTAAATATGGAAGCTTATTAAGCTTTCAAACAAAGTATAATGCATTTTCTCACTTCAAATATTTCTTTCATTTCAAAAACCGCCATAAAAAAAGCACCTGTTGTTGAACCTATACAAGTCTTCTAGCTCTAGCTTGCCTAATGAATGAATCAATCAATCAATCAATGTCTTATCATTTACTGCCGCCGTGTGGTACAATAGTAAAGTGCAGTTTAACTCATCCACCCACAATGCAACGCTACATGCTTGGCCTCTACCATTACCTTTCAAACGAGGTTATTCTTGATCTGAACGTTTAAACACAAATGCAGACGCTTCCAATAAATCTCAATTTTAATGACCCATAACTTTGATGTAGATTAATTATACAAATTGAATATAAAAGTTCTCTTTCAACTCAAAATGTAGCTAACTTTGAGCCATTTCACGATTCGAAGTGGATTCTCATTTGTAATGGTCTGGCCTATATAATTTCCGCTCTGTGTCCGAATACTTCCTTTTCCCATAGAAGTCGCAGCCATGAGGTAGGAGACTTGGCGTTGTGAGATTCGAAGTTTTATATTTCTAATCAAATTAAAGTGTTTTTTGTCGTTTTAGTGGCTACTTCCATGTTTTATGTTAGTTATGTATTCCCATCCAAGCTCTGTGATACGTTTTATATCAGAAAAATGCAGAAAAACTCATTTTATTTATCAGGCACCCTGTCCCAGCTGACACGATGGAACAAACTAAAGAGGCCATGTTGTCAGTCGGTACTAGCATGTTAGCTGCTATGCTAGCGCAGTGCTTTTAGCCATTCTAACGTTAGACGGATTGAAGTCAGTCAGCTACACAACATTTCAGAACATATGCAGATATCTGCGATTTAATGCAAGATATCGTTTGAAGTAGAGTGCAATGTAATTATAGTGACTGTCAGGCCAGGCTAACTCTGTGCTGTCTCTCGCTCAGCATGCTCAGGCTCCAGAAGAGGCTCGCGTCTAGCGTTCTGCGCTGCGGCAAGAAGAAGGTATGGTTGGACCCCAACGAGACCAACGAAATCGCCAATGCCAACTCCCGTAAGTTATGAGAGGTCTTGTTATTTTGTTAATGGGTACCCTGTACTGTAGTGTCAATAGTGTTTAGAAGAATATGCGTGTTTAGAGCATCCCTTTTCTAAATTTGGAATTGTACATAAACCTGCTTCAAATTTTGCTATCATTTTGCTATCCTTCTCAGCTTCAAATATGATTACAGTTAGGAGTTTGCTATCATTCGCAACATAAGATGCAGAGATACAATGGTCATTATTACAAAATTAAGAGCAGTCTTCCGCCTGACCAGGACATGATTGCCTCCACATGTGGAATTGAAGCAGCCTCACTCCCAATCTTCCAAGTCTGAAAACCCACCTTCAGACTCCACCATGGCCCTAGCCCCTTAGATAGCATTTTATGTCGACTTAGATAGTATTTTAGACAGACTTATAGCTCGTTACGTAGACGGCACTAGAATTGCATCTTATGTACTTATAGCACTTTATAGTACACATGTATATTGTATGATGTATAGTATGTATAGTTGGGAAAGGAAAGGTACTATGTTTACCCAGGGTAACTGGACTAATCTCAAGAACTTGTTTACAGCCAGGCCCTGCTCATAGAACATTTCATGGTAGGGGTTCAATGCTTTGTCCAAGGGCACTAAAGCGGTGGTAATTTTAACGTGCCAGTCCGGGGATACGAACTAGCGACCTTCCGATATCAAGACCGCTCCGCAAACCGTTCGGCCACCGCTGCCATAGTTGACATAGATACTCCACTATTACGTTCTTAGTTTATACACGATTCATGATAACTACTTTTTATATATGTGATGTATGACATGCTTTTTTTTGCTTAAAATGTAAGCCTTCTGCTTCTCACCATTTGACACTGCTGCTAAAAGCTTGTACCTGTTGAAATGTATAATATATATTCTGTTCTACCTGTACTTACACTTTATTCATTACATTTTTGTATTTTTAAAATCTTGCTATGTTACAGTCCCAACATTTTACAGGTTTTCTTTATGAGTAAGTGACTAAACAAATCTCTCTCGATCTTTAGGCCAGCAGATCCGCAAGCTGGTGAAGGATGGCCTCATCATCCGCAAGCCAGTCACGGTTCACTCCCGTGCTCGATGCCGCAAAAATACACTGGCACGTCGCAAGGGAAGGCACATGGGTGTCGGTAGGTTAAATCTGATGTCTCAATGGCATAAACATAACTAGAACTTGATGTGATATTCCTGTATTCAAGCTGAATAAACAGCATTTTTAGACTTGAGATTTGCTGTTTTTGCAAAGAAGTCTTCAACTAGTGGCACTGTTCAAGTTATTGTATGATGCATGTCTATGAATACTTGTTTCCTAGGTAAGCGAAAGGGTACGGCCAATGCCCGTATGCCAGAGAAGTTGTGCTGGATGCGCCGCATGAGGATCCTCCGTCGCCTTCTGCGTCGTTACAGGGAGTCCAAGAAGATTGACAGGCACATGTAAGTTCTTGACACGGTTATGGACAGAATTACGTTTGCTCTTTTACGGTTTCATGTTGACTTTTGAAGGTGTCTTGAAGGGGTTGCCAATAATTCTTTGCTCTTACAGGTACCATAGCCTGTACCTGAAGGCCAAGGGTAACGTCTTCAAGAACAAGCGTATCCTGATGGAGCATATTCATAAACTGAAGGCCGACAAGGCTCGCAAGAAGCTCCTGTCGTAAGTCTAAACCATATCTAATGCTTTACTTGTGTTGATGCTTTAAAAGGGGACTTTTCCATGAGAACCAAATGCCCCTGAAGTTGTATGCTCAAAATGTTTAACACATCCCCACATCTTGAAATATGAAGTTCAGATTAGAACTTACACATTATGGAGGATTTGCTTGTCAGAATGGAAGTTAAGGCTACATTTCTTAATTTAATTGCATTGTTTAAAATGTAATGGTTGCACTTAGGACCACCCTAAGGTATTTTGCTCTTTGAATACAACTTGTTGAACTATCCTATTTGAATTGCAACTTCTATTAGGTTAGATTTGGCCCTAGCAGAGATCGACTATTTTACAGTCAAGATACATTTTATACCATCTATGCGTAAGGATTTAATGAATGAACCCTGTGTAATTTGTGCTGGTATACATAAATCTGAGCAATCTCATCTCTTCCTTTCCTATAGTGACCAGGCCGAGGCTCGCCGTACCAAGACTAAGGAGGCCCGCAAGCGCCGAGAGGAGCGTCTCGCGGCCAAGAAAGAGGAGATCATCAAGACACTCTCAAAGGAGGAGGAGACCAAGAAATGAGAGCGCCACTGCACCTGTTAAATTTAATTTACACTTACAAATTACAATTTACAGTGTTGCTTCAATTGCGTTAATAAAAGTGTTTAAAGACAGAGTGTCTCCTGCACCCTTTTAACTCTGAACTGAATAATGCATCCATGTCTAGATTGAAGCCTAATCGATGTGCTGTGCAATCGTTGAACTCTGCAAACATCAGATTGTTAGATACCATTGAGACTGTACACTAATTATCATTTGGCCATTAGAGGGAATAGAGGCCAGTGAGTTGCACTTTTTTTTCCGTATAATGGTACTAGATTTGACCATATGTGCTAAATCTGGGTGAATGAGATGTGGAATTCATCTGGGTTTCTCACTATTTTGACAGGTAGCCTACAGCCTACAACCCATTAGTATCTTGAACCTGCCCACAAATCATTGATTGCCTTTGCTATCAGTCCTCAGATTAAAAGGTAATTTTCACATATCACTGTCGGGTGCATTTTATCAATCTGCTTTTATCGTAATTTGTTTGGTAAAAGGGACTTTTGGCCTACAGCTTTTTGTGTGCAGCTTGTGGTGGAGCATCTTAAAACAAGAGTTTCCCAACTTGATCAATGCATTTGTTCGGAATGTGGAAAATTAGGTTAATTTAGATCAAGTTCGGTAGACTACATGGTACATACGTCAAACAGCTGTTTGACGTCATAGCAAATCTGCTATGCATAGTACCTCGTCATTGCCCAACTATGTTCCCATCTTAAGGAACTCAAAACCGGCGTGATAACCGGATCATGGATGCCATATCGATAAGATCAATGTAGAACGCCGTTCAGATATTTTAACTAAAGCGGAATCGAACTGCGAATGCTATTCATTGATATCTAACTGCTAAATCTGTTTTTTGCATTTGGTCTAATTTAATTGATCCAGAGTGCACGTCACAACGAGATCATAAATTCTATATTGCGGATAATCTTGTTATTAACTTTGATAGTAAAATACATCGTATTCCCCAATATTATCCCAACCAGATAAGGCCCATCCCTGCTCTTCTATGAATCGATAAGAGAGGGTGGTGCTGCCTGTTCAGTGGGGCGGACACCTCGACTCGCAGCTGGAATCTGGAGCGCAGCAAGCGGCGCGTATTGTCCATAGGAAGACACAGGCGCTGAAGAAGGGACGCATCTGTTGCGTTGGACGGTTAGTATTCTGCGTCCTAGGAGCCTACATCGAGGAAACGGTCACTTTGTCATCGTTCAAAATGACTATGTTATCATAAATATACGACATAGAAAAAGAGCATTTAAAAAGTAAATTCAATGGTACAGAAAAGTAGTATGTCCAGGACGCCTTCGACCTCAACCCAGGAGATCCAAATGGACATGTTCGACCATCATCCACATCCACAGGTAATGCAACTGCATACGACGAATTGAGGGGCGAAAAATAAACACTTGACAGTAAAATAGCCGACTGACTTTATTCTGCCAATTCATTTTGATAATGGCGCTAGTTGACTTCCCAAAGCTAACAGGTTGTTCAACAATTACTGTGATTCGCCGTCCTCGGTAGGCTACGTGCGAGCGGCGATGGACTTCATTTAATATAACAATTCAGAGAGAATTGAGCATGTATTTAATAATTTCTTCAGAGTGACTATGTATAGGCTACTAGTGTGTGCGCTCATGTCTGATTTGGGTTGGTTGCCTTTTTGCGTTTTCTTCCCTGTTCCCTTAATTGGGTTGCGACTACATTAAGTCAATATTTTCTTTGCATTAAATCAAAATTAGGTTTCTTTACACGGTGCGTCAACATCGTTGAGATAGAATCCTTAGAGCTAATGTATGGTAGACTATAGTACTGATGGATGCATTTACATGGAAAAACCACGCCTTGGTCTAATAGGTAACCAAATTGGATGAGTTCTTATTGAATTGTGTCTTGTTGACCATCTGGAGCATTTAACATAATTTCCTACCTTGAAATAACGTGAGATTTTCTCTCAAGTTTTCACAGCTGTATAGTGCCTGTTACTAGGTAGGTACTGAGGAACACCTATAGCCGATTAAGTAATTAATTTGTCATGTTGATTTATTATAATCAGTCTAATAATACAGACAACAAAATAGTCATTACATTCGTTTCTTTTCTGTTAGTTTAGAAATATACACATTACACAGACACATTTTCTTCCTGACACATTTTCAAAATGGACACACTTCAGTCAGTCTCACTCATTGACTATAGGCATGTTTCAAATGTATTATTCATTTTGATCAATAGTTTTATTGACATTTTTGTTTACACCTCACATTCTCAATTGTATTACCGGTACAGTCCTATTCCTTATTTCTATACAGTAAAATCATTTGTGTTCATTTAAGTCAGAGTGTAAAAAATTACCAATTTGGGACACTTACACTTCTATGGATTTTAGGCTACTGTGGTTTTGCTTGCTTATAATTCTGGTATACTGTATAACCCAACCCAGTGGCCACTGTGCACTCTAACCCTGAAATTGGACCAAGTGGATTTTGAAAATGGATGGATGATGGATGCTTACTCAAAATGCTATCATGAAACTTAGTAACTTTTCATGGTCACAAATAGCCTAAAGGAAGCTATATGATGTCATTTAGTTGTGTGGGCAAGATTAGTCATAATAATTTAAATGGGGTAATAAGAGAATGTCCAGAAGAAACACACCCACGCAGTGCACCATCAATGTCTCTGCAGAAAACACATGAAAACCAATGCCCAAAGCCATGCCAAGTATGCATCCTGCTTTTATACTCCCACTCTACTTATCTCTCTCTTTCTCTGTTATTTGGCCCCGCCAACTCCATCATATTCCTATGAATCTGTCCCTTCTTTCCTCTTTCTGCACTGTAAAATCCTCAGTGTTTATTTAACTCTGAGTGTACACAAGACATGTAACCAAAATGTATTTTTTACAAATGATACATTAACACAGGATTTGACTGTGTCAGTCTCTTCTCTTCGTCCGTCCGTCTGTCTCCTCTGTGATCATCCTCATCTTACATCTCTTCTCAGTTTTTTGTGAATAGATCTTTATCCCTCTTGTGTTCTGTGTTTAGAGACAGATGGACCCCCTCCGTGTGCTATGCAGCAGGGATTGGGTTTGTACGGTGCTCTGATCAATTAGATATAAAGTTCATGCAGACTTGCAGCAGGTCACACTGGCATACAGTCATGTATTTATAACTCTGCTGTCGGGAGACAAGCTGCGAAGTAGCATTTCTAATATCCTGGACGAGAGGCCCCCCCCAGCCAAAACAATCCCAGGCTACACAGAGCATAATAAATGAATTGTGGTGCACAGAATGCTGAACTGATCAGAATCGTGTGCAGTCCAGTCCAGGCCGTCAAGTCAGATTTAAAGATTGTGTTTGCTCACTACCGACAGAAGAGAGTTGATTTTTTTACGTACTTACATAGCATTGATAAGTCATGCTCACGTAGCGCCTCTTTAATTATCCACTTAGGCAACAAGGTTGTTTACCAATAGGAAGCCCTCCCCAGCCCCACATCCTGTGGCATGCTCCTTCCAGCGCTCTGAGATATGTTCAAGAGACCCCCTGAACATAGCTATCTGTGCAAGCAAACACGTTCAAACATGATGAAAACAACGTTTTACAGATGGTGATGTTTTCAAGACTCATTAAAAGTTAAATGCTGGGAAATTTGGTGCAATATTGTAATTCCTCTCTCTCCTCTTCATTGGCATGTCTGCATAATCACCTTTGCAGTCAGATGCTGGGACTGGGAGTAATTTGCTATTTTCTGAGGCAGGAACTTATCAGAAGGTAGCATTATTACACACAAAAAATCTTGTTAGATGGTAGAAATTTTGTATTCTACCAACAGTGTTTTTGATTGCACCTTTATTCCCTACAGGCCACTGCTGTGGCATGGCCATACTAGTATAACCGCCCGGTTCTCCAAAACGCTGTCTCTGTGTGGCAAAAAGGGCAGATCGGCTAAATACTTGTGCGGATAACGCAAAATACGTCCTCGTCTAGACAGGCCCTAAAGCTCTGGGAGGTTTGCCTGGTTTCTCGGCTAACAGGCCACTGTTGAGCACTTCGTTTGTTTGGTTTGATCAGTGGTCAATGGTCATACAATACATGTTGATTCCCCATCTGAGCTTTAGAATTAGTTTTATTTTATCCCAGCTGCCACGGAAATTGCTTCCATTGGATTTCACAACCTTTTGTTAATCTTTTATACGATAAAAAGATTTGTAGGCCGTCAATTTGATTTGATTGGACCTTTTTTTGGCAGATGCTCTCTTATCACATGCACATTAAATTGAGGGTGCCACACTTCTTATACAGAACATTATTTTATTTTAGACCTCCATTCATTAACTGAAGTCAGATTGCTTCTGGTTATGAAGGACAATTTTATTCGAACATACAGCATACAGTAGGAAAAAAGTGTGATCTATATGTGTGTGTTCTCTGTTAACGCTCAAAGCTATATTCTAGCCGTGGGAACTGAGTCCATGGGTTGCTCCATTTGTCACTGTTATATGTCACATTTGTTGCAAAATTGGCAGCGCAGAGTCATACATCTTATTTCCTCTGCCCCCCTATGGCACTTGTTAATGACTGTGATATAAGATACTCTTCAGGGTGAGCACACTGTACAATCCTAAATGTTATCCCTTGCAGGTACATTTTCACACTCTCAACTTGGTTAAAGGGACATTTGACACATTTCACACCTGGAAGAAACTGCAGTCACTCAATATTAATAGTATTTGTAGTAGATATCAGTAGCAAAATTTGAAATTTGCACCTTATGGCCAGATAAAAAAGAAGGGGTCAGTGTTGACTAGCGTTTGACCGGATTGTTGAATTGTTGAACCGGATACGTAGCAAATAGCTAAACCTAATAATTCAATATCGCAAACGTTCTTTCACAGAGAGGATGAGATTTGAAAGTTTGTAGCGGTCTACAGTACTTGCACGCTCTGCTTGCGCACTAGGCCATTTATGGCCTACTTGTGTGCAACAAGCAAGCTTAGGCAGTCGACAGAGTGCAGTTCTAGTTGTATTTGTGTCTACTCTTCAATTGAGACATTTAGATCCTGTGGTCTCCTGGTCGGGTTGGACCAGGTTCTGCGTGAATTTCAAATTTCAATTTCTCCAATGAGTTAGCAGGCATGTTCTAGTCTAGTCTAGCTCTATTGTAAAAAAATAGGTTGAAACTTAAGCTCTTGCCGGACATGAATCTCGTGTAGGACATGAAAGTTTGGATGTTGATGTGTAGAAGCTAATCAAACTAGAGCTCCTGTCCTCTCTCTATATATACCATCTGGATTTCCTCCACTGAGCAAAGCTAAAAAATTAAGTACAGACTCACAGATGTTTATACATGTGTGATGTTTTTCAAGAGTTAGTAATATGAAGCTGACTGATCAAATTAATTATTGACAAAGGTGTACATTCACAATATGTCTGAATAGTTGCGCGTGCATGTAAATTAGGGGGTTGCTAATTCATCAGTTGCTGAAAGCAGTTGTGTCACTGTGGGAGAACATTTGTACACCTGTTCCAAATCGGAACTATTAAGAGCACAGGAGGAAAAAACGACGAAGTGCATAGTGTAATTTGGTGAGATGATGACTTGCACATAGATTTGGGTGCAGTACTTTAGTTCGTCATTGGTCCGAAAAACTACAACCCACCTCAAACCCTAACCTAACCATAACCGCAAGCACGGGAGCAGGCAGTCCGAGATGCGTCCGCATGTCGGACTAATGCTCCGTCGGATTTACATGCGGTCCCCCGTAGATTTGACTGTTGTGTTAACATAACAGGGGGCATCTGGATTTGAACCAGAGACCTCTTGATCTGCAGTCAAATGCTCTACTACCACTGAGCTATACCCCCATCTATAGCACATGTGCTGAGGTATGGACAGAAAACAGAATACAGAATAAATACGTGAAATTGGAAGTGATAACATGAACATGAAAAAACAAGCAGACACAACTGCAACTGGAACACCAACATTTAAGCTGATAAATGATCTTTGTTTGGTTATCAAATCCCTGCCTGAAAAAATATTCTGTTTACTAAAGAACTGGAGATATGGGGAAACCCCTGTTAGTGAACAAACACTCAATGCTTATCGGAATATACAGCTTTAAGGACTTTTCAGAAGAGCGACTTTGTGGGGCGATTACACAAGTGTATTTTCACGGGCGCGGTCCCGCGAAATTGTCGCACGAGTGCTTGTTTCGTGCACGCTCATAGCGCGCACGCATAGCGCTACAAGCTCATAGCGTGCCACCGAGTGGCGCGCTACGAGCTTGTAAGTCTGCTATTTTTGAAAAATCGAAGAACCACTGCCATAGAAACATAGCTTTTTCAGAAAACTGTCAGGTTGTAGAAGACATTTTTAGAATCTGAAATCAGGTCAGAATGGGTTAATACCCTTGTGAATGGTTCCACACCAGTTCTCCAGTTCTGGTGTAAAGGAAATAACAAATATAATGTCTTTTGATAGCTGGGTACGAATGAGACCAAATGCCTGACAGCGAGTCCAGGGCTAGATTTCCGGCCGACCAGACCATTTGCTGCATCTTCTCACTCCTCCCATACTCTGTTTCCTATCTCTCTCTACTGTACCTATCAAAGTAATACACACCCGTGTGAAGTGAGGGGTGCTCTTATCATCGTACATCATCATGACGTAACATGTCAATTTGCTCAGACACATGACGTATCTCCTTTCATTGTCAATGGCGTTTAATGTTTGTGTTAGCACAAAAAGCCAATTTGCTCAGACACATATGACATAATAGACACTAAGCCGATTTGCTCAGACACTATGACATAAAATTCTCCATTCATTGTCAATGGGAATTTAATGTTTGTGTAGACGAAAATCTACACTAATAGCTGAATTTATAAATTAAAACTAATATTAGTGAGCAAACTTTCGTAGCAGTTACCCCATTTTAATGTTACTTACTGTATAGTTACGCCTACTACCCCTTCTGGGGCATAGGCCGTCAACAAGCGATCTCCAGGCATCTCTGTCAAATAAATCTTTGGTTAAGACCGTCTTCCATCATGAATCTTAAAACAAAGTTGATGTCACCTGGATTTGAGGCCCAATCAAGCCATTCATTATTTACGTTATATATACGTTCTTATTTTGTTGTCGTTATTGGTTATTTTAGGTAATACAGAATATAGCATCTATTTTCAATCTTTGTCATTCGGCAAAGTATATATTGGGCTTAAGTGGTGAAGGCTTGAGTATCCAGAACACCCACCCGGGCCACCCCCACGCGTGGGAAACTGCACACTTTGAACACTGCAATATCTAGTGTCAGTTTCAATTAAATTGACACCTGGGATTTTACAGTGTAAAATGTGGTCACATATTTGCTATGCTTCTGTGTATTTTACTTCTTACAGTACCATTATCGTAAGCCGCCATCCCTTTCCTATACAGGGACACAGTCATCCTTTACCACTGGGGCTCTTGATTGCCAACAAATGTGATTAGTCTGCATTGCGTCGCCATGGTGATGTGGATAGGGTGGGCTCATAATGTAATGTCGGCCCCTGCTCAACCCGGATAGGCCAATTGCCAGGGGTCTGCCAATCAGATTATAGGATCCCAACCTACATCAGGGCATGAATAATGACAAGTAATGAAGGCTTTGCATGAGACTGCTAGAATAAGAGCTGGTCCTGGACCCAATATGATCTCTGGTTGGAGCTCAGTGTTATTCATCGTTGCATCCTTCTGATCATGTTCTGTGTTTAAGCTTTAAGAAATATTATAAAAATGAGTAGCTCAAATTATGCAACCTGATTGGTTGACAGCCGCGATAACATAACCATATACCACAGCTGTAAAGCCTAATGCCTTTGTATAGTTTTATATCACTCCATGGCCACAGAAGAACAAAAGTAAGGCTACAGTATAAACCGCACAAACATCACATAGTAGAAACCATAATCAGTGGCAATCTGATTAACTGTGGAGGAGTGGATAGAGCGAAAGGAAGTAGAGAGAATATTTACCTAAAAAAGGATACTAGACAAACCTGCAGAATGATTCAATTGAATCTATTACTGCGTTGTTTTATGCAGGCGGTCGGGAGGGCCCATGTTCCTGTAGAATTGATTATTGTAATAGTTATGAAAACAAACTGTAATATGTCTATAATCTTTATATTGCCATATTTGGTAATTGTTTAATAAAGGAAATCACTGACTCTCTAGGCCATGATATATTGTGATTATATTACAGCTAAGAGGCCGGAAGGAAAATGCCCCTTAGCTGTGATATAATCGCAATGTATCATAGCCTGTCATGAGTTATTGCTTAATTATACCAAATTCAAATTCTTCAAGGGCTTTTAGGATTTCATTCCCAAACACTTGAAGCACTCATGTTTTAACAAAAGATATTCTAGTATCTGTACTATTCATCATTGCAATTTACAATGTACACTAGGTATTCAGCAGATGCTCTTATCCATAGCGAATAGCAGAGTTAGCAATCAGCATGAATTATTTCTAATTGATAAAGAAAGAAAACAGAGAGAATACCAAGTGAACCTGGCATCTGTCTTAACCTTCTCTGGATCAGGGCACACTTAAAAATCTCAAAAGCGTTTACCGCACAGGTGCACACCCATGGGTGGGTCTCAGCGTATGTTCAACGTTATGTTAGCATGTATAGTAGCCATATATTGGTCAATGGGCTCTATGCACACACGCCATTTTGGAAAGAACTCTTCCCTACTTCCTTCCTAGTGGTTATATACCGATGATACTGATGAAGGCTCTTTTTCATTCTGGTCAAACAGAGTCAGGGTGCTGCTATTGTGGGTCTCAAAGTGTCCTTGAGTGGGTTCCAAATGGCCCCGTACGGGTCTGTAACGGTCCATTTGGTTCCACTGTATACTAAATGGAACAGAGCCTTATTAGTATCATCGGTAAAGCCTGTGTAGGAAACAGGGAAGCGGCCTGGAAGTAGGAAGAGTTATTCTGTGTGCATAGAGCCCATCGTTAACTCATTAGATGTTCCCATATGTTCAGGGCCTTACCTCTCCTCTTGACACCTCTCCTCTTTTCAGGGAAAATACGCCAAGAGGAAGAGTCGCTTCAAGCGTTCTGATGGAAGCACCTCCTCCGACACAACCTCCAATAGCTTTGTACGACAGGTAAGACATTTATATGATTTATTTCGACTGTATGGCTTTCAAATAATTCCTTGAAATGCCATGTGCTGGGTTTGTGCAGTTTATAGGCTTTTAAATTACTAATTTGTGTGAAGTTAGCCTTTCATCTCCTTCTCCTGGCTACCAAACTTAGGGTGTATAATATATCCTCTCTAAGTAAATGTGCAAGGATAAAAAACTAAAATGTTCAATAGTAAGTAAAAAGTAATGGAAAATAATATGCATTTCACTGATACTCTCTCTATATTCTAGTAGTAACTTCGTTGCTTCATTGCTTCATAAAAATGAGCTGTATTAGAAAAGCAACTAACAAAAAGGATGAGTAAGAGTCGTGGCTATCCTGACAATGGTGGCATTATTCCATTAATTTACATTTCAATGTGTATTCTGTATTATAATCTTTTCACATTCAATACTATTCATGCAAAGGCTGAATATGATCACTTTTCATCAGTTCCAGTGGGATCTTTTTTCATAAAATGTTAAGAATAATAAGCTTTTATCAAATATGATTTCGTCCTGCTATATGAACTAGAAAAGTGTTCTCCTCTGAGCGCAGAGCTCTGCCAGGACGGGTTGAATGTGTACTATACTGATACAGTATGTGTGTGCAATAGTGTGTAGAAACATCCGTATCCCCGTCCTCCTGCTGCTTAACGACCACAAATGCAGACGCTGTGTAGCTTAGCATCTTTGTATCTTTTGGGCCCCAGGTCTTATGCCTTCACAGTTTCAAGGTGCCTGAGATTATCTGATCACAGACAGACAGTCAGACAGACAGACAGACAGACAGACAGTCAGACAGACAGACAAACAGACAGACAGACAGACAGACAGACAGTCAGACAGACAGACAGACAGACAGACAGACAGACAGACAGACAGACAAACACACGGACAGACAGGGGAGAAAACATCTCCCCACACCTGGTGGTTCTGACCTTGACAGAGATAATATACTGGTTAAGACCCCATCTCTCAGGTTAGAGATTTGTTCGTTTTATGTAGATAAAATCATACGGTATGTGATTAGATTTTGATTGTTTTCTAAGCCATCAAAACATTTCTGTAATGTGATATTCTTGTTACACTGAGTGTGAATTGTTGAATTCCTGGCTGCACAATTGCCCATTTGGGGTTTTGTGTCGTAGTCATAGATTAGTCATAGATAGCCATTAAAAAAATTATCATAATTTATGACACTATAATATCCATCCAGGGTGGGATTGAGAACAAGAAAATCACACCCATGTGAAGTGAGGGGCGCTCTTTTCATCTTACAACATCGAGGAGGTGATTGGGTGATGTAATGATGAAACGGTGTTAAAACAAACATTAAATTATCTTTATTGTTAATGGGACTTAATGTTTGTGTTTTCCCTTCATTATCAATGGCGTTTTTAAAACAAACATTGAACAAAACACAAACATTAAACCTGTATATAGGAGGTGCTAGTGCCCCTCAAAAAGGGTGAAGGGTTTTAGAATGACAGATGGGCCCGAAAGAACAATTGTATCTCAATTAGATTCCATTGTGCCTGACTGTCAGCAGCTGAACATTGATTCGAGAGCAGATTTTAAGTTATACAGTTTGCCTTAATGTATCTGTGTAGTTTTTAATAAGAAATTACAGTTACTCATATCTTCATATACTATTTTCTCATATCTTATTGCTTGCTGGGGATTTCCCTATTGCTCTCTGTGAGTGTAACGGAAACAGACTCCTTCAAGCATTCACGGTGGTCTTCATCCACCTGTTTTCTGCATCTCTGTTTATGCAAGGTGACTGTTTTCTTTATTACCAAACGTATTTCCTACCTCATTCTGTGTCACAAAGCCCACTTACTGTACATGGCTTTGATAGGCACTTGAACCCCTCTCTATAAATAGCTTTATTTTAATCGCATGGACAAAACCATACATACCACCCTGCTGTGGAAGAGACTTGCATCATCACTCTGGCAGCCGTTCAATTAGGGTTGAGGTTGTAATTATCTGGTTTACAGCCCCCAGTGTCGTGTTCAGAGCCCTCTAGAGGGGGCACAGAACTACCCCAGTTCTCCAGTGGAGTATTGATTGATCAGCTTTGTCAGGATGAGTCCATAGAGAAGCTTTCATTCCAGCCTGAGTCCAGATGGTACAGCGGAGTCAGGCTGCAGGAAGTACAGTAGCAGGCAGCCTGGTGAGGGTGGGTCAACAACATGGGCTTTTTGTTACCTAGCAGGAACACATTCCTTTTCGGGATGGAGAGGTCAAGGGGGCACGTTAACGTGGCACAGACTTGCAACCTGCGTAGCAATCTTCTTACACAACCTTATTCTTTTCAAAGCAGTGCTGAACGACCCCACCCTTTTTACATTTGACCTCTTCATTTCTGAGATGAAAAAAGATTTGCCCTGCATTGAATCGACATCTTGAATTGAATTGACATCTTTCGTGGTCAATACTCTACACAAGTAAATGTAGAAAGCAACCTTCCCCTCACTGCCAGCAAACAGAGAGAGATGAGCCCTCCTGTGGATTCTAAAGGTTAGCGACATCCTCAGCTGCACACAGCCCCTCCTGTTGCCTCCACCTTTTCGTTAGCCACATGAATCCATGTGAATCCATGTGAAAATAGAAATAGGCTACACACGATGCACAACGCGACACATTGTGAGCTTGTAGATCGTTTATTTTTTTATTTGGCACTGAGGGAAAAAAAGGAGCGGACCTATAGCACAGAGCCCTGGGGGGATGCCGGTGCATATCTTTGGTCAGACGTCCAAACAGTCCGATATGCAATAGTCCGACAGCCTACTCTAAACCCTAATTTAACCTAACCGCACGCAGAGGCCACGGGTGAGTCTTAACCGGCCACGTATGTGTCATAACTGGCCACGTAATGTAGGAGTCACTGGGGCCTGTAGGGTAGGCAGGCAGCAGCACTTCGCACTGAAGCTCATCATCACTCACACTTTGTGAGTAACTCATTACCCGTAGCAATGATTATTTAACAGTTCCCGAGACAGAACCAGACAGTCTCCTAGCATTTGCCTCAGTGTTCAAATTACACTGTGGCTTTTGTGGTAACCCTATTGTCCAAGGGAGGGTGGATGGTTTGGAGGGGGGGACTGCATGCACACGCATACATGAATGTGCCTGCCTGTATGAAAGAATATATACTACTAAATATATAGTACTAGCAATACATTTCAATTGATACAGAGAATATTCTGGTACAACAAAGAAACAATATTCAGTTCACAGTTGCAATGTTTTCTTAAATCAATAATTTTGCTCAGACACAGTGGGCTTTACTTTGCTTAGTTAAACAGACTAGACCAGAGCTTGGTTGCATCCCAAGCCCACAGCCTCAAGCACTAGATGACGTAATGTGCGTAATGTGTGCACGCATAGATGGCCAACATTGCGTTTATCACGCCCAAATTATGCAGGTTGATGAATGCTTTACTATTAGCCTATTGTTTATTTCAGGAACCTCAATACAGGAAAAGATCAATTTAAACAGAAAACTTGTCTGCATTCGGCTCAAAAATGAAAGCCTGGGGAAACGCATTGGAAAATCTGGCATTGGACTTGTATTTCTCTAACCAATAACAACCAATTAACCAAATGTGGCGACGTCTGTGTTCTCCGCGGTTTTCTACCGGGGAGAGGAGGAAGGATCCACCGCCTGTTTTCGACCGGCACCCGCCCCTCTAGACCAGAGATCACACTAGCCAGGCTAAGCTTCATATTTTGAACCCAGATTTACCTGCGTTTCACTCAGCAAGGCTGGCAGTGGAAGCAGTACAGTTCTTACTCGGTGTATATGCTTTACATATTTACACACATAGATTGAATATGTTTACACACGCACACGCACAGCCACACGCATGCACGCACGTACACACACACACACACACACACACACACACACACACACACACACACACACACACACACACACACACACACACACAGTGACACACAACTCTTTACCCATGATTAGGATTGAAAAGCCTGACTATTAATAATGCTGGTGCGTGATCAAAGGCAATTACTGTATGTTGCATGAGTGAATATATATAGATTATACATAATAGGCCTACTGTAGCTCATACGCTTCCTCATGTGCAACTCATAGCAGAACACTGTATATAGGCTTTAGTCTCACACACCTACGCAAGCACACGCTCGCACACAGAAATACATAAGAGCCACAATCCACCAATGATGTAGCCGGTACACTGGGCTTGGTTTCCATGGCAACCGGGCCACTGATTCTTCCTCTGTGTGCAGGCTCAGTGGGATGACGGAGGAGCGCTTGTTTAGATGTGTGTGTGTGTGTGTGTGTGTGTGTGTGTGTGTGTGCGTGTGCGGTACGGTACGCTACCTACACGTTTGTGCAAGCTTAAACACAAACAGTCACGCGTTAGGTCGCAAAGACGGCAGCATTTCTTCAGTAGTGCCTTCTTTGTTAGTTACTTTGTCACGTTAGATTATTATTATTTTTTTACACGTCCGTTGGTCTAGCAGTCCAGGCGCATGCCGCATATAGGCTCTGGCCTGACAGCATGTCGCGTGTTCGAGTCCATGACGTTCATGACGACCTTTGCTGCGTCTCCCCCCGTCTCTCTCCCTCTTTCCTGTCTATCTCCACTTGTAAAGGGGAGATATTTTCCCGCAGAAAAGTACCGTAGTCTAGAACAGTAGTTGTAAAACCTTTTTGTGCCAAGGACCACCAAATTGTTATGTATTTGGCCACGGACCCCCACCTGAAAATACTTTGTGTCAGGGACACTCAGAAGAGAACATTTATCTTCAAACATTTAAAAAATTGTACAATCTCGCAGCACGGCACGAAGTGATGCGCTGCCTGCGAGCTTGTAGATCTACTATTTTTGTATAGCCAACATTAAATGGATGAAGTGGTTTTGATGCTATTTAATTTCACCGCATTTCACACGCACACACACACACACACGCACGCACACGCACACACACACACACACACGCACACGCACACGCACACGCACACGCACACGCACACACACACACATGCGCACGCACGCACGCGCACACACACGAACAAAAAGCATGGGAATACATCACATAAAAAGATTTATCTCATGATGGAAAGGACCACTGGGCTGTGTGTAGTAGGGTAACTGGGAGACCTGTCAGCAGCTATCTGTCCTCAGCAGAGGTCTATCATCAGCTATCAGCTCTGAGCTAGCTGTCACCTCCATCCCCATGGAGAGACACCTGTCATCATGTTACATGTCGCCCTCTAGTGGGCGTATCTAGAGTTGACCCCCCCCCCTTCAGTTAAAACCCTCACCCTCCCTTCCCTGCCAAATGTGGTGCCAGGCAAACCACAATGCATGAGTTTAGGTTTCATGATTTATTGATCACATTCCCACAGTGGATACTTTGTGCTTACATTATTGGCAGCTGTGCAATTATAGGCTATCGTTTGTGAACCAACTAAGAATGTAGATGAGACTAATGGTCAAATATAATTATCACATTTTTAAATTGACTTCAATGGCTCGTCTGAGGACGACCTAGAGAATGGCAGTAACTAGCTGCCTTTGATCATCACAAGGTGGGTTTTGCTTAGCTACCTCAGATCAGAGTTAGTGCAAGTTTTCTTTTATTTCCAGAGCAAAAGATCTCCCCACCCCAGGTGGTCAGTGCTGATTACTTCCAAGTGTTCCAAGAGCCCACACCATTGTACTGCACCGACCCCCTGTCAATGCTGTCACTGTGCTGTCACTGTGCTGTCACACTGACCCACTACAAACAACCCCCTACCACCCAAACCCCCACCCTTCTTGATACCTTGTTCGAGTGAACGGGGAGGGGGTTGAGAGAGAGAGAGAGAGAGAGACAAACACAGTCCATTAGAGAGAGAGAGAGATAGAGAGAGAGTGAGACCAGGGTATAGGGCGGGGGTTTCCCTAGGCACTGCCCCCAGCCGCTGTCCCACGTCAGTGGGGGCATTGAATGGCTGACGGCTGCATACCAAGCCTCCTTCTGGGGCTCGCAGCATTCACGTCCCTGTTTCTGTCCTGCCGGGGCTAAATATACTTCACCAGTTTGCAAATGTAGCACAGTCCTGCAACCTGACCCTCCGACCGGTCCCAGCTCCCTGACTCGCTCTCCATTCCTCTACACAAGGTTCAGGTTCTTTAGGGGAGGGGGGCGTGTGGGAAGGGGGCCGGGGCCTAGGAGATTGCTCTCCTATTTTCACGCATTCGGTAGTCTGTTCTGGCTCTCTTGTCTGTCACACACACACACACACACACACACACACACACACACACACACACACATACGTGCACACTTATTCTTGTGTCACACTCGCGAGACACACAAATTACTCACACTTGCTGTCACTATCTCGCACACACACACACGCACGCACACATTTCTCTATCTCTGTGGACTCGGGCTGTGGCCCCCTGGTTTGCCGTGGTGCGCTGAGCGTGGCCAAAGACATGGATCCGACGGAGAGGATTCGCAGGCCCATGTTGGTAAGAAAGATTTGGTTGAACCTATACAGGCTGTACAGTTTAACAGTGTCTTCCAGGACTGAACTGGAAGAACTTGTGAATGGGTCGTTGTGTGCTCACTTATACTTGTGTGTGTAGTGTACTGTGTGAATGAATGAAATGGAATACCGAAAGCTGAGTAGATCTATAGCGTAAGTCCGACATAACAGAGGAAACTTTATTTGTTGTCATTCTAGTGACAGTTCGATATCTCCTTGGCCACAGCTGCTTTCTTTTGATCTTCCATTCTCACTTGCATTGAGTGATTCCATTTTGGGGCTGGGCCACAGCTGCTGGTGCGGCGCTGTGTTTTTAATTAGACTTCCAGTCCGACTGGTGGTCTGCGCTGCTATGTGAGCTGCCTGCCTGGCTATCCCAGCACCATTGCCATTTACGAGGGCGTCTCCTTCTCTGCGAGGGCCCTCTTCCAGAAGGACCTGGCTTGTTCTAGACATCTCATTAGTCTAGTAGTGACACTATATATGACCTAGGACCGAGTCAGTCCGAAATAAAGAGAACACAATAAATGCAATGGTTGAAATATGTAAATAGCTAATTGAGTGTTATCAACCCATATCAACCAGTAGGTTACTTATCAAGCTCATTTAATGGAGCCAGTAGGCTTTACTGGAGCGGAGATGTTGTTGTTGTCAGCCATTGTCCGACGTGGCATTGGTCGCATTGTCCGACTATTATTAACCCTAACCCTGTCTCAGTCTTAACCGACCACGTAAGACAATTTCACTATGATTTTGCTTCGGCGGCAGTAATTTCACTTCGGCGATTCCTAATCGCAGCCAGTAGGCTCCAGTAGAGCCTACTTGATGAGTAACCTAGTGGTGATTATGGTTGATACTAGCATTCAAAGCGGGTGATTTAAAAGGATTGATTATTTAATCCTTTATTGTATTATTTTTTTTTTATTTTTATAAAGTATATTTATTGGGGTTTTTTTTTAAAGACAAACAGACATTATACAACAAGAACATAACAAATAAAAGAAAATAAAAACAAAAACAGCTCAGGCACAACAGTATTATAAATAAAAAGATTGAATATACAAAGACATGACAAGGACAATGAACCATAATGACAAGTGGCTTTTGAATTCAGGAAATACAGTACAAATATTAAAAAGGCAGACAACAGTTATCATAGGCACAAAGTAACTAAGGTTGGTACGGAAAACCTCCAACCTTTATTGTATTCTTCTTCTGTTTGCCCTATTTTTTCAGAAAAAAATAATCAGCAAGGACTTGTTATTTCTAAAACTGAAATCCTGTCTTGGTTGGCTTGTGGATCTGGGTATTTCTTTGCAGCTCTGTACATGACTCATGTTTTCTAGCTCTCTATCAGCACTTCAGGGTCTTTTGAGTTAGATTTCCCAGTGACATAGCTGTGACTGTCCGACTACTAGTTGCCATGACAATGTGATGGCAGAGCAGGGCACATTTACACACTGGAGCAGCCATTGGCCATGAACATCACATGTGAAATCTCTTCCTTGACCATTCCTCTTGACCATATACGTTTTTCTTTTGTCGATCTCCAGTTGGTACTTAGTTTTATTGTGTCTTCCTTTGTTTAGTTTAATCTATCTTCATTGCACGGCATGTCGCTTGCCAAAAATTAAAACGCTTTACTCATTTACTTATTAGTTACCTGTGTTTTGTTAATTCACTGTGCTAACCCAGGGGACATTGTTGAAAATACAGCAGAACTGAGACTGGGTTTTTGGACTACAATGCAATCAGGTTCAATAGCAGGCAGCTTGTCTGAGACGTATGTGTTCTCTACCTGTGTGATGTTTAATGTCTATGGCCGGGGCCACAGCTGGGTGACCCAATGATGATAAACTAAAACGAGACAGAAGGTGTACGTAAATTGTTCATTAATCAAAATCTTCATTAGCCACTGTGAATTTGGAACGGTTGCCTTTTATTTATCAATGTCTAATATTTATTTTAATTGTCGTCATTCAATTGTCATCACATTTATCCTTTCTAAAAGCAGATGTATATTTCTTCATCAAACTACAAATTAACGCTTTCAAATTTTAGTTTCCCAGTGGAGGCTGTCAATACATCATAAATTCTGATGGTGGTGTTGCTGAGGGTAGACTCTTACTTTCATAATTCAGGGTAACTGTCTTTTGCTGTCCCACCCTCTTTGCTTGTTCTCGATTTGCTTATTCTCTCTCTTATCTTGCAGCATGGTCAATCTCAAAGCTAAGCAGGTATGACTTTGTGGCAGTAGCAGCCACTGTGCAGAAGAGGGAGGAAGCTGGTGCTCAGTCATTGTCTCACATGATAAATATGAATCTGAATCACCCGTAGGACCTTGTGTTTGTTGTTGCACTGCTGGGAATAGTTTGCATTGTACGTTTTATAACTTGTGGCGATCGGTTAATCCATAATCTGTTGGATTTTAAATTGTTTAAATATTTTGTTATCTACACATCCTTTTATCCAATTAACCCCACCCTGGTCAATTGGCCAAAAGTGTGGCCAATGTGTGGCCTCACAGCAGTTACACAAGTAACAGTTTGTCTCTGTAATAAGACACAAAGAGAGTTGTTATTCAAGTCATGCTCTATTTAATCCGTTCTTCCTCCGTCTCGTTAACTGTAATGGTTACTATGACACTACAGGGGTAACTATCTACTCTAGTTCAACCAATAGGACACCGGCTCTGTTGATCAGGTGGCCTGTAGCTATTTTGAACAGGAGCTGTATGTGAAGTGAAGCAAGCAACTCATTTAGAGACATTGACATAGGGCAGAAGAGAGGGAATGAACTAGGGATTGATGTAGCTATACTCGGGGAAGGAAGGTGAAGAAATGATTAATTAAATTGCATTAACACTGATTGGGTAGGAGGAAGCGGGAAAGGAAGAGTTGATCAGTCTTGCCTTTGTACCATACCACTAAACTCATCTCCACCTGTGTGTGTGTGTGTGTGTGTGTGTGTGTGTGTGTGTGTGTGTGTGTGTGTGTGTGTGTGTGTGTGTGTGTGTGTGTGTGTGTGTGTGTGTGTGTGTGTGTGTGTGTGTGTGTGTGTGTGTGTGTGTGTGTGCGTGCGTGCGTGCGTGCGTGCGTCATGTTTGCATGCGTCTGTGTTTGTGCGTGAGTGCATGCATGCTGTCTAAAGTGTCACTGTCTATTCATCTTCTCTATTTATATACCTTTTCATTTGTTTGTTTGCATTAACAGTAATGTACGTCAGTGACACGCATGCAGTTTATGTACACACATAAACAGCGCACACACACACACACA
Source organism: Protomyctophum bolini (assembly GCF_963924005.1). Lineage (NCBI taxonomy): Eukaryota > Metazoa > Chordata > Actinopteri > Myctophiformes > Myctophidae > Protomyctophum > Protomyctophum bolini. Next base: position 29,560,396 of record NC_137872.1, read on the forward strand.
CACACACACACACACACACACACACAGGTTGATCGCCCAACCCTCCCCTTCTCACTCTTGAGTTTTGCTGCCTCACAGTCACAGACTTGTTGCCATCCGGGAGTCTGTCTTACTTTTTGTGGTTTCAAGCTAATTTTGACTTGGAGTGACGTCCTGTGGCTTTCCCCCGCAAGGTTTATTGACCTTTTTCTAATTGCCGCTCCATGTTGGGATTGGGATGCACCTGTATGGTTTAGAAGATGACTCAGAGCTGGTGAGTGGCAATGGATGTCATTATCTTCATTAGCCGCAGCATGTCACAGTCACACACAGCATTACTTCTAGTGAAATGTGAGCACACTGCTGGGAGTGTTTGAGTTGTAAAATGAAACAGGAAGTGGGGACTGTTAACAGATGCCCGAAGTCTAACAATTGCCTTGGCAACAGGGAGTGTCTGCGTTGGGTCTGTTGTTGCCTAGCCACAGAGTGCTTTGATAGGACAGGTGGCTGTGCTAGAATCAACATTATGGGTCGTTCATTCTAAGACATACAGAGACTCATGGTTAGTGACGAGACACAAGGCAAATACATCATTCCACACTAATGTGACTGTAGTGTACACATGCACACTCTGTCTCAGTACATACACACGTACACACATGCTTACACACGCACGCACGCACACACACACACACACACACACACACACACACACACACACACACACTGAAAAGATATCTCGCTAACTTTCTGACATACTGTACAGTACAACCAGTATTTTTGTCTGTCGTGGCAGGTTGCCCTGTAGTGTTTATATTTAGCCCACCCCAAGTTCTTCCTGGGCTTCAGTATGTTTGTGAATATATGGGGAATCTATCTCTCATCCTTTAAGAGGTTGTATTTGAGGAACAGGGACGAGGTTATTTGTGTTGTGTGTTTGTGTTAAACAATATTAGCTCAAGTTACTCCAGAAAGGGCTATTTGGAGGTTAGGTGTGATGTAGTTTAGGTGTGATGTTGTCAGGGTTCGATTTGTAAAACAATTTCCTATATGCTTTATATTAATGACAAAATTGCCGATTTACAAGCTCACAATGACTCGCATCACGGCACAAAATAGAGAATTTGCCCAAAGTTTGCCTGAAATAGAGACACCATGGTTAATATGATTTAAGATACATTTTAATTAAATTGTTAACTTGTGACGTTATCCATCCATCTTCAACCTCTTATCCGGAACCCAGTGACAGGGTAATATTATGGTAAATGGACTGCATTTATATCGCGCTTTTCTCCAAAGCACTTTATACAATTCACACATTCACACACCGATGGCGGCGGAAACCATGCAAGGCACCAACCTGCTCATCGGGAGCAGTTACAGTGTCTTGCTCAAGGACACTTCGCCATGGGAGGAGCCTCCTGAGCCACTGCCGCCCGCCATTTATCAAACATAAATATCAAACATTAGTTTGTGCTAGTATCAGTCTAGATGTATTCAAGCCTACCGGTACTTAAGTCTGACCAGAGACTGGGATAAAACATGTCAGTGATCATGACCAGGGGGGGATATAAAAACAAAAGCAGAGGCATGGAGCCCTACCAACAGCAGATCGAACCCTTGATGTTGTATGCATTTCATTGAGCATGTGTTTACGTGTCTGGGCACTTCACACGATCAGGACTCAGGAGGTTTTGAAACGTCATTACATACGTATGTCATCATCCTTGCGCTTTCTCACCTCTATTTAAAAAGCACAACAAAAAAACCCACCTAATGACTCATTTCTCCTTCCTGACACACTCAGCTGTCCACATTCTTGTCAGCACCTCCCACAAGTGGCAGGCAGTCTGTCACCTCAAAGAAGCAAGTGAGAAAAGAAGAGAAGTGGGATTGTTATATAAAGTGAAGCTCAAACGCTTCACACTGCTTCGCTGACTCACAGTGCTGCACTGTAGAACAGGTCATCATGCAATATTTATTTTTGTACGATAGGGGCGTTTGCTCTTTTTGTTTTCTTCCTATTTATCTGATTGCGCCCGTCAGATGCTTAACCCTAACCTTATTCACACGGTAACATGCTTATACAAAATAATCTTATCTAAAATATTAACTACTGTAAACCACACCAAACCCATGCTTAAGATTTACCATGCTTTTGGTATCTAACCTTATCTAAAATGGACTGATTAAACCATACTGTACCAAACCTATGCTTAAAATTTACCATAGGGTACTAACATCACCTAAGCTTAGCTCTAGTGCAGTGGTTCTCAATCAGTGGTCCGGGGACCACCAGTGGTCCTTGAGGGGGTTCCAGGTGGTCCTCAGCTAAATGATGGAGAGTTGGTAACCAAATGGAGGTCTGAGAGGCTAAATGGAGCCTTGTAGATTTAACTCTTGAGAGCGTAGAATCAAACTACATTTTCATTTTACGCTCTCAAGAGTTAGAAGATTGATGTTTGCCTGTTATCTCTCCTAATGGTACCTACCACATCAATACAGCATGGAAATGTGGACAAAATCGTATCCAACGATGACAAAATATTCTAAGTTTTGGGTCTCAGAGGCTCAAATGCCGAATATATAATGAGCTTTGATATGAAAGGGGTTGAAAACCACTGCTCTAGTGTATTAATAAAACCAAACAAAATGCATGCCTATTAAATGTAACTAAACGAAACCCTACTAGATAGTGCCTAACATTAAGTAAAATGAATTTACTAGGGAGAAAAACGATGTCATCTTTATTCATGACTCTCTGCCATCCTATGAAGCACTTTAGGCTCTCAGGAGACTATGGTTTTTTATTGTGTGGTATGGGCGGTTTAGGGTCAGGTCAGCCAAGAGAGAGCATCAGGTTACACAGCATGACTGATGGAAGCTTTGGAAACCCGTAGCCGCTTCATGATAAATTTATAACTCTGCTAATATTATAAACCAGTACAGCCGTGAGCCGTTATCTCTGCTTCTCTCTATCGTCTGTTTATTATGTGTCACTGACATCCCCACGCCACGGCGCTGTCACCACAACATGAAAGAAACACACCTAGCACCTCATGCCTTTCTTCTTGGGCTTTTTCTGCCTTTATTTGTTAGTTTACAGTAAGCTGACTGGAAATGGGGGAGAGAGATGGGGAGTGAAACGCAGCAAAGGAGCAACAAAACATATTGGTTTACAATAATATGATTATGTTCATATTGATGTTCATATTTCTCTTGAGGCGTTCATGGCATTATTACAGCATTAGTAATACAGGACTTGTAGCCTGGCATTGGCAAGACTTAATGTTCCTCCCCATACAAGTTCCTCCCCATACATTATGAGCTAGGCTGTACATTGTTAGATTAGATTAGGTTGCAATCCTCTCTTAAACACAGCAAAGAAACACATGATCAATTTAGGCTCCAAGCATGGAGTGAATTCAGGCTCCAAGCATGGAGTGATTATCGCACACATGCGCGCACACACAGTCAAGTGCACGCACACACATGCGGACACACGCGCACGCAAACACACACACACACACACACACACACACACACACACACACACACACACACACACACACACACACACACACACACCCTGACATACTGTATGTTTTTTCATGCCTGTCTGAAGTGATTTCAGTTGGTCTGCTTGCTGTTTTTACTGCCCCTCACAGTTGGAGTGTGGGGTTGATTTACGAGTAAACCCAATATAACTTATTTAAACCCAGGATATACACATGAAAGCGTAATAAACACAAAATTAAATTAAATGGTCCGACATAGCCACCAATACATTACATAGCACGCAGCACGTCACATGAACTACACCATGGGTGCCCAAAAGGTAGATCACAAAGGCTGTGCAGGTAGATCACATGACATGGCCTTAAAGAATATTTAATTTAAATATATATATATTTTTTTGGCTTGAATTAAGGTGACTTGATTGAATATATGTAACGCCAGTGCCGCTATTCCAGAGCCCCTTCAGGTCGATTTTTAAACTATTTTCAGCAATGGTATAATAATTATTTTGGTGGGCAGATTTTGTTGAGCTGGTCATTTTGAAAGTAGCTCTCAAGTCTAAAAAGTGTGGGCACCTCTGAACTACACAATACAAAACATTGAAAAACACCTCTGAACTACACAATACAAAACACTGAGAACACCTCTGAACTACACAATAACAAAACACTGAAAAACACCTCTGAACTACACCAACACCAATCTAAATTTTATCATTAGCCTGTAAATTATTCCCAAATGTTCATGCGTCCGCTCCCCTACTGTGTGTGTATTTGTTTGTCATAATAGATACTGGACACAATAGAGGGGGCATCCGGATTTGAACCGGGGACCTCTTGATCTGCAGTCAAATGCTCTACCACTGAGCTATACCCCCTTGTGAAATATGTGTCAGAGTACACATCTATGTTCCTTTGCTGAAGGCTGTGTCATACAGTGTCAACAACGGTAGAGCGCCGGCCACGCCGCCTTAATCTATTTGCATAATATGTGACGTCTGTCTGTGTGTTCTTCAGGGCTCTGCAGACTCCTATACTAGTCGGCCGTCAGATTCGGATGTGTCTCTGGAGGAAGACCCAGAGGCCCTGAGGAAGGAAGCCGACAGGCAGGCCCTCGCCACGCTTGAGAAAGCCAAGGTCAGATCAGAGATCAGGATCTGCACTCCTGTTTGAACATTATTTATTTGTTTTTATTCAGGGGTGTCGTTATTTGTTGAAAGTGTTTGATTAAAGGTCCTTTGGCTTAACAAAAAATAACTATTCAGATAAATCATGTTAGGTAGATCATATCAGCTATTTTTCCTATTTGCTATTTCTTTCTACATAGAAGTATACTATGGTTTACGTGTGCAGTCACACCGAACTTTGATTCTGCCTACGCGGCGGATTCTGTCAATGCTTTTCAAAGAGAACGCAGCAGTTTGTTGCTGTTCGCGGTTTTCTGAAAAGAATTAAAAACACACTCCGTTCCCATTGAAAAGCAATGCCAGAATCTGCAGCATAGGCAGAATCAAAGTTCAGTGTGACTTGCACCCTAAGTTCTCCAACCCCCCCCCCCCCCCCCCCCCCCCACTGGTGGAAGCTGTTCTTTCTGCATGCTTAACATGTATTTTTGATCTTCACTGCTGCAGACCAAACCTGTGGCATTCGCTGTACGGACAAATGTGGGTTACAACTCTGGCCCCAATGATGACGTACCTGTTCAGGGCATGGCCATATCCTTTGAAGCCAAAGACTTCTTGCACATCAAAGAGGTGGGACCCTCCATTATGTTCTGATCCATAAATAAAGCTGGTTTGATTTGTACATGATTCATGATTCTGCGTTAGTGTTTTTCTACACTGTAAAATCCATAGTGTTAATGTAACTCAGAAATTGTACAGATGGAACCACATCAATTGAGTTACATTAACATTGGTGATTTTACTGTGTAAAGCAATAAAGCGAGAAGAGGCAGTGGTACTGACCCCGGTTATAGGTCATTAATGCTTATCTGTACGTGTCTGTGTGTCTGTATGCAGAAATACAATAACGACTGGTGGATTGGACGTCTGGTGAAGGAAGGCTGTGAGGTTGGCTTTATCCCCAGCCCCGTCAAACTGGAGAACACCCGTCTACTGCAAGAGCAGAGGATGAGACAGAACCGCCTCAGCTCCAGGTATAAGACGACAGCCTCTGTTGCATGAATGCATGCACACACGTGGCGCAAACCTCTGGTTCAGCGGTTTTCAACCAGTGTTCCGGGTACCACCAGTGGTTGTTGAGGGGGTTCCAGGTGGTCCCTAGCCTCGGCCCCAGGCTTACTTATCTGCGAAAAGAAAAGCCTGGTCACAACGTAAGGCAGAGAAGCTATCGGCGGACGTATCCTCCGGAACATCCGTCAGATGTATTTCCCCCGGATATGATATTTACCCGACCAATCACAACACTTGTTTCATTCGCGGAGAATGTAAACTGATTTGTAAAGCATCAACGTCATTTCCTTGGGCGATACTTCCGCTAAAATCCCGCAACTTCCGCCCAAACAAATGATAGTCTTTACAGCGTAGGTCTTGTCCAGGGTGGGTGGTCCCCAGCTAAATGATGGTGAGTTGGTGGGTGCAGTACTTTCTAACCAATGACTAGTACTCTAAACTAAGTACTGCACCCTGATCAGCGTTTGCCTGTTATCTCACCTATGGTACCAATACAGCGTGGAATTATGTGGACAAAATCTTATCCAAATACAACAACATATTCTAGGTTTTGGGTCTTGAGAGACTAAATCTCATCAAATGGTGGTCCGCGGATGAATAAATAATGGGCCTAGATATGAAAAACGTTGAAAACCAATGCTCTAGTTAATTCTAGTGTCATCTAACCTTTTCTCTGTTTTTTGTCACAGTAAATCCGGAGGCAGCTCCAGTCTGGATGTTGCCACAGGAACCCGCAGGCCCACCCCACCTGGCACAGGTGAGCTTAAGGGTCACCCTTTCTCACTGTACTGTACTGTACTGTACTGTACTGTACTGTACTGTACTGTACTGTACTGTACTGTACTGTACTGTACTGTACTGTACTGTACTGTACTGTACTGTACTGTACTGTACTGTACTGTACTGTACTGTACTGTACTGTACTGTACTGTACTGTGTGTGCGTGCGTGCATGTGTCAGTTTGTGTATAATTCTGTGAGTGACAGAGAGAGATGACATGGGCCAGTATGGCTGATCTAGATAGTAGCTCGTAATTGGAGTTAGTCAGCCATGATGAAGAATCACGGCACGTCTTTGCCGGTGTGTACTATGGAAGTGAGAGAAGGTAAGGTCTGTCATTGGCCAACAGGCCTGGACTGACATAGAGCTGGGAATGGACTCCAATCATTGAAGCTGATCAACTGTGTGTGTGCGCAGCACTGAGACACAGCGCCGCTGCTCAATGTACACACAGGGATAGGACAGAGGGAACTGCAAAATAGATTCATCAAGCTCGATTGACGTTTTAATTCGTTTTGTTGATACCGTACGACGTCACCACATTACCACTTTACGTCACTACATGTGGCATGTCACTATTGGCAAAGGTTTGCCAATTCAATTCTAAAATGAAAATATGGAGATGAAAATAGCATATCTACAAGCTAGCACCTCTAGATTTGCTATTTTCAAAATGATTTTGAAACTTGTCTTGAATAAGTTTAGTAGTTTAACAATGGAGGCACTGAACTGAACAAGAATACAAATCAGTTGATTGCGATTTTTTTCCCCCTTTTGTTTTTACACAGTAATATAACAGTGACCTGTCAGTGAATTCATTTCTCGACATTATAATTTACCAAAGTCACGCAGGGCTGGTAGGATTTATCCCCGGACAGTGATCCAATCCCCCATGCCAATCTTTACCCCACAAACTACCAAATATGAACTCCCACCCCGGCTACAGCGCTTCTCCTCAGCACTTGATCATCATCTCCTTCTTCTTCTACTTCTTCTTCTTCTTCTTTTTCTTCTTTCTATGTCACATTTGCTGTGCCTCAGATTCAGTGTGTCACTCTGTTGTTCCTGCAGACAGTGTATTCACTCCTGGCTTCATCTAACTCCACTGCATTTCTTCAATCTCTGGTCACTGTTATTTCCTGTTTAAATCATGCTCTGTTTTATTTTAGATCCTCAGCCTGTGACCTTTTCTCTCCATGCAGTACCATCTCTTTTTCTATTCATTTTTGTATCTTTTGGACGCATCTCACACGCAGTCTTTCTATATACTCTGTCCCCTTTTTCATTTTGAACTTTTGTTTAGTTTTTTACTCGTCATCCTTGTTCACTTTCCTGCTTCCTCCTCCTGCTCTCTTTCTCTCTTCTCTCTGTTTTCCCTGCTGTTCCTCTCTCTCCACGTGCCGCCCTGCCCTTTCCCTCAGCTCACTTGGACATGTCCACAGTGAACTATGACGATATCGACCTGGATATCGAGGAGCCCCCTGAGCCCCAGGGTGACCCTAAGGGCACGTCGGGCAGCGTAACGTCCCCACATGCCAACGCCCACCGACTGCCCTTCTTTAAGAAGGTAACGCTAGGCCCCCCCCTTTGCCCCACCCTCTAGTGGTCCCCCAGGTGTGCTCAGGTCTCATGACCTCTACAGCCTGCTTCTGACTAACTGCTCACAACTGACCCATTGCTGCTGCCAGCTTCTGAATCTAACACTGATTGGACCCTCAGGCTATGGTTACCGTGGAAACGCTGAGTTATGTTTGGATGTTTGTTTCTGTGCACGTCAACTGGGAGAGGCGCTGCACTAACGCATACGACCACTTGAAACCACTGCAATTTTAGTCTAACATTTTTATTTCTCTTCCACTGGAACTACAGTAGATGTTGTCATTATTTCTATAATGGTCTCTGTTTAGTCAATAAACAGCTCCTCTCCCAATTCCCACCCTCTTAATCCAACTAGCATGTAAATAACAAAATGTGCTCTGTGTGTGTTGTGCTTTTTTGTGTCTGTTTTTTCATGTGTCTTGCTCTTTCTCTGGTGGGGTTTGTGTGCGGAACGATATGTAGGTGGTCCAGCTAAACAGAAACAGAAATCGGTGAGTGCTCTCTCTAACGAGACTAACCTCTAACCATTCAACTTCGCATCCTGTGTCCTCTTCTTTTGTGTTGCATTGTTGTCTGTTCTTCTCCGCTAGTGTCAAACGGATGTTTGTGCTATAGAGATTCAAGGGTTCAAAATGGCTCATCTCTACGATACTGCTCTCTGGTCCCTAATTGTCCAGCTCTCCTAAACCACTTTAACCTTGCTGTCCCTATTTTGGGCTTTTTTTTTTAGGTTTGAAAAAGATTTTCAAAAATGAAAGCAATTGCAGATTTATAAGCTCAAAATGCATCCCACCGTGATATATTATGAATGTGTAGATTGGCTATTTGAGCTATTTTTAAAATAGGGCTTATATTACAACTGTGCAAGATGTTAACTATACTTATTATATCTTTGTTTGCTTCCAAGTAATTATAACAAGATAGATTTGTTTTCTGGTTGAAAAATACTTATGCCACAGTTATCAGTATGTAGGTTTAGACCAATCACACACCATCACCACGGTATGCAGAATGATTCCCCTAACACTAATGCACCCGACAGTCATTTAATTTCCATTTTTTACGGCTGATTTGAGTGACAGTGCCATAGCATCGACTCTTTTTTCAGCCTTTCAGCACAATTCATTTTCACACTTAGACACATAACACTTGCAGAATCCCAAGTATCAATTTAAGAGTGCCAAAATGAATGCCAAAATGTATTAATGCTCAAATGTATTAAAAATGTATACTAATGTATTAGGTCTAGAGAGTGTGACGTCAGCCTCCTGTTGATCATACTAAATTGTTCAGCCGGATAATTCTGAACGCGTGAGCACTTTGGCTTGTTATGCACAGTGCCTCCAGCATTGCCCCCTTCAGAGACAAGAGTCATTTATGGTGAAAGTTTTTAAACCCTGTATTTTTAGATTCCATGAAAACAAATGGGGTGAAGTGAGCTCCCATTGCACTGTTTTATGTAATGCAAAATGTACTGCGGTGGAGCCGGGCTCTCCAGCTCTATCTGCTGCTTTCAGTGTATTGAAAAACAGCACAGAATAGAGAGGAGGGCAGCGTGCTTGGAATATAGAGGCGCGAGAAGAAAAAAAGAAAACGTGTTAATTCAATGCTGTTTTCAAGAGCAGAACATATGTGACTGTTTTCACACTCTCATCACTACATTGTACTGCTTCCAAATGAGGACATGTGTATGGGGTGCTTATAGATGAACCATGTCCTTATGATTCATCGTGTACTATTCATGCTCACCTAAAGTTTATATGCTGGGGTATGGATTGATTGTGTGTGGGTGTTTTGCATAAGCTCTGTGCTCATCCCGTTTTCACTGTGAATGTAATGCGGTACTGGAGAGAATTGTGAGTTAAAGCAGACGTTGTATTTGTTTCCAGAATTCTATAATAGATATATTTTGGTATGGACAAATACTGTAAGCAACAAAAGAAAACGTGAATATGTATGTTTTGAAAGCAAACACTACGGTACACTACTTTCTTCTTGTGTTAGTGTAGTAGTAGTAAATAGTAATATGTTTCGCAATCACCAACAGGCTTGAAAGGACATTTTGTATTAGACCAGAACCTTAGCCAGAAGATCCATCATTTACTCTCCTGCTACTGCATCCAATTTAACTATGGATAGTTTAATTATGTTGGACTGCAGACTAAGAAATTGAAATGAGGAATTGATTTCATGTGTTTGGGACCTTTATAAACACTGCATATACTCCTACAGTGTGTCTAAAAGACACTATATCAATGTGACTGTAGCATGATGAGTTTCTCAGAGACCAACAAGTGTAGAGAGAGGGGCTTTCGTGTTGAGCGTATGTTTGCCTCGGTACCCAGGCTTTTATTTCCGTTCACAGACAAGCTTGTGTTAATGTATGTGTGAGTGTATTTCTGTGACTGTATATCATATATCATGGTTGCATGAGCTTTATCTTTGTGTAGCGGTGGTGTATGTTTAGAGACTGTACAGAAATGTGCCTCACCACATTCTCTGTACTGTCCTCCCTGGCACAGATGGAGCATGTCCCCCCCTACGATGTGGTTCCGTCCATGAGACCCATCATTCTAGTAGGGCCTTCTCTCAAGGGCTACGAGGTAAGGCCAATCTCAAATCAGACTACATAAAAGGAATTCTTGCAGGTAGTGGATATTCAGCTGTCGGAGTTACGCCATATTTGATTGGTCAGGGGAAATCACGCAATTGGATTGCTTTGCAGGGTAAAGTCAAGACATGTCAGACTCATTATACTGCAGGTGAAGATTTTCTAGAATTGTGAAAGATTAGGACGTTTGTGGATTTGCTATTTTCACTATAAAAAAACGTAAAAAAACAAAATCGCAGATCGCGGGACATTCAGAGTACCCAATTGCTTAACAGTGTTTCTTCTATCATTGTTGTCTGACAGCTGAATATCCCCTTCCATTATTTAATGGTTTATTTCACCTGGCCATATAGTTGATCTAATGTGCATTGTGCCTTCAAGGTGACAGACATGATGCAGAAGGCGCTCTTTGACTTCCTAAAACACAAGTTTGAGGGCAGGTGAGTGTCATAGACAAATTACCGCACAACACGGCTGCAATTTTGATACCAGGTATCACCATCAACAGGTATCTGCTTCGATTGGCTTTGTACCAAATCGTGTTGGTTGTGTTTGTTTCAGGATATCCATCACACGGGTCACTGCTGACATCTCACTGGCCAAACGATCCGTCCTCAACAACCCCAGTAAACACACCATCATTGAGCGCTCCAGTACCCGCTCCAGCCTGGGTAAGACAAGTCCTAGCAAACAACACAACACAACACAACAACTATGAAATCTCTGCCACCAAGAAAGCAGTGGTGGAACTGGAAAGTATCAATGCTGCAATGTAGAAATACTCTGTTACAAGTACAAGTCCGGAATTTAAACTAATTCTTGAGTAAAAGTACAAAAGTATTGGTAGAAACTAGAACGTATTCACCATTGCCCAGATGGAGCCTGCAGAACCCCCGATGACTTTGGCAGGAACGTAGCTGACCATTTGGTTGCCGTACTCGTAGGATATTTGTGCTGCCCCCCTCCCGACGAGAGCGTTGCTATTGCTCATGCAGATCGGCTATTTTTGCTGTTTGCGAGGACGCACACACGGCCGCTCGTTATTACGCAGCGGAGCCACGGTGAAAATTGTTATTTTGAGGGTGGGTTTGTCACTTTTTGGCACATTTTGTTGCCTCCTTCGGCGTGTTGCCCTACTCGCAGTGCGTATTGAGCGTATAGGTAGCGACAGCACTGGACCTTGGGATACGTCACTGCAGGATACGTCCCAGGTGCATCCATGCAATGTTTTTTTGTTCCTCATTATGCAGAATGTCCCATATTTCAGTTATCAAATTCAATTCAATTCAATTCAATTTTATTAAAGTGTCAAATCACAACAAGTTGTCTCAAGACACTTTACAAACCAACAAAGCAAGAGCAAGCAATATTGTGACAATGGTAACATTTATAAATGTATAGAAGTCGTTTGAAAATAGCAGTTCTACAAGCAAGCAACATTCTGTGAGCTTGTAGATTGTATATTTTCAAATAGACAGTAAAATAGTAGTAAAATAGGGCTGAAGAAGTGTCTTTTATAACAATAATCAAAATCTACAAAGTAACTAGTACCTAAAGTATTCAGCTAATTGTTGTGGAGTAAGTAAGTAGTGAAGTAGCGAAAGTACTTAAAATGTATACTTAAAGGAGTGTTCCGGACAACTCGTTTTCTTCAATAATATGATGATGATAATCCATTGATCACTGGACAATTAGCAAAAAAAGAAAGAGAACTCCATGCTGAGCGTTCCTCAGCGTTTTACCTGTACGGCGGGTCAAACAGTGGATCTTTTCTTCAATCGCGTCATTTTTTTCCGCTTCCTGCCTTTTTCGCTTCACGTCGTTTGACCGTTTTGAGCCCACCTAGCTTTCTTAAAGCCACAGTGCCCTGTATATATATATATATTATTATTTTTCTCCGCCACTAACAGGGGTTCATACATTATCAATCATCAGAATTCAGTAAAAACAATGGGTTGTCTGGAACTCTCCTTTAACCCATTTTGGGTGGGAACCCCTTTTGGTGTTTTAAACATTATGTTATAATTTAGCTATTGAAAAATAGCAGATCTACAAGCTCGTAGCGCGCCACTCGGTGAGCTTGTAGGTCTGCTATTTTTGAAAAACCGTGAAAATATTTATTTCAGAAAACTGGAGGATTTAGAAGATTTTTTTACTTGTACTTAGTTACTTTCCACTATTTCAAAAAACAAACATAATATTATGCATAACATTATAAAATATAATATAATATAAAAAGTGCTGAGATGCGTTACGTTGGAAACCCACCAAAAAAGTGTCTCTCACAAGTGTTGTTGTGGGTGGAGCCTTAATTGTGCACCTCTGTTCTTGCTAAATCTGGCCACAACGGATGTCTGGTCAATGTGTTTCAATGAGAATACATGCAGGAAAACTGTTGTTTCCACTTACTTAGAGAGGGGGAAAATCTGAGTTTGCTTCCGTGCGTAGCCTGTGATAATAACGGCTGCATTTGTTAGCATGGGGGCAGGAAAACAGCTTGTGCGGACACCTGTGGGTTTCACGCGGTACATTGAGTATTGGTACTTGACTGTCCAAGTCAACACAGTACGACAGGAATGGAGGTTTCCTGTTAAAGCTGGGCATCTACAGCACTGAAAGTGGCCATTTTCTGCCCTTACAGTATATTCCTTTTCTGTTTGACTATCATGGGTTTGATCTCTTCTCTCCCTTCATCCTGTCTTTGCTACCCGTCATCCACCCATCCTTCCTCCCTCCCTCGCCTTTCCTCTGCCACCACGCTCTTCCTCCACCCTCTTTTGATTCAGACGTAATGGGTACGTAGGCTCTCTCCGTCCATGCGGAACACAATGAAGCATCTTCTCCTCTTCCCTCCCCTTTCTGTCACTGCATTCATCATACATCACGTGTATGCCTGTCTGCTTGTGTGTCAGTTTCTCTGTTCCTCGTAGTTTTTACATGGCAGCCTGTAGACTCTTTAACGAACAGAAATGCACAGGGAAACCAGAACAGGAAGACAACAAGCCAAGGGCAACTACTGGGATGGCTGTTAGCTGCTCTACACCTGCTGTCTCTGGTTGAGGGGAAACACGATAGGGTCCCTGGGGGCAAAACTGTGAACAGGGATGAGCACCCATGGGAAACTGATACTCAGCACACTGTACTGACCCCCACACTGTGACCTAGAATTTCCCTCGCTGTACTGTAGGTAGCTCATCTAAAAAAGGGTTAGGGTCTATAAATTGTGCTTTGGAATTTTAGTTTTTTTAAACCTCTATCACGGGGAAGAGTGCCAAACTGTCCACATTTATTAGCAAGAAATATGTACTGTACTGTACAGTATATGTAGTGTATATGTAGTGTATAGACATTGTTGCTGGGTTACAGTTTTTAGGTTAATTACTCTTATCACTTTATTGAAGCCCAGTTTCACTAGACTGCCCCCAGATCTACCTTTGTACCTTGCAGCCCTCTGGAGGCTGCCAGAATGACTGCAACTCTTTCTGCAGATTGGCTTGGCCTTGTAATCTGTTACTACTTAGCAGTGTACATTGTGAGACTCACTGTAGTTTGACCAGTGGAAGGGAGGAAAACCTTCTTGTTGCCTTTAATTTCCCTCCTTCCACACGTCCTCAGGCTGATAAAGCGAGGTTGTCTTTCTATTTATGCCATAACACCTAGTTCAGACCAAATATTCGCAATGAGATAGAACTATATCAAGCTCTATTTATACATCACCGTACAATGACGTTGCATGCCGAAAATAGCCACGACACCATTGTATGACAGCATACATTTGCATTTGAATGCTGTGAAGAAAAAATTCTGTGGTCTGAATTAGCCAGGCTCTTGTAAACTATTACTGAGGAACAATGAAAGAAAAGCGGACAAGCAGCCTTGAGTGGTTTGATTAATAGAATAATTACTGCTGCGTCTTTCAGTGCTAACAAAAACTAATGCACTTAATGCAGTTTGATAAAGGTTCTGCTTTATGTTTTTTTTTCTTCTTTTTTTACACTGTGCAAAATAGCGTTCTTAAGTTACTTCAAGTGTCACAGGCATATCATTCTGAAGTGACCCTTTCCTTCAAGAGACTCATATACCTCAGATGTATGTCAGGGTGGCCTGCTTGTCGGGAATGTGGCAGTGGAATGAGAATGCCAGGGTGTTCCATTTAGCTGTGCATAAATGGAACTTCAACTGTGATTGGTTCCAATTCATACGCTCGGAGACCGTTCACCAAAATTTGGCGTGCTGTGTGCATGAGGGTGATACTAACATTCCAGTTGTGCACATTGTGTGGGTCTTCAGCTTGACTGACCAACGCTAATGTCCTCTATTCAACCAGGAAATAGTTGATCACATTAACAGTTTGTAATGACTGACATTCTGGACTGACATGATCTCCTTCTCTGGGTCTTCAGCTGAGGTTCAAAGTGAGATTGAGCGCATCTTTGAGCTGGCACGTACCCTGCAGCTGGTTGCCTTGGACGCAGACACAATCAACCACCCCTCCCAGCTATCTAAGACCTCCCTGGCACCCATCATTGTCTATATCAAAATAGCCTCTCCTAAGGTAAAGCATCACCCAAACTTCTCTAAGCATCTTGTGTTTCTGGAGTGCGTATATCTATTCTACGTCCGAGCATAGACATGGTAACGCCCCGTCTGCCTCTGATTGGCCTACCGACACTACAGAATACCGCTGGTCTCACCAGACTGTCCTCCGTCCGAGGTACGCGACAGTAACTTGTAACTTTTATTTTTGTAGAAGACGCAAACTAATATTGTTTATGCTGTTTGCTTTGATTGAATGATTGATTGATTGAACACGTATTTGTATGATTTGATTTGGATGTGTTCTAAATTAAAGTGTTGATTATTGTGTATTAATCTAATTATAGTAAACTAATACTATTATACTAAAAAAGATAAAGATCAAGGGAAAAGAGACCTTTTTACAGCACAATAATGTTTCAAGTTTACACTGTACACATGTAAAATAAACGGCATAAACAATATATTAGTTTGCCTCTTCTACAAAACATAAAAGTTACTGTCGCGCGTGCCAAGCTGTCATTCTCTTGTATTATATCGTACTTTTATTATTTATTTATTTCCCACCACGGAGTAACCTCTTGGCAGACTATCCAGCATATAGCTATCCACCTCGGAGGAAAGTCTGGTAAGGCCGGCAGTGTCGGTAGGCCAATCAGAGGCAGGCGGGGCGTTACCATGTCTATGCTCGGACGTAGAATATCTTTCCTTTTTTGACGGCACAAGTTGAGCTGCAGTGATAATCATATAGTTAAAGTAATTTAGTAAAGTAAAGTAATGTGTTGTTGTTTGACTCCAGGTCCTTCAAAGGCTCATCAAATCCAGAGGGAAGTCCCAGGCCAAACACTTGAATGTGCAGATGGTGGCAGCAGACAAATTGGCGCAGTGCCCTCCTGTGAGTATCTCTTGGCACCATTGGGCCAGTGATATGCTCTTCACAGAGGCTGTTACCTAACCTCTAGTCAGGGTTGTGTAAGTCATGGGTTGCAGATGTCAGGACCCGAAGAAGAGGTGTGGGGGAATAGCATTTATTGGCAACCGGTGGCCCATATGGACAGAAGTGTTTTAGAGGTGCACACTATAGAGGCCTCTCATTCCAATTCGGGGTTGAATGTATGTTGCGTTGCGTTCATGATTTGTAAGAAGAAGGCCCCTCCAGACTATTTTACATTTCCTTCAAAATACACTTTGTGCTACAACTAGATATTGGCCAAAATTACATTCACGTTAACTGTTACACATTATCTCTGGAGTCATATGTATGATTAAAATTCTTCATATTACTTAACGATTGGCTATGATTGTTTTACAGATTTTGCGTGAGGGAACCGTTTTACAAAGAATGGCGAAAATAATGAACACTGTAGCAGTCTGCTGGTTGCAATTCTCAAAGAAGCAACAATGTGGTCATCTGTCACTGCAGAACAATTCATCTTTAGGTTGACTGCACATAATTATCACACACCTGTCTTTACCTAGAAATATAGATATATAGAACGTTAAGGACCGCAGTCATGGATGAATTATGAGACACGATACAGAACCAAAACTTTTATGTGTACAATACAAACAAAAATTGTAACAAACATTGATGATACTACAGTATATACAAAAAGCATAGGCTGCAGCAGTACAAAATAATTATGTATTTACCTTGCAGCTGTAAATTCAGCTCATTCGTAAATCCATCAGCCACTGTATGTCATTCTGTCATTCAAGCGTTCCTGTGTTCATTCTCAATACTGTTGTCTCATCTTGTCTCATTAGCAGTGGCTTAAAAGAAGTCTAGTAGTACTTAACAGGCTACACACTGGACCATTGATATGGAGCCAGGGACATTCTTATGTTAATTTGAGCTGTGCCTCTCTGCACCTTTTGGTCAAACGGTGTGAACGTTTGATGTTGATCAACTCAATACCCCGTCAAGATCGTCTGGTTGATCTAATCTAAAATCAGTGGTTCCCAAATGGTTCACAGTTGGGATTTTGACTTGCGCATTGGTGTGGTATGCCTTGGAAACAAAAATATTTAAAACCACTACTCGAAACTCACTAAACTTTAAAGAGTGCCTCTCAAGCCAACACATTTGTATTTATTCTGCCTGTCTGTGTGCAGACACAAAGAGTTTGTAAACCACTACTCTAAACTCACTCAACTTTAAAGAGTGCCTCTCAAGCCAACACATATTAATGTATTCTGCCTGTCTGTGTGCAGGAACTGTTTGACATAATCCTGGATGAGAACCAGCTGGAGGACGCGTGCGAACACCTAGCGGACTACCTGGAGGCTTACTGGAAGGCCACGCACCCCCCCAGCAGCAACCCCCCCAACCCCCTGCTCAATCGCACTATGGCCACCGCCGCGCTCGCCTCTTCCCCAGAGCCTGTCTCCAACCTGCAGGTACAGGTGCTCACCTCTCTGCGCCGTAACGACGATCTGTGGCACAGCCTGGACGGGTCTGCAGCCAACGAGGAGAAAGTGGCGGAGCATGCCCTCTAAAAGCCGTGCTGGGGGTGGGAAGGGCCTGGCCTATAGCTCACCCTCTGTCCAAACCCAGGTCTCTCCAGATACGCAGATATGCCCCCTCTCTCTTTACCGTATCCTGAAGGAAGCGAGCGCGTTTAAAGCCAGTTCTTCCCCATTCACCACATGCTGTATATAGAAGCACAAGACACACAGAGAGGGAGCGAGCATATGGGAAAGTTCATACTGGACCCATTGAAACCGGTCACAGGAGTACATATACACAAGACATTCAAAGTTATGCAGGCACTGATACACACTAACTCTATTTCTCTCTCTCTCTCTCACACACACACACACACACACACACACACGCACGCACACACGCACACACACACCCCCCCCCCCCCCCCCACACACACACACACACACACACAAAGTGCTGAAGTACCCACATTTGAAAAGCCTGTTTTGTAAAGCCCACACATAAATTGAACAAGGGTAGCATGCTCACTCTGAAACTCCAACCCCTTTGCCAAATAATATAACAAGAACCTTAGAGCAGCAAATGCTACCAGAGATTACACAGGCAATGCCCACCTACAACCAAACAGAACTTCCTCCACTGCATTGAGAGTTCAGCTCTTAGTTAATAGCTTTACTAGAATCACACTGGACTCATGAAACAACCAGGAAGGCATGTCTGCCAGTGCCCTGTGGAGCATCCTCCATTTTGCTGTGATCACAAATGAAAATGGAGTGCCCAACCCCCCCCCTGCCACCCCCCCCCCCCCCCCCCCCTCACAATGCCCCCACCACCCCTCACCCCTAGTGTTCTATTGCCTCCTTTCACCGACCCTTTCTTATCGTCTGGGAAGCAGATTCCAGTTTGCTGTCCTCCTCTGTGTTGCCATGGCACCGCCCCTGCAAGTAGCAAGTCATCTCAGCTTCTTGGATGTGTGGCATGCTGTTGTGGTTGCATCTTCAGCAGCCAGATTTGTGATACAGAAAGGTTTAGCTTGGTGGAGGGAGGCTAACAGGTTGTTCATTTTAACCAACTCACAGTAGTGAGTTCAGTTCTGTGAACCACACAGTTCTGTGAACCACTTCAGCCAAATGCCGTCATTTGGATTTGGTAAGGGCTTCCAAGTTAATCACTAAAGCCTACAATAAATTATACTGATTTTCAACACAGCTTTCAGTTGAAAATCTGTTACGTTCTGTGAGCAACGAATTAGCCGTTGCTCACAGAACTTTGGTAACAGTATTGATTTATCTGTATTTGTTCTGCTATTAATCAGCCAGGATATGGCACTGTGGCCTTTACTAGATAGGAATGAGATTATGTATGCTTAGTGAATAACTGCTTGGTGTGTTTCTTGCAGGTTTGTGAGTGATTTTTAAGTAGTACATTAGAGACTTTTTTATGTTTTTAAAGGTATGTGGAATGAATGTGTGTCCACTATCATGTATGCATTTTGTGTGTGCATCTGCGTGTGTTTATAGTGTAAATACAATTATATTATTTTTGAATACTGATTGCAAAATCAATGCAAAGTCTTTTAACTGGAACATATCGACCTGTGTGACTGTTTGATAACCAAGGGGATATTGCATCAACTGATTTCTAACCCTCGTTTTGTGTGACTGAGCCTTAACCCCATTCTAACCTTGTGTTACTAACTACTCACTGCCTGCTTTGCTGTACCGTTTGTGTCTCTGCATGTTTTGCGTGTGCCATGGGCATGGCTTGCTGCAGGGGCCATACTCGGTGCAAGGAGAGCAGAAGCGAGAGGGGCCTCTGACAGAGTGTGGTGGGAGTGGCAGTCTCCATGACTACCAGAGCGAGCTGGGCGGAAAGCCCCAGCATCACCAGCAGCAGATGTATCAGCGCTCAGCTCGTGGGCAATTACGAGGCGGCAGTGGCCGGGGCCTGTCGCGGCAAGACACCTTCGACTCTGAGACGCAGGGCAGCCGGGACTCGGCCTACACAGAGGCCGGGGACTCGTGTATGGACATTGAGACTGACCCCTATGAAGAGCCAGAGCCCTATCGAGGGGGCGGGGGCAGTCGCCTCCACCTGGCCCAACATCATGGACGACAGGCGTCCTGGGAGGACGAGGGCGCCGAGCCGGACCAGGAAAACCTCAACCACCCTCCGATGTCCTCCAGTCAGGCCCAGCCGCACGGGCGTGCCAAGTTGAGGGAGCGGTACTGCCAGGACCCTGGAGACACAGGGCCCAACATGGGCCGCAACAAGAACCAAGACGACTGGGGAAGGGATGTCTACATCCGTTAAACACTCACCGTATAATAGAGGCTTGGGCAAGGAAGGAGGTTCTTGGACAGACTGATGAAAGAAGGGGGGTTGAGGGCTGTGGCATGGGTTAAAAAGGGACTGAAGAGTGAGTTTGGGGCCATGCCAATTAAGCCTGATTTATACTTTGTTGTACAATGGGGTCACGTTCCGAAAATAGCTGATCTACAATCTCACAACACGTCTATTTTCTGTACGCGACTGAATACGACAGAGTATAAATTAAGCGTTAGGCTTGTGAATGAATGCGTTTACATCCTTTATCGACAAAATACTTTTCTCATTCACGAGTACAATGTAAAGAAATGCATTATACAACTGCCAGATGCCATCCTCATCAAGTTATTCTAGCGATTCAATTTATTTATTTAGGGGAAGAAAATAAATATTGGTCTATTATAGGTCTTTTTTTTTTTCGTATGTTAAAATACTGCATGAAAATCATGGAATCCTACTGACAGCACGAGGACAGTAATTGTTTTGATTGTGATCTGTATGTCTCTCCTCAGAGTATGGAATGAAAAGGCAGGTGTGTCTGTCCTCTGCAGTCTTAAACAGGGTCTAATATCATTGTCCACATGTACAGTGTCAGGGTATCTCTCTCTCTGTCTCTCTGTTTTTCTCTCTGTCTTTGAACACACAGACACACACATACACACTAATACAGTGGTTCTCAACTTGATTTTGGGGGCTCCCCAGGTAACAGGAAAGTGACAATTTAAGGACTTTTAAGACCTAAAATTAAATGAAATTTAATAAGTCCATTACTGCATCAAAAGTACTCAAAAACAAC
Organism: Protomyctophum bolini; assembly: GCF_963924005.1. NCBI lineage: Eukaryota > Metazoa > Chordata > Actinopteri > Myctophiformes > Myctophidae > Protomyctophum > Protomyctophum bolini. The sequence continues at coordinate 29,581,187 of NC_137872.1, forward strand.
TACTAAAACCCTTTTCTTTTGTGGGGCCGCCGCCTGAAAGGGTTGAGAACCACTGCACTAATACACTCTTTTTCTATTGCACCTGCTTATGGATTTCAGGATTTATACCCTTTTGGGATGGGATCCAGAGCTTGTGAGTCTCTCACCTCCAGTTTCTTATCACCCAGACCTTAAAAAGCTATCTGGTGGAATAGTTGCCATAATTGAATGAGATAATTCATTGACAGGCATTGTTTTAGTCATGACACTATAATGTTACAGACAGATACAAAACACCCCAAAGATAGCCTACTACCTTCTTCCCTGACCTGCTTCAGCCATGTACTATGAATTGTACCTTTGTTTATACATGTCTGGTCCAGTTTTATAATCATTTCCCCTGCTGTTTGAGGATGCTATGGGAGATAGCTTCCCTTCTGTAGTATTCACCTGTGCACTAGGTTTTCCAACATGGCACAGATTAAAAACAGCACTACAGTGGAAGAAATTAGTGTGAACGAACAAAGGGCTCAATTTCGTCCATGCTAAACCCCTTATACCCAAATTTCTTTGCCATTTTTACTATTTTAAAGAACATTTTTGAATAGTTAAAATAGGCAATCTACAAGCTCACAACGTGTCGATGTAGGTCGGCTAGTTGAACCATTCAAAAATGTTTTTCAAAATAGTAAAAAAGAAGTTTAGGGATAAGGGGTTTAGCATGGACACAAATAGAGCCCAAAGTGTCCTACCTAAAGTTACTTCACACACCCTCACATTTGTTATAAGAGAACTCCAATCACAAGTGCCCGAATGTCTCACCAAGCCATGTCCACCACTGCCATGGTGGGATGTCTTAAATCTTGTCATAGGCCTACTGTACTTTTCCTACCACATCTGTATCTTTGTGTCATGTCAAGCTTTATGTATGCTTCGGCAGCAAAGTGTAAAGTAAGGAAAGTAAGTCTTTTCTGCTCCCTGGGGAAGGGGAAATTGCTTCTACAGCATCATCGAACTGATGGCTGCTCAGATGGCTTTGATGAGTGCACAGCGGGAAGCTGTTATGGGTCTTCCTCAGGGACACGTTGACATGTTTACTGGACGACCAGCTCCAGTAGTTTCAGATTCCCAGATGTCCTCTTTACTCACTCATCTATGGCCACTCAAACAACTTCTGTCGTTGAAGCATAAATCAGGCTTTACTCTGCATCGTAACTGTCGCTTATTGTTCATCTTGTTTTCTTTGTTGTCCATGTTTTTCAGGGCTAATGGTTATAAAGAGTAATTACGTGTGGTAAATCACTACCAGTTTTCACCAAAACAGCAAGCTTGTCTATTGAATACCATGCTCTTCTCTGCATTTCTTACTGACCTAGTGGTGTTTTCCCTGTGGACATTTACTTTTATTTATTTTGTATCTGCAGTTTGTGTGAGGTAGTGGAGTGGGGAATAGGTGCAATCTTGTTCCTTACACAGTTATCTAAATGAAGAATCCATGAATGTCTTTTTTGTGGGCTGCTTAGCGCACCCGTCTTCAGTTGAATACATGAATATTAAATAATGATCAGTAAATAATGTTATTGTTGCGTTATCGCAATTGTTAAAAATATGAAAGAACATGTATCATTGGTGCCTGACTGTAGCTACATTTTGCTTTTTCTGCCTTTCATTTTTAATCTGTGGATAAATCGTATTTTAATTAAAAATTGAATCAGAAAATTATTGTGTCAATTATTTTAAAATGCACACTATACAGATGCACAAGATGCACAAACAAAAGAGTCTATTGATTGATTGATTACTTTATTTACAGTTTGTAAACAGTAGGCTACAGTGGTACATCACAGTTGGCATTTCTGGGGTTAGGGTTGTTTAACATGAGTCTGCTGCTGGCTGGCGAGGCATTGAAAGTCTGCAAAGATTTTGAAACAAAAAGAAACGCCCTAAAAACAGTGTTATGCTACTTCCAGTGATTTTGAGACAATTAGCCTATCTATGGACTTGAATAGTTAAGCATGACAATGAACGGACGACCGGGGATAGGCTACAATAAACTGTATGCATATTGCATTGTGGAAGCCCATTTCCATCACTGGGGGTAAATTACCGCCGGACTGAAGAGCGATTCTTAAAGAAATCTGAAATAATATCAGTGAATTGAGATTAAAGGTCGAAATTAAAGCGTTTTTATTTTTATTCGTTCGGAAATGTGCTTCTGTTGTATGCCCTCAAATCCTGATCAGTACGAGGATATAAATCGTTTCCTCTCCTATTTAAAATTAAAATAATTAAACAGTTTCCTGCTTCAATAATAAGGTTAGCCTATCTTGTTTTATGTTGGGGTTATCTTGTTTAGAAATGTTGGGAAACATGTTTTATTCAATGGCAATTCCCCTTCACGTGAGGTTATTTTTCTGGGGACTCCCATCTTCGTTTCACTTTTCTTTCAACAGTGTAATGGTTTTCCCTACTGTATAAGTAAACAAAAGGAGGAAATAAACATTAACTTCCCATTCACCATATATGGGTTTTGCGTGTATGTGCGCGCGTGCGAGAGAGAGAGTCGCGTCGGTACCTATCCGTGACGTCGTTACAGCGGATACACGCCTACATTCCACGCAGCCCTTTGTTGACAACATTCCTGTGAAGTTGTACCTACTTAACCTGCGTTACATCACAGACGGGGGACACACAGACATAGTTCTTCAGACCACAATCACTCACACACGCCGCACGGTTTCTTTATTTTTATGCCTTACTTCTAAGTTAACTAACTTAAAAGGTGTTTCCGTGTGTAATTTTATAATCACTCACCGCTACTTGTTGGACAACATGGGTCTACTTTTCACCAAGCTGATGGCTGTGTTCGGAGACAAAGGTACAGAAAAAGCTTTCATAGTCACACTCACACGTGGGCGCTACAGAATCAGTGTTTTAACTAGGAGTTTACACATTAATGTATACATCTGTACACTCATAGTTATGGATTATACATTGTCATGCAGGATTTCACTGTGCATTTATTTATTTTGTAGTCTACTGGTGGTCAACTCTGTTGTTCAGACGTTCTTGAGTTGGACTCACTTCTCTGGAAGATGTGCTTTTAGTAGGAAAAAGCAGAGAAGTGAGTGTCGAGTTGTTGTCAATGTGGGATCAGTGTGTGCACACGTGTCTGTGTCCATTTGTATGAGCACGTTGGACTTTCATAGTTATGTAATCTAAAAGTTAGTTTACATTTTGGACACTCGTGAGAGGAGAAGACCCTTATGGAAACAAGTCTTAGTGCCTTTTCTGTTTTTATCCTCGTAGCAGATTTTATATTATTGACCTTTGACCATTCTGCAAACTAAATTCAATCAATTAACCAGCAAACAGTAGTACAGTACTGGCGTAATCTGTCTCTATCGTACAATGTGTACTGATACTATCAGCGTTGGAATACATGTTCCAACACTCCAAGGAGTCTCTTCTCCCTCCTGGAGCACACTCGGCACAGGATCAGCCTTTGATTGTGTGTGTGTGTGTGTGAGTGTGTGTGTGAGTGTGTGTGTCAGTCAGGACTGTGCAGAGCAAATACTGTATGCCAACAGTCAGGACTGTGCAGAGCAAATACTGTATGCCATGCATGCATAGTTGTAGAGTTTGCCCTTGCCTACCAATGTTGCATTAGTTGTTTTGACAAAACACAGATGCTAGATTTGACATTTAACTGTTATCCTAGTTACTTTGTAGTTTGTAGACTAAATTATTTTCCTGGCAATGTACTTAGTTTAGCTTGCACAAGGTGTTTCTATATCAGAATGTAACATATTTCATTTTCTTGCAGAGCACAAAGTCATCATTGTGGGTCTGGACAATGCGGGGAAGACAACTATTCTCTATCAATTGTAAGTTGTGCATATGTTAATGATTTAGTTATAAGCAAGTCATCAACCAAATTAAATGTGACATGACCATACACATGTGAATCTCTACACTACACACTAACGAATACCGGTAGTTACATAAATGAAAAATTATAGCCGTTTACTGCCAGTCACCGGGTTTGAATCTAACGTGTTCTCTTGCCTTCCCACATCCAGCCTGACAAAGGAGGCTGTCCAAACCTCTCCCACAATCGGCAGCAATGTTGAGGAGATCGTTGTTCGCAAGACACGCTTCATCATGTGGGATATTGGAGGCCAGGAGAGCCTCCGGGCCACCTGGAATTCTTACTACTGTGAAACAGAGGTAACTAGTCTCTTTTGTTATCATCAACACAAGCTGCAGGATGCCACTGAAATACAAAAACTAACATTAACTAGCTCAGTTTTCAAGAGGCTTGTGACTCAAGTAGAATATCTAACTAAACTCTTAAGTTTGTTCTCTTTAATTAGTTGAGGGGCGCTAACCCCTCCTATATACAGCTTTAATGTTTGTTTTTCAATGATGCTTGTTTAAGAAAGCACCATAGACAATAAAGAGAAATTTGTGTTGAGGTTGGTGTAGGATGCAATTCTCGTATCTGACTTTTGTTTGTGAATCTGTTAATGTAATGAGTATTACGATTCATTTTCTGTTGTAAGTAGGGTAGGCATTTATAAGCTTTTAGCTTCTGCCTACTCCTTTTGATCATGTTTTGGTTTTGTTTTCATAACAGCTTACGTTCATTGTCTTTACATTTTGTATTTGAAACTGAAGGAAGATCAAATAAACTAAACTAAACTTATGTTTGTGTTGAGGACTAAAACAAACATTAGCACCCGTTGCTTAAACAAACATAATGTTGTAAGATGATAAGAGCCAACCTCACTTCACACGGGTGTGATTTTTTTCTCTCTCAAATGACCTGTGCTTGACCTGTCTTACAGGTCTGTTGATAACATGGGCTCCCGTACAGCATGAATGTGGATAACACTGAGTGATCTTTCAGTCACAAAAGTGATTGAAAAGAGCTAATTGTGAAATAGTTTTTAACGTCTTCTTGCCTTTCTGAACCCTTCAGATTGTTATCCTTGTTGTGGACAGTACTGACCGTGAGCGACTCACCATAACCAAGGAGGAACTCCACCACATGCTGGCACACGAGGTACGAATCAACATGTTCAGTATCAAAGTGAAGAGGTTTTGACCAGGTTTAGTCATTATGGTATAGCATTTTTTTGTACAACAAAATAATAAAAGAGAACTGGGTTAAATTCAGTGGAAAATTACATTTGACTGACTTCACACAAAGGTCACCTAATCAGTTTAAAAAGAGAAGAATCCCATTAGAACATGTTTACCACAAGCCAAGCTTTACCGCAAGGTAAATACACAGTAGTAGTAGTACACTTGATAACAAGACAGTAAGGCAGTGTATGAAGAAATTATTCCACACTGAGGAGAGGAGCAAACTGGTTTCACTAGTCTGCTTTGTCAGTGAATGAGTAAGGGATATTTTTCAATAATTACTATTTCTCTGAGCACATTGGTCTGCTATCAAGAAATAACAGATGCACAATGCCACGACCAATCAGAATTCCACAAAACCATGTAATAAAACTGATAAACACTGATATAAAGTCATACACTCTCGGTGTGACTGAATGCGTCACTGAAACTGATGACACAGATGTTTCAACATAGCCTGTGCTGATTGAAATTTTTGACATCGTTTTCAGTTGTGTCATTGTTTGCATATTTACGGTATACTGAAACCAACCCTTTTCCCCCTACCTGCGCAGGACCTGCAGAATGCAGCAGTTCTGGTTCTGGCCAACAAACAAGATATGAAAGGGTCCATGACAGTGGCCGAGATCTCTAAGTATCTCACTCTCAACACCATCACAGCTCGCTCCTGGCACGTTCAACCCTGCTGTGCTCTAACCGGAGAGGGGTGAGTTACTGAGTACTGCAAACATTTTCTAAAATAGCGAAAACAAGCAGATCTACACAAACTTACAATGGCTTGTGACCAGTATATGCTTGTGACGTGACCCATTGTGAGCTTGTAGACTATTCATCAATCATCATACAAGTTTAAGGTCAAGGTTAAAGGAGAATTCCATGCTAGAATGCTTTCTTATCTTTCTTACCTTTCTTTGTAGTTGTTACGTCCCCACCAAAGAGGTCCAGGTGTTTTTTTGTGCAAAAACTCCTTATTGGCTATTTTCCCTACCATAAGCCCTCAATGAATTGCATTGAATGGGAATTGAATGGGGCTATGGGGTGTTATGCTAGTTCGCTTATTTCCATCGAAAGAAGTAGTAAAGTGTGCCGCTTGGGATATTATTTACATTATGAAGAGAGGATATATACAAATAAATTATAATTTTGAGCGATGGAAATAAGCAAATTAGCACAACACCCCATAGCCCCATTCAATTCAATGCAATTCATTTAGGGCTTATGGTAGGGGAAATAGCCAATAAGGAGCTTTTGCACAAAATAACACCTGGACCTCTTTGGTGGGGACGTAACAACTAACAAAGAAAGCCTTTTAGTATGGAATTATCCTTTAACTTTATTGTTTCCCTTGTGGGAAATTGGTTTGCAGTCAGGTAATAGTAAAAATCCATACATCAAACAACATTCAACATACTCATTACAAAAGACTACGGTAAATCCCAACAGGCACTAGAGACAGAGAATTCATTACATTCACAAGTAGCAGCGTCAGCAAAAGTGCATTAGTGAGCAAAGAGGCAAAAATAAAGTGCTATCTGCTGTTCAGCAGCTGAATAGGGCCACCATCTGATTTGGTGAGCTGGAAGTAACAATCAATAATTTCTGGGGCTGCTGATAGGTACTTTCGCTTTCCTCAGAAGCGCTAATATAGTACCACAACGTTGCAGGGATTCTTTTATTGAGCGCCTCAATCACCTCAATCTGAGGTTAAATTCCGAGAAAAACAGCGCTAAAGATAGTGTGGACAGAGGGAAAATATCCAATGACGTCCCAACGTGGAAGCAAAGCGCCAAGAACCGGTAAAAAATAATACTAGCGATGCTGGATGCAAGCTAATAACTCGTCCAATGTCGTTCTGGGCGATCTGTGACTTTTAATACAACTCATCCAATGTCATCCTTAGCAGAACATGAGTTAAGTTAAATCCCATTGTTCCTGTTAAATTGGGGATTTAGTAACTTTCAATATATTAATTACAGGTGCCTAAATAAATTATCAGATTGCAAGTAACAAAACAAATTTTCCATCTTTTCAATATACTAGCATGTTGAGAGACAAGACTATTATTATTTAACTACATGTTCTCACTTCCTCCCAATTTATTTCCTATTTTCTCTCCCGCTCTGTAGTCTGCCTGCCAGTCTGGACTGGATGAGGTCACACGTTGTGGCAAACTAGAACACCTTTAAATGGAGACAGGACGTGGAACCCAGCTCTTCCTAAACCTAAGCCAACTCTCAATGTAGACATCACAGTGCCTGCGGTATAATCAGTACCTTCACTGTATTATGTTGAGCAAGTGCCTTTGCGCCACAGAACTTTTATGAAGGCTGCCTTTCCTACCCAGGTCTGTGTGGGGCCCCTTTGGATCTGGGTATATCTCAGGATGTACGAACTTCATAGAAACAAGTTAAGGTCTTGGACCACTGTAGAAGCTATTCTACCAGGCGTTGTGGCAGCCAGTTGTTAGTCCTGTTCTTTTCTCAACAGCTTACTTAGCTGTGAAAGTGGCTGAAATGTTTTAGGGATGTATCATGTACCACAGTGCTTCCCAAACTATTTAGCTCAAGAAAGACCCAAAAAAGAAATGAGATGTTTGCCTGGGACCCAAACTAGTGAAAATAGCGGACCTACAAGCTCACAATGTGTTGCTTTGTGCCGCGTTATATGAACTTGTAGATTTATGGAGTTTCTTCATGAAATTACAGAAAAACATAATTGAATTTAGATTTTAGTTTGAGAAAAATAAATAAAAAATAAAATAAACAGACTCATAAAAATGTTCCACCATGTTTACAAAAGATTTGTAGGTTGCCTGGGCGACTATCTAAGCTAAGCTGCCTAATGGCCCTGTGCAGGTGTTTTCAGCTGTGCACACATTTCTGTACCGTCTGTAATTTTGTTCACAATTTCAAGTATTAGCCTACTGACATTCAAGGCATTGCACCACATTTCTTTCGATGACAACCACGATAAGATGTATTCCTTCAGTAATATCTTTTTATTTTCTTTCTTTTTCATGACTGAAATTGTAACTGTAATGTAATCAGTTATAATGACATTCAAACAAGGCATTAAGTGAACTTTGACTGTGAATATGTCATTACTTTCCGTTTACCCCAGTAAAGACTTGTTAAAGTATACTGCTTATGGTGCAACCACATTAAGTAATTATTTCGTAGTAGTAGGTACCTAAACTGACACCATAACTTGGATGCATATTTAAGTACAGCTGACCAAACCAGTGCAATACCTCTTTTTGGAATGGAGGAGGCTACATTGGATGTATAAAAATAATATATACAGTATCTGTATTGTGAAACACAGGACTTGTTTGTTGGCCTGAAATGTGCTTAGTCATTTAAGCAATTGTTGCACAAATTACTTGAAGTCTTTATATTACAGAAACAAGTGATTGCCTGGATGTAAAAAGTAGCAGTTTTTGTATTATGTATAGTTTTTTTTTTATCAATAAATGCCATCATTGTCAAAGTACTGTATGGGTGTGTTTTCTATGTTGCATGACAATGTTCTGAATGTAGTTAGTTTGGTTGAGTGATACTCAATTATTAAGCACAGGAAGGCACAGTAAGAAATAAAATAAAATAAAAATAAAAGAGATCAGATACTACTGGAGAAGGAAGTCTGCAAACCGTCTGAACTCCCGGTAGATTTTTTCAGGCAAGATATACTAACACCACATAGCAATTAATGATTGAAGAATATGTATATGTATGTATATACATACAAACGTATGTATGTATGTACACGACATACATGTATGTAAAATGTATCTAATAGGCCTATACAGTAGCCTATATATTTTATATTTAGCCTATTGTGCTTCATGTTTAAAGCACTTTGTAAAGTTTTGAAATAAAGTTGTATAATAAATAAATATAGTAATATAATAATAATAATAATAATAATAATAATAATAATAATACAAATTATTATTATATCCGTATACTGTGTGTGTGTGTGTGTGTGTGTGTGTGTGTGTGTGTGTGTGTGTGTGTGTGTGTGTCGTGCGTGGCGTACTCAAGAAATGTTTGCGCTGATCGGATGGTAATATTACCATCATCGGCAGGACTACGCTTCATTAGTAACAACAATACTAGTACAAAACCTTCAGTGTCAAAATAAAAGAGGGGGCATCCGGATTTGAACCGGGGACCTCTTGATCTGCAGTCAAATGCTCTACCACTGAGCTATACCCCCGTGATGCAGTGCCGCGTTGGTAGGGACTTTTCAACATGAAAAAAATACATATATCATCAAATGGTCTGTTAACATTTTTGGTTAATTCTGTCATTCAGCTAAATACCCAACAGACACTTTCCGCTTTTAAATGCTACGCTTGCTATGCGGTTAGTTTTTGTCCACCGCCACGATCGACCTATACTGAAAACAATGACAACATTGCGTTTCGTCATTTGACCACTTGAGGGAGCGAGAAGTCCATAAACCAGCGGACAGGAATCTCTTTCAGTCTTCCTGCGCAGCAGATGATATATTTTTATAAACATAATCATGCCGGTAATAATTAAAAATATATATACAATATTGTAAGGAATGACGACGATTATGAACGGGTAAGTACAAATTACAAGGATATGCTATTTAGTTATGTATTCTTTCGTCAAATTGTTTTATGTTGTGCTGCATGATTAGAGCAACAACTAGCCTACTGAGACTTTTGCACTGTCCAACTAGGTGGTTCTCTCATTTGGCGTTTTCTGTGTTTCACTTTCATGTTATCATTAATGTAGGGTAGGGTATATTATATGTAACTATATATTTAACTTATTTATATTATACTCCAAACAGTTTGATAAAGGATTATTACAAAATGGACATTTGAAGTCACTGTAGGTCCCTAGCCCCTAGTGCTGAGTTAGGCTACTACATGGGGGTATAGCTCAGTGGTAGAGCATTTGACTGCAGATCAAGAGGTCCCCGGTTCAAATCCGGATGCCCCCTCTTTTCTTTTGACACTGAAGGTTTTGTACTAGTATTGTAGTGTTACTAGTGAATTGCAGTCCTGCCGAGGATGGTAATATTACCATCCCTAGTTCAAATCTGGGTGCCCCCTGTTTTCAGGCTGTTTTATTTTAACTTGTTGTACAGTAACATGAGCCGGAACTGGGAAGTAGGAAACAAGCAGTATGTTTTTTCTGTTGTACTTAAAGTACTGTATGATTTGTTACATTATCTATTTCTTAGAATGTCCTCAGGAACAAGTAACACTGTTTTCGCCACTAAACTGTATTTCTGTAGTTAAGTATTTCAGCCTTAATAAACTGTAGGAGATAATTAACACAATAGAAGGATGTGAGGACTGCATAGAATCTAGAATAGATAATACTGCTACTCGTCTGTGTTGAATTAGCCACCGTTCCCCATCTGACTGTCCACATCGTGTAATGTGAGCTAACGCCAACTCATAGAGACTGCAAATCCTACTGAGACGCTTAAAAAGGAAGCAGACGTGCTAGGAACTACAATAAACTCAACATGACACACTAAAGTGTGATGTTTATTGCCACAGTCACGCTAGTCAGCTAGTGGTACAATAAAAGCTTTGTTGAATGAAAAACAGCCATGAATTAATTCACTGTTTTCAGAGAACAGAGGTCTTGTTGGCTGCAAAGCACAGTGGAAGGGTGACAGGTTGGGGTGTGAGCTGTGAGAGTGTATTATGTGGAAGATAGAGACAGCTAATGGGTGAGTTAGGTAGACAGTGGAGTCAGTGGACACTTTTTCTGTAAAGAAGGGGTCACCAAATTGTTTCCGTTACGAAATCAAATCAAGCATGTCTGAAATCTGCGCCCACTGTCAAGACTGAAATACATTTGAGATAATCAAAATCACATCGCATCCATAGTTGAATATGAAGCATGACATCATAATTTAATCTGTTGATAAAGTTTGTAGGGTTTATTTCTACATTGTTATAGCTGAAATATAATAGCCTTAATAACCTTGAACGTAGTTTGACCTAGCCTCGGTCCCAGCCTTACTCATCAAAATGTTTGTCCTCTTCTGGTTATTATAAGGAAAATTAATTCTCAGAAAATTATCATTGAAATAGGCAAGTGGAATTTGGCCTTCTTGGAACGATGCAAGTTGGAAATGCATGCCCCACCCAGTTATTATGTCTGTCCCTTTTAGGCCCATATATGGAGTTCTTTATCAGGCATGCCCAAATGTGGAGTCTATGCAGATGTCAGAACTACATTGTGATGTCAGAAGTGTGTCATCACAAGTGTCGAATTTGACACTCGAGCGGTTCCTACCTGCTACTGTGGGCATTGTCAGCTATATTTATAGGGATAGGGTACTGATAAGATTAACAGCGGTATCTATCTCATATTTGTTGTTGTCAAATTAGGGAAGCAGAGATTAAATCAGTGGTTAAGAGAGGCAATGGAGTAAACCACAATACTTGTAAAGATACTTTTTTTTATCTGTTTATTTGCCAAAAGGCAAGTTTTTTACATGCCCAAGGAAATGAGCTATATCCTACGAAAAAAGGCTGCTTCGTTTCACGTAACGCTCAAAAGGCAGTTGTATTTAGAATAGATCTAATGTTTTGACAGAAATACTTATGGACTACAACATCACGTCCACAGATGTTGTAGCTATTGCCAGCAAGATTTATGTCTAGTGTGTGTTGCACATGTCTGTAGCATTCTTCAATAATTAGTGTGTGTGTGTGTGTGTGTGTGTGTGTGTGTGTGTGTGTGTGTGTGTGTGTGTGTGTGTGTGTGTGTGTGCGCGCGTGTGTGTGTTGGTTTTTGTAACCGTCATTGAAGCAACTTGTGAGATTGCCCCAAGATCTTTTCACTGTCATTGGGCCTGCGGCTGTTTCTGTGCCTAGCCAGGGGGAGGCACCGTATAGCCTAAATTGAGCCTTCTGTTTCTAGAGCTGTCTCTCAGGATCAGGAGAGAGGTGGTGTATTTTGATTCCAGAGAAATTCACCAGTATCCAGAAGAGAGAGAGAGACTCAGATTTACCTAAGCTAAACAAACAAACAAAAATATCCTGATAGCCAGGACTATGCTTTGAAGTCAGAAGATGAAACACTCTTCTCAGCTGCAGTGCCTTTGTAATCACCATGGCAACGGAAGAACAGCACTGAGGAGGAGAGAGAGGGTGTAGACAGAGAGAGAGAGAGAGAGAGAGAGAGAGAGAGAGAGAGAGAGAGAGGGGGTGTGTGGAGAGAGAGGGTGTGTGGAGAGAGTTTTTTCTTGGGGGGGTTGAGAGGAATGAACAGCAGGGTGAAAGTGGGACTTGAATAAACTGTTTTGTATAGAGCAGAAAGAATAGAGAGAAATAACAAGGATTCGATTTTTTGGATTTTGTTGTCTCTTTTTCTTTATTTCTTTTTACTACTGTAACTCATGAACATGTGTGTCCGTCTGGTGATGCTGTATTTTTGTCTCTCCCAAACAGAGTTGGGAAGAGTTTGGGCTCGACTACAAACAGGTAAGCCTTTCATACTTACACCCATACCTTTGGTATCAAGTTCATAAATCATATTTCCTTTCTCGTATCTCATGTCAATTTACATTAGGCATTTAGTAGACCCTCTTCTCCAGAGCAATTTACAAAGTGCAAGATCGAAGTAAATGGCATGAACCCTAGTCAACATATGACAGGCTAAATGGTCATGTAAATAGAGTGCAAAGAAAACAATTTAACCAGGATATCAGGTAAACATCAAACCGAACATCTGTTTAAAGTTTAAACAACATGCTATTCTTAGCATTTGTGGACAAACAAACAGTACCTCCTCATTGCTTTAGTCTTCCCAACCTCAGCTTTACTTTTTCCTAAATCTATTCTCAGTACACCTCTTACAGTAGATCACAAAGTTGGTGCACTTGAGTCTGTGCAGGAACTCTTTTAATTTCTCCTCTCTTTCTCCAAGTCCACCTTGGAGGGGAAAAAATGTGCATGGACATAGTTGAGCAGGATGCTATTTGTCTTGAAACAGACCAAACAATGCATATTATTGACATTATTAACTTTTGTATGTTTGTATGTTATTGCTGGTATAGTTAGCATAAACCACAAGGCATGAGCAGGAATCATTATGGACTGGCCCTTTTGTTCTGTTCCCCACCAGAGTGACCCAGTTTATAATAAAGTGTAGGTATAAAAATACAGTATTCCACAAACATGCAAGTGACTCTAAACAGAAACCCACAAACAGCCTTTCTAAGTTTTAAAATTAGATTTCTCTGTACCTCCCTGCTAATCTTGAGCCTAGAACAATCTATATAGAGGCAGCTTGTAAACATAATTGTTATTCCATTCCATTCCATTAAAATGGAATTACATTTTGTCACTCATTCGGGGGAAAAAGGCCATATGGCATATTTATGGATGGTGCAGTGTTTGTCATTTGTATAAACTGTATGTCTGACACAATGTTATTCACTTTTGTGTCCTGAATATAGTGTCCGGTCTAAGGAAGTAGATTGCTACCATCTATGTAGTTCTCTCTTAATTGTCTCTCCAGTCTCCATGTCTCTCCATCAATCCCACCCCTGTTGTACTTTTACATTATTGCTAACGCAGTGAGCACTTACTATGAGACCTAGCAGATCATGTCTGTCTGTCTGTCCGTGTGTCACACTTTTGTGACCATATATGGAGCTGCTTTGGGGACTCCTTATATGGTTATGGCTGAGTCATGGTGACATGAGTGTGATGGCGTGGTCCAACTTGTGCCCATATATGGAGCTGCTTTGGGGACTCCTTATATGGTTATGGCTGAGTTAAAAATGTAACTTAAAAATAACTTAACTTAAATATGTACGAGCTGCGTTCGCTTCCCGCGTTTGCGCGTCTTACTGGTTACTCAAAGTTTTTTCTCTTTTCAAGTGTTTTTTGATCTATGATTAAGGAACGATATTTCAGCAAATAAACTCCCAAAACATTTATTTTCTAATATTGCATCTTAACTAGATTATTCACCTAATGTGCTTAATACTAACACTTTCAAAACAGAATGAAAAACAAGTGTTTCGTTTTCATTGTAATAGAGGATTTGTTTACGGAAGGAGAAGTTCTGCAGTGTGTAAAACCCATAAAACAAAACATGACAAGTACTGGCCAGGGGGAATTCATGTCTCAGTAGGCTACGCGCTATGGCACATGCTGTGCTTGTTTCATTGTGGGTTCAAGCAAGACTATTGACCTGGAGTATGTCGCATGTCTTTCTCTCACACTCTACTTTGTGTTGTCCACCAAAGAAAGAACTACTGCCATTGGAGAGCCATCTGCAGCATCTAAACCAGATTATAAAAACACAGAGACTTGTGGTGGAAATGAATTGTGCACTGGCTTGATGACCTCAGTGTTGGCTCCTAGTTCTGTTGAGAAGTTTGCTTAACAAATATCTTGTATGTAATCCAGAATAATTTTTGGGCTAAGTCTGAATAGGGTAAATGAATCAGACACTTCGTACAATATCAGATCTTACATCAGTTGTTTTTATCAGTTGATCTTGATCTATGGACGGAATCTTATTTTCTCAAAGTCACGTGGCAAGTAAAAATACTGAAGTGCACACATTTAACAATTCCCTTTGCAAAGATCTGAGTGACTTATTTTTGGGAAGGTGCTGCATAATGTTTTTGGAATGTCACTCCTATAGGAATTGTCTTGGCCTTGAAGATCATAACACTCAAATATGTTATTGGAGAGTGAAAAACTCCTTTACCTCATTTATGCACAGATTAAGTTTCACAATAATAGAAGTGTGAGGTAATGACAGTCTTTAAATTCATATTCTCTCGTGTTTACCTTGTCTGTTGTCTTTGGAAAGGTCACTGCAGTGCGGTCACTGCAGTGCCACTCTGGCAGACACCATTATATTTTGCCATTTGAAGTTTCTCATCTGTTATGTATTTTGAGACTTCTTTCAAATGTTATTCATCCATGGTGACTGCTACTATAGTATGTTTATGTTATGTCTTTGGTGGACAAAGTATGTCATTATATAAAGTTTAACTAATATTTACATGTTACCAAAGAAGATGGAAATAACATCTCTTAATGCTTAATCATGATTTCATATTCATGGAGACAATAAAGACAGTACAGTGTAGATGGAAAGGCTGATGAACCTATTGAATAAGCACACGTGTAGATTACATTTGGGAACATAACAAGGTTCACATAAAAATATTCATTTCCACCACAAAGGTAGATATTTTTTGTATTTCCATTTAATGACCTATGATCAAGTTTAAATTATTTGTAAACATGTTCCCTTAAATAGGTTGATGGGTAATGTGCATGGCATGATATACTGTAGCTGTGCCAGGTCGTACAGTCTGTCCGGAGGAAAGGGTGTAGCCTCTCACCCCCGCGCTGTGCTGACCACTCACAGAAAAAAGCATGTAATGGCTGGGTACCGCTTCCTCAAGGAACTAGACATCATCTTTTCTTAACAATGTCAGCCTGCTCTTTTGTTTGTTATTTAGGAGAACATCTTTTTCTTATTAGATGTCTGACTAAATTGTATTTACTTTTCTAACTACCGATCATCCTTAGGCTGCATGAATATTGTTCTTGTTGTCTTTCTTTGTTACACAAAGAGTATTAAACTCTGAAACAGTCATAGTAGCCTAGCCTGTACTTTATTGCTGACCTGGCTTATCCAGTCTTATGTTATTCTTTTCACATGTTGGAAATGGAATGTCTAACTTCATTTCACAATAAATTTGGCGACATTTCAAACATATGGCTTTGCCGCACACACATACTGTACAGTACACATTTCTAATTTATCAACTTTATCACTGTACTTCATGCTGATACTGTGGGGGAGTTAATTAACTAGGACTAGGTTACAGTTTCAGGATAACAGATACTGTTACTGTTGGATTGATATCACAGTGAGAACATGCAGGCTGAAAACAGAACCTCTGGCACAAGCCGCAAGCTGCATTTTTCAGTGAGGACAAGATGTGAAGATATAGTAGAATAAAGGCATATTTATCAGTTATTATGATTTAGTGCAACATGTTTGAAATCAGATTTTTGATTACATCAAAACAAACAAGGTTCCACAGGCCTATAGACCCTAGTTCGCTGCCGTACACCACTCAAAACGACCACAAACAACCACAGTCATTTCTCATTTTGCACTTGTTTGAAGGACTTTGGCATTTTCTTTTATAGTTTGCTTATAGGTGGATCATGTTGATTTCACATTGATATTTTGAAAGCGCTCAACAGAATCCATTTCAGTTTGCCCACATACTTTTTAAATGTCTTGTGTGTCTTGTGCATCAAACCAAACCCACATTTTCTTGTTTAAAGCCATTTAAGGCCATTTAAACAGGGCACGTCAATTAACTGTGGTCCTGTTTAGAAAAGCAGATGGCATATGTTAATATTGCACAATGATCCAAAATTAAGCTCTAGAGAGGCAAGGATTGTCAGCAAATGAACAGATGCTTGAATTTGAGTACAGGAGACCTGAGATATGGTTCATATCAGCACACCATGCGACATGCGCTGGTGGTGACAGAGATGCACAAATGGAATATGGTTTGTTAGTTTTCACAGTTGTGAATGACATGAAAAATGTCAACAGGGGAACAGCCAGTACATTTTTGTTATTCTACTGCTGCAGCGCATGCACAATTCAGTGGAGGCAATCTACAAACGAGATTATCATGAAGGTGATTACTAGTTTTCCAATTCACAAGTAAATAAATACATTTATTATTGTACTTTTAATTAACCTTGCAAGTCATTTTAATTAACAAATGATTATACATGCCATGGATAATAGGTTTGCATTCAACAGGTAGAGTATGTAGTGGTGAAGTATAATAATCAGAACCAGCACCACCAAGTGTTTGTCACAAGTAGTAGACCTGGCTTAAATTATTCAAACTGTAAAGAGAGCGTTATTTTATGCCTTTATTTGAAGTACAGTAGGTAGACACTAGACAGGGAATGGGGAGAGAGAGATGGGGAGTGACATGCAGCCGTCAGGATCGGGACTCGAACCCACAACACACTGTCAGTGTGTCGGGCTACATTGAAGCCTAAGTGCCCGGACCTCTAGACAGAGTCATCAAATATGTATTAAGTTGAAGAGTTGGTTTGATGACACTCTTTTGATGACACTCTAGCTTTGATCATTGTGGAAGATGTAGACATAGTATTTTGGATTGTCTGAAAGCACTTGAATGTTTAAAACAGTCCTTACCACCACCACGCCATGTCCCACAGGCTGTACTCTGAGGGTTTGGCACATGTGGCTATGTCCTGCATTCCCCTCCCAGGAGGACCATGGGCAGGCATCAAATCTACACCACCCAACATTCCACTGGCTTAAGTGGACCTATAACAGTGTATGCAGACGCAGTATACGTACAAAAATAAAAGTTAAATGTGTCGAATAGAATTTATATGATCAGCTTTTATGTGAAATGTCCTAATTTGGGATAATAGTACTTTTGAGAGTACTTAGAATTGTCTATTTTCTTGCAATCATTCCAATGTGGAAACGTTAGTTTAACTCGTGTTTATACAAGGAATTCCTTTCAGAGGACCATCAGGAAAAAAAACATAGTTCTAGTTCTACTACTCCATTCCCCTACATTTTTTCTATAATTCTATCATTTTTAATTTGTCTGGTACTGTACATTTAGAGTGGGCACCTAAACAACATTGTGGGCAATTAACTCAATGGCTATTTTTGGGGGCTCTTTTTTAAACTAATGTGGAAAACAGTATAGTGTAATAAAGTAGGCTAGTCTACATGATTTGAACATTTGCACAGTACATCATTTATCAGACCTTGTTTATGTCTATATGACTGAGTAGCCACAGGTTTTGGAGCAATTGTAGAAATATTAGGCGTTAAATGTCACATTTCCAAGCATGTTCAAATCATGTATACATTGCATTAAGTCAAGCCATTTTCCAAATTATTTGTTTACATTTAGGGGAAAAATAGCCAATTTAACATTGAGGTGGCCACAATGTTGAGATACGGTCACTTTGTCAGAGACGTAGAATCCATTCCAAGTTCATTATTCTATTTTATTGTACTGCATCTTTAACTTATTCTTATACATTTTTATACCATTTTTTGTAATGGGCTTAATCTAGTTGCAACACCAGCCATTGACAGCCCATGCATCCAAACATTAAAGTCCTATCAGATTGTATTAAACAACGTTATGAACTCGCCAACATTGCAGCTGTATGAAAAGCTTGACTTATCCTCTATATGCAAATTTCATCAAAATCCACCATAGACATGTTATTATGAGCTACTTTCTGTCAATACATTCCATGCAGGTGATCATTTTTCAGTGTGTGTTCGAGTTTGGAAGCGCTCTTGGACTATCACGCAACTGATTGAGTACCACCCGTTTTTAAATTGCACATGCAGGAGGCAGAACTGAAAACCTTCCAAACTCCAACACTGCACAGAATTTGACAAAGTAGAACATGTCTATGTTGTATTTTTATGGAACAAACTTTGCAGATAGAAAGGGTATAATTCAAGCTTTTCATACAGCTGCAAGGTTGGTGAGTTATTTCAATGCTGTTAAATACAATCAGATAGGACTTCTGTTTGGATATATGGGCTGTCAATGGCTGGTGTTGCAACTCTAGATTCACCCAATTAAAAATAAATCTAGTGTTGCAAATCTCAGCTCTCACCAGCTGATACTCTTCTAGGCCGGCTAGCCTGCTGTGCTGTTGCCAACTGGATTTTAAGGGTTTATCTCAGATAACTGAGATAACAATGTGAAAGACTATTTTAGGGGGCGAGTTACGTTAGGCATATCATGATTCTTGCACCTGAGGCCCTGTGACCTTCACTACGCCAGGTCCAAGGTAGTTATTTCAGTCTTCAAACCCCAGGTCAGGAATCAGTTTTGTAGCAGATTATGTTCCATCCTTTAATTAATGACAGGAAACCATCCAATTACTAAAGCAATGTTTTCTATTTGAAGCCTGCAACAGCGTTGGACGAATGCATGTGGCAGGTGAGCCGCAAACTATCAAAACTTGGATGTACTACACGCTTTTAACAATACAGCGTGGCGAGCCGCCCACTATCAGCAAACAAACAAATATAGGGCTGCCCTGCGTTGTAGTGCGTACTTTGTAGGGCTAGCGAGTAGCAGCCCACACATTAAAAAACAGCAAAACACTGGTAATGGATCATGTAAATTGAAATGTTTGAGCGTGGGCTTTCGGACTAGATCATAGAGAAAATCAGTCAGAGTACCCTGCTCAATTTAATCTGCTCAACGAGACAATCCCGCAGAAGACACCAGGAACAGAGACAAACTCTTCGCAGCAGCCAGGCTGACCACGCCATTAGTAGTGTTTCTAACGAGAAAATTGAGCATCCGGGGTGATTCTCTACGCTTTTTTTTTTTGTTGCAATAACTCGGTTGCCATTAGAAAAGCTCCTGTGGTTTACTGAAAAGCGAGAGATAAAAACAGTAAACGTTAAAAGTACAGGAACCAGACCGCATTTAGGGTTAGAAAAAACACCCCGTGTGCAGGAGTAGGCGAGGCTCCAGACTTTATAAAGGCTAGAGGCATGACGTCAACACCTCCTCCCGTAATATTTCTAAAAGGGCTGCAAAATAAATTAATCAAGGACAACTTAATCTGCAAACATGATGACAAGGGGTTTTTGCGAGAATGTGCTGCTACATGATCTGGCTTTAATTTGGACGTGTTTTTATTATCATCCTAAAGTCATAGCATGTGTGTGTTTCTAATTATGCAATAGGCTACAATACTTAAAATGTATCCTAGCTATAGCTGTTACATTTTCACGAAAACAAATGCATTTATATTTCTAATCAGAAAATAGTTTTAACTACAGTACATTTTGACGAAGGTACACCTTTTAAAATACAAAATACCACTGGCAAATATGAAAGACTACATCTACAACACACTTCAGAATAGATTCAGAAAGCTATTCTGAGATCAGTATAAAGATATTAAAAAAAGTTGGCTTTGAAGAGCCAAAAGAAAATAAAATCTGGTGCATTTTAATACTGGACACTGGACAGTGCAGAAAGTGACCACGGAAGTGTAACTGTAGGGTGGAAGAGTGACTGTTTGTTACATTAGTCATTTTGATGTATCCAGTGGTCATTGGAGTGGTCATCATGTTTTCCCCATGGGGTGGGAGGTGGGAGGCTATAGGACAGACTTTGTTGACTTTGGCCTTTCTATTGGACTTATCTTACATACGAATCAGTGAGATCAGTCTGCTGAATACCAAACTTGTCACTTTCACAATACTGTTATGAATGATGATTGTTATTTTTCACATACAGGTTTCCGAGAACAAGACATTTCTACATTTCACTGCTAAATTTCACAAAATGTAGAATTGATTGAATAAAATAAATGTGAAATTTGCTTAATTGTAATTGTGTGATCAAATTTAATTAAATGTAAAACCATATCGTTAAATAACACTGAGCCACATTAGGCAAAACATAAACGCATTCATCTGAATAATAATTTTAACTGACAGTTTGCCCCTAGTTTTCTCACATTAGTCTATTGTGTTTGTTGTTTTCTATGTATGTTCAAAATTGTGCACTATGCATAAATGAAATCTGACTGTATAATGCCTCACCATTGTTGCAAACAATACCATCTTGCTTGCATAATACTAAACTATGTGTTACAGAGCAAAATATACTAATCCTAATGTGTATTCATGTATTTTCTCCAGATAATTGGTACAGCTTGGGGACACAACATAAGGACGGCTCTAGAGCCAACCGTCTTGTCCACAGAGCCCAGAGGTCATCTTCAGGCCATGCTAGGATGAGCAGGGAGGTCCAGGGAGGAGCACTGACCATTGACACTCTTCCAGACAACATGACACACTTAGTGGTGAGGGAGGTAACATGCCCAGCAATGTTCAGAGACAGACTGTAGTCTCTGGTCAGAGTGATAAAGTTACAGTACAGTATACCAGTAACAATTTGTTTTTCTTGACACCCTGGATGAGGTTCTTTATTAAGCACTGCCCTCTGCTGGAAGTAAGAAATATACTCAATTTAACTTTGCGCACCCTGAGGGTGCATGAATGTATTAAACTACTTTCTCAGAGTTCACTGAAGATTTTACTGTGTCTGTTAGATAAATATATTAGTTTATATAGAGACTTAACCCTAAAAATAGACTCTCTATTTCTCTATTTTATGTTTTCTAGGAGGATTCTGGCAGGTATTACACATGGCGTAGCTTTGGCTCAGAGGACATACGCACACGTGAACTCTGGGTAGACATGAGTGACCTCCAGCATGGACAAGTCAGAATGCACGGCATTCTGTCCAATACACACAGACAGGCTGCGGTAAGTCATATTCATGCGCATATGCACGCATGTCGCATGCACATACCATATGCACGCATGTACATATGCACGCACATACCATATGCACGCATGCACATATGCACAAACATACCGTGTGCAAATAAAACGAAATCAACTTACTGTTGACACATACTTTGGCAAAGCAACATAGATGTGTTGTGTAGTCTGTCTGCTGTATCATATGGGGATATAGCTCAGTGGTAGAGCATTTGACTGCAGATCAAGAGGTCCCTGGTTCAAATCCGGGTGTCCCCTCTATTATGTCAAAATCATATAAGTTAGAATACACAGCATTCTGTCCAATACACATAGACAGGGTGTCATATTCACACACACACACACACACACACACACACACTTATATGCAAATAGTGTAAGGCAGAGTGAAAGGCTATTGTTGTTGACACAGTCTTCAGCAAAGGAACTTGCTGTACACTGACAGCTGTTTATTATACAGGTATAAATATTATATGTATACCCTGTATAACATGTATATAACGACCCTGTATAACATGTATATAACGACACAATGTGACATAGCTGTTTACAAAATGCTGTACCCCCTCCAACTGTATATACTTTCCCCATTTTCAACGATTTTTATTATATTTTGACACTTCCTTTGGCAATGTAAACGTACATTTTCTCATGCCAATAAAGATCCTTTGAATGGAATTGACCCCTGTTTCATATGGGGATATAGCTCAGTGGTAGAGCATTTGACTGCAGATCAAGAGGTCCCTGGTTCAAATCCGGGTGTCCCCTCTATTATGTCAAAAACAAGAAATGTGTTAATTAATAATCTATACTGCTTTTGAAAAATAAGATATTTTAATTCTGCACATTGCAACAGGCATGTGTATAAATAAAAGCATGTCTCTCTCTGTCGATCTTTCTTCTTCCACTCCAGAGGGTTGCCCTGTCATTTGGCTTTCCATTCTATGGACATTACCTGAGGCAGATTACCATAGCAACAGGAGGTACATGTATTCATTTGTCAGAAAGATTACATTGACCTTTTCTATTTTTTAAATCTAAGTAATGCTATTTGTGCTAGTTTTGAAACATTCCTCCCATTTGCCCATATTCAGGATTCATTTTCATGGGGGACATTACTCACCGTATGCTGACAGCCACACAGTACATAGCCCCTCTAATGGCAAACTTTGACCCCAGCTACTCAAAAGAATCCACTGTGCAGTACCTGGACAACGGTACGGTGTTGGTATCTTGTGGTTGCTGTTTTGCGAAGCATCTTGTTCCATCGATTGCATGATTATTTGTTTGTGACTCTTCTTTGACCGGTACTTCCCACAGGTGATAAGTTTGTGGTACAGTGGGAGAAGGTCAGACTCCATGGGAGAGAGGCAGAAGGGGCCTTCACCTTTCAGGCTGCTCTGTACAGAACAGGAACCATCACATTCAGCTACCGAGATGTGAGTCTCACCCCACCTCCACTATGTACATTACATCTACTGGTATTAACATGTGTTTCTCGTAGCCTAATTCAAAATGCATCTATTTAACTTCTTTCTGTGCCTCTCATAATCAGATACCTCTGCCAATGGAGGTGATTGGTTCAGCTCAGCATCCAGTGAAGGCAGGTTTGTCTGACGCCTTCATGGTACGCTTACCTTCTCCGGAATCACCAGGTCAGCAATCCTTGTGCTAATTCACACCCTCTTCTTTTTGCTATCTTTGGAAATAATCAATTTGACGGAATGTCTAACGAGATCTCTCTCATATAGATGGCCAACGAAGGACAGTTTATGAATACCATCGGGTTGAGATAGATGCTACCAAGATTACCAACAACACTGCTTTTGAATTCTCTTCTCTGCCTAGTAAGTGGTGTCTTTCCAAATTGTATCCACGGAGGGATGAGCAAAGGGGTGTATGAATAATGAATATTGGCCTCATTCACCTCTAAAAAAATATTGCTTCTCTCATTCTGTTCCCTTGGCTTCCTGGGATAGCTTGTCTGCAATATGACACCTGTGAGCTGTGTGTGAACCAGACCTCCAGCTGTAGCTGGTGTAATGTACTCCAGAGGTGAGTAGGAGTAGGACTGCAGAGTCTGTAGATCCATATCCACATGTATCTATCTATCTATCTATCTATCTATCTATCTATCTATTGTATACTGTATTATACATACTGTATATTGGACTTTGCAAGTTGCTCTGGACAACTCCCACCTATACTGTTAAAGCTTTATTTGAATATGCTGTGTATATTGTGTGTTCAGATGCTCAGATGGCATGGACAGGCACAGGCAAGAATGGTTGGATTATGGCTGTTCAGAGGAGGTAGTTGGAAATTATTAATTATTATGAAATTACAGAATGAATTGTGAAATGATTTAAATGTTTCTCACAATTTAGTTTATTGATATAATTATATGTGTACAGATTAAAGACATTACATGTGAAGATTACTCCAGGGGAAGTTCTGGCAGTTCCTTTGGTCCCTCTGTGACGCCTGACTCTAAGGCCACAACCCCCTCGAGTACCCTACAAAATGGCTGTAAGACTGATGGTGAGTCAAGGCCGTCACTTGTGTGTTACCTGGCAGTTATATTAAAATGATAGTGACCCTTAAAACAATTTGGTCCTTCCTTGCAAGCCACTGTAGATGTAGATTTCAATGTGGACAAATTAAATAGGCTACTGTAGAATAGATTCTACAGCACCCATTGGTCAACATTATTATGAAATGAAATGCAGTACAGAGTATGCTGCTTTATATGATTTAATTTAATTGTAATTGTTTGTCTGCCTCCAGATGAAACCAAACATCACATCCTCTTGAATGGTAATGGTGAGTTGAGGTGTTCATGGATATCAACATTGTTTCATGAATATTTTTTCATAGTCATGTGTAAATATTCTGAACGTCTCTTGTACCTTTGTCCCACTCAGATCTGAAGACAAGTTCTCCCAAGCAGAGGGACGGTTCAGCTAATACTGCTGCCATAGCTGGTATAGTGGTGGCTCTCGTGTTGCTCTTGGCTCTGGTTCTCTTGGCTCTTTACATTAACTCCCACCCTGCTGCTGCATCGCCTCTTTACCTCCTCCAGGTGAACGCTGCATATTTTCATTCCCCCTGAGTCAATAAAAATAACAAAGCTATTGCTTGAATCTGTCCATTACCTCCAAATTTCATCTAACAGACATTCTCTCTTTGTCTTTTTTTTTTAGGGACGGAAGAGCTACTGGCCATCCTTGAAGTTCAGAAAGCAAGGATTCCAAAACAGTTACACAGAGGTGGAGAGAGAGACGACTGAGAAGGAGAGCATTGTTGAAGCTGGGCCTTGCTGAATGATTTGAAGAGATGTACAGAGGAAAGAAAAATACTGGGATATGAAAGAAATTATGTTTGAACTGAATACTTTATTATGGACGTTCCCAAAAGCCATTAAACATTCATATTTTCAAATCTGTTTTTACATTCTGGCTGTTATCTTTTACTTTGCTCAACCGGTCTATTGCAAAATAGAGAAGGAATTGTACTAGTATGGGTTGTTGTATGTAGACTATAGGCTAGTTAAATTTGGGGTGACCACCATGTTAATGGCATCACCACCATTGATGGAATAATATGGCTTTAATATTGACATTCCCAAAAGCCATTAAACATTGAACATTCATATTTTCAAATTTGTTTTTACATTCTGGCTGTTATCTTTTACTGTGCTCAACCGGTCTATTGCAAAATAGAGAAGGACTTGTACTAGTATGGGTTGTAGTCGACTATAGTTACATTTGGGGTAAATAAAAACGTCTGGGTTTCCGAGGCTACATTTGGGGTGACCACCAGGTTGGCTTCACCATGCAGACCTGAGGGAGAAAAGGGGGCCTACGTTGAGGCAGTTATGATGATGCAACTCCAACTTGTGATCTGGTGTTCAGTTCAATGGGCGAGTAAACGAGGAAGTTCAGACCCTTAAAAAATGATTAGCCATGATGAAAACTATTATGTAGTTTGTAAATGCGTAAATGTGACAAACGTCAAGTAGACGAGAGCCCTTTACAAAACGGAACACACAGTTGTAGTTCTCATCATCTGGCAGCAGGTGTCGCCCGAACCAAATACATCTATAGCTAGGATCTCAAGTAAGACACAGGGCGAACGTGGCAAAAAAGAAAAATAGATAAAGATCATATTATGATTTGGGTGTCAGAGTGTGTTACAGTTACAGTATGTAGACATTTAACTAAATGGAAGCCCGGATAGTGTACAAATGGAAGGAAGGGGGCCCTGTGGGTCCATTTCAGTTCCATTCAGGACCTAACGTGATTTACTGACTGTGCACAGCACAACACAGGCCAGGGCACCGCCGCCTCCATGAAACACACTAAAATCCCCCAATTCACAAAATCAGACAACGAGAGAGAAAAACACTTCCCCGCTCCCAGGAACAGTCAGTGAACCTCCTCCCACCCTGCTCCTCCTGTTGCCTTCTCCTTCTCTTCCTTTTCTCATCGTCTTTCTCAGGAGCGCGTGGTGGTTGGGGAAGAGAGAGAGAGAGAGAGAGATCGCGCTTTTCCGTTCCGTGTCTGGTTGGTGACTGACAGCCAGCTGTGAGATTAACGTACAACACCACGGACATACAACAACAAGCTCTTCGCGGATTCCATTATTCAAAACTGTACAGCGATATTTCTCAACGCTACTGGCACCGCTACGCTTGGACTGGAGGAAAACCGCTCGGCTGTATTAGTATAGTCGGTGTATTATTTACAGTATTGCATTTACATTATATTGAGTTGTTAGCTAGCTAACCCAGAAGAGCATTCCTCCAACATGAACCCGTTGTGTGGCAGATGTAATCGAGTCGTGTACCCCACGGAAAAAGTGAATTGTCTGGACAAGGTAAGAAAAGGCGTTGCTTTTTTTTGCTTTCGCCTTTGAAAATAAAGTGTTTTTAATTGTAGTTCTAATCGTACTTGTAGTTTTTTGTGTTGTTTTTACACCCGAAGAAATTCTTCTAGGCCGTTTTGTGAATGACTTGAACATCCATTAGGACAGGTATGTCGCTAGCTAGGCAAGCTAACGTAGGTTACACAGCTAGCAGTTAGCCACAATCGCTAGCCGTGTACATTAAGGCGGACCCCTGCTATTAAACCCCCCCCAGCTGTTGATGTGATCCGACTTGGATGCTTGTTACCAGACAGTATTATTTTTGATCAAACGAAGGCCATATATTGATGCACACGCCATAACATCATCACTTAAACGAATACATAAAAATGCTTCACAAAATTCTTCCTGCCCTGTCTGGGCCTGTATGGACTGTCTGGTTCTACACTATACTTGATGTATTGATGAGTAAATAACGGTTAACGACATTCCTTTTGTGGAAGAACTCCCTTCAGGTATAACGTTGGGTCATATTGTTAGACCATTTATGATAAATATCATTTTGAATTTGTTAACTTCCTTGTTGGCTTCACTTTATGACCCAAATTGCATTCCTTTCTATAAATTGTCCGGGACGAACATGCATTGGTTTTGGGAGATGTATCAAATAAAATGGCCCAATTCAAGGTGAAGTATTATTTGTTTGTTTGATTACCACATGAGCTGAGCCCCCCCCCCTGGGAAATTTGCCGAAAATACAAAAAAAAGCTGCAATCCAGAACTCAAATGTGTCAGTTGAGACACATTTACTAAGAATAGAAGGTTTAAGTGTTTAAACATTAGCCTAATCTGTGCCCAGGACAGGTAGTAATCTAACCAACGCGATCCATACTCACTTCAGACAGTGAAGTCACTCAAATAGCACCTACCCTTGAGTTCGTTTTTTACAGAAATATAACATTTCCTGAAAGATTCCGTATCTATGCTTGAGTTCTGAAATGAAGGTTTCTACATGTAATATGATTTTGTTGTTGGGCATATGGTATATTGATTGCTAAATGAAACCGTTGACACCATAACCTTTTTGATAACTGTTACATTATGTAAAGCATTAGCCTATATGTACTGGATGTACGCATAAGATATTTTATGGGGATCTATTTATTGGGATATGATTTGAATTTTTTGAATTTTTGTATGTGAGTTGGATATGATGTGGTGCTAGGGACAAGCAGACAATTTGTCTAATGGACATCCAAACGGTCATTCAGAATCAATCCCTGTCAAGAGGTCCTTCTTTATCTATTGCTGGGGTCGATAGATGGAGGGGTGGGAATTAGAGGAAAGCACATTATCTAAAGTAACATTACCACTTGATTGGATGTCTTGATGCTCAGTTGCATGCATCAGGTTTTGAATGCACCATGACTCATGGTTCCCACAAAGTGCAGTGGAATGGAATTTAATGATGGTATATTTGTTTCAGCATGCATCGGCATGTAACAAAACACAAACAACCAGCATAAAAACAAACTATTTATGCTCAATTAAGGCTCAAAGAGCCATGAGGTACTATTAATGAATGGTCTGTCACAAGTGGATCTTCTTAAAATAAAATGTGTTGTGGAATCTGCCCTGAGCTGGGTGCATTCCAGCAGACAGACACTCCCATAAAACGTGCTCTGTCAGAGGCCCATTGCTGTCCTTTCTTCTCTGAGACATGCACAGGAGCAGCGCTAGAGGAGTCTGTCTTTGCTGCCATTGCGCATCAGCGCCCTTCTAGTTTGCTTAAAGCAGTCAAGATCGCAGTGTCTGGGGATCTTCTTTTTTGTAAAGCTGATGTTGGTTCAGGTGAGGGAAGCGGATTCTTACTGCTAATGTTGCTGCTATGGCTTCTGCTGCAGCATTGGTTAGGTTATCCTATATCCATAGCCACAAAATTGAATACATTTACCAGGAAATATCTTCCTGTCATCATGGCATTCTGTGCACAGCCCATGCCACAGTCTTGCTGGTCTGTCAACCACCATTCCTGTACAGCTGGGCAGGGCTCAGAAAGAGGAGGGGGCAGTTGAGGACGTGGAAAAGGCAGGAAGTGACTGATAGCGATAGGTGAGACTTTTGATGAAGAATACTATGTCTGCTTCTCTTGCCTTCAGTAGTTGGGGTGTTTGTTGGTGCCTTATGAAAGTGAAAGAGCTGCTTGTTAAAGGCTCAGTTTTATTCACCATACAAGTATCTGTGGGCTGCTGAACTGTGGACAGCTGTTGAAGTTGGGCCAAAGGAACTTGGAAGGATGAGGGAATGGAGACAGTAGTGTTATTCATTATTGGCATTGCATAATATGTGAACCATATTAGTACAACATGGGCCATCAGAAGGTTCATGTTTTTAGAAGGAGTGGATGTGATTGTGATTGTGGCAGTAGTGGCTCGTGATTGAGTCATGTTGATATTAAAGCTGCAATCCATAACCATAATCCATAATCCATAATTCATGTCCTAACAAGGATTTGAACGGTCAGGGGAGATATTTTCACCATGAGATTATCCACTGCGCAGATAAATTCTGGATTGCAGCTTTAATGTCCATTTGTGAGACACAGAATTAATGTAGTTAATTAACTAGTTATCAAGTGTTTAGGCTGATCTCTCATTGAAACTATAACCACTCGGTGACAGTCAATAGTAATCCTACTTATTTCATGGCCTGGCCTACTAGGTTGAGTGTAGTCTGTTTCTAGGATAGCAACTAACTACCGTGTTTCAGTGAAATTCCTGAAATTTGGAATTGTTATAATATGTAAATTTGGAATTATCCTGATTCTATTTACATAGTTAACTTAAAACATCTGTTTCTGTTCTGCAGTGGGAAGGTAACTATTTTGTACAAAGCACGGGAGCTGCGCCTGTGCATTAAAACTCTTGTGTTTGATCATAATATAGTATTAGGTACTGCACACACTGTGTTAGTACTGGACTGGTATGTTTGTTTTTGTCTTCACAGCTAGCCTAGCATTACAATTGATCTGGTTGGGCTTGGGGTGCAAGCAAGTATGAGCGGCAGGAGAGAGCACCTAATTTCTGCTGCTGTCTGAGTTTCATGAAACCGCTGAAGAAGAGAGGTTGATGTTCTAATGATATCTTTCCCTTGCCGCAGTTCCAGAAAAAAAGCTTAAACATTTTAAACCTGGTAGTGTCTCTATTTTGGGGATGTCATTATTGGCTAAGAAAAAGATAAGAAATCACAATTTATTTGTTTTTATAATGGCAAATCACAATTTATTTATTCATTATAAATATATATATATATATGATATATATATATATATATATATCAGAGTATTTTTGGAGTAGTTCCAACGGATTGTGTGCCCCTGGTTTTTCCCTAGTGGGACTGATTGACTGGGACGTAAGTCGGGACTTGATCACTCCCGGCTGGGTCGCCTGAGTGAGGGGTATGATGTTGAGAGACCCGAAACCCCGTTGACCTCAGGATACATCACTGAGGAAACAAACACAAAAAACGCTGAGCAATGAAAACACCATTAAACAGAGCAAACAGAGAGGAGGGGGAGTTTCTGTTCAAGACTAGTCACTGAGTTCTTCTACTATGGCGGTGTGGTTACAAGCTCACAAGTTGATCACCTTGCTATGCATTGACACATCGCTAATATGCGATGCATTATGAGCTTGTAAGTGGTTAATAACAGTGAGCCATATCCTTGCTGATTTTCACCATAGGGTGAGGCATTATTGTAATGTCATTCTTTATTTTATTCAGAACCCCATTAGCTGCCACCAAAGCATGAACTGCTCTTACTTGGGTCCACAGCAAAAGATAATGAAACAAGTGTGAGATGATATCACATACATATAACACATTACACAACATAATTCTAACATGGAACAATCTTTACTATAAGACGATAAAGTTAAAAAGGGGGAAAAAAGCATGGCGACTACCCATCACATTACATTACATTCCATCAAGGTTATTCAGGTCAGTTAATTAACATTAGGGTTATTGATCGGGATCCGATGGTAATTCCGACGGAACATTATTCCGACATGCAGGAACAACGGTCAGACTAGCGCTCGAACATGTGCTGCTCCCGTGCTTGCGGTTATGGTTAGGTTAGGGTTTGAGGTAGGTTGTCGATCTAATGACTGTCGGACCAATAATGGTGTAGGGGTAACAAATTTGCAACCTTTACTAGATTTCTTTAGGTGATCTCATGGCCTTTGTTCGATAGTGATCCATGTTTTTCTATGCGGTTTCTCATACTTGTTGTGGACATGCGGATGTTTTTCCTGTGGTACCAGTTTTGTAATGTCTGTTGGCTAGCCTAAGTTTAGATGTAGTATTCTGAGAACTGATTCATGTTGTCCAAATCAAATGCCATATGAGGTTGGAGTCAGAGCAGCCTTTACGAGTCACCTCCTGATGACTGTCAAAACCAACAACCCGAGGAAGTAACTCCTGGTTGTCAGTTAGAAGTCAGGTACTTCTCTAATGCATATTTCATCAGAAGAGGAACTTCCAATAGATTGGAATACAATACACAGGTGAATGCTCTTCCCTGCAGTCTCCCTCCACAAGTCAAAATATTTGAGATGGAAGACAAAGTGACATTTCGTCTCACCCCAGAGTTGTGGGTGACCAATTCGGAGCCCACCATTCAAAGTGAGACTTTTTTGCTGTGACGTTGGAATCTGTTTGTTTGAAGTAATGGACGGTAGATTGTATTTACTGTCAGTGTCAAATCATGGCTGGCTGTCGGCTAATAAAATGTTTCCACCATACAAATTGATTCCATTCAGGGACTGAAATCAATGGGCCTCATTCACAAAGCTTGAGTACGAACAGATAAACGATGAGTTCACGATGAGTTCACGATGATTTCATATACACGATGAGAGCAATATTTCATAAAGCGGATCCATTGCACAAGGATTTTTAGTTGCCATGTCACTCTGATGATACTGCCTCTTTTGTATAATCAGGAAGTATTATTTGACCAGCATTGGGAAATTAACACCATCCTTTTGTAGGGATGGTTGCCCTAATTAATGTAGTTGTACACTAAGTCTAAGAATTATATATTAAGGGCGACCCAATGCATCAGTGAATCCCTGGTTCGATTCCTGGCCAGCCGGACCATTAAAATGGTCCTTCAGCAAATTTAGCTGAAGGTCATCCCCTACTCTCTGTGCATTCCCTGCCTCTATCCACTGTCGGTGTGACAAATGTCTTACTGACACAGCTTTATTTAGCACAATGGTCAATCGCTTCCTTTTGGTAGTATCATACAATGTTGCAATGCTTTTGCAATGTTTTTTGAGTTTATTTATTTAATTCCACAATTTTGTAATGTAATTTCTACCCGGTGCCTAAACTGTAATCCAGGGGGCTACTCTCCCTCTGGCGGTGCGTCGCTGCATCTCACAACAGCTTACCAAAACACAGACAGTTGACTGCTGCTATATTATTATATTACAACATAATGTTATATGATATCATTGACCTAAATGGCGTTATATCAACATGGATAGTATGATATTTTTTAAATAACTTTGGACAGGTGGAAAACTTTAGTTAAAACTTGCAGTGACTCATTACTTTACCTGGGTTATCTTCTGATAGTTATACTTGAATGTCCACATGAAAGATTAATGAAATAATAATCCCGTTCACTGTTTCATTAGTGCGAGCGTGACAAAATAGGCTACAGCTGTTGTTACGCAGCTGCTGCTCGCTCAACACACACAAATACCAAGGATTCGACAGTGATGTCATTGTTAATATGCTATGCAACACGAAAGTAGCAAGGACTCGAAGATGTTTATACCACAGTTGGTGAAATCACTGTCGAAACCGTGGTATCTTTATGCTAATAAGTCAACTTTCCACCACTGTTTGGAAAATCCTAATGACGCAAGGTTCTAGAATCTAGATTCATGGCCCGTCCCTTTTTGCGTACCGGTGGCACCAGTCCGCGTACCAATGGTTGGGAACCTCTGCCCTAGGACCCTAGGGGACATGGGGAGAATATGCAAACACAGAAAGGCCCTTTCGCCAACCCCACCTAGGGTATGGGTGCTGAAGGCATGGAGAAAAGAACACTCCCACAGCATGATTCCCTGCTGAGAATCGAACCCGGAACCTTCTAGCTGTGAGGAAACGGCGCTTACCGACTGCGAAGTTGCTCGAACTGCCAAGTTGCTGCGAATGGTCTCTTATAAAGTGCATACAGGTTCTGTCCAAGGCAAACTTTCTCTTCATTCTTATATGAGAGGTGGTTGTCAGGCTGAGCATGCAGCATGTTCACTCTTGAGCGGAGAAGTCCCTGCTGACGTGCATGCATCATACCCAGCAGACCCAACAGATAGCCCTCCGTACTGTACACACATTCTAACCATTTATTTATGTCCACACAAAGGATATGCATACAACGATACAAATATTATAGGTGCATTAGAGTTACATCTACAAAGTCATGCCATGTGTTTTCCAATTATAGCAGAGACACCACAATACTTTTCCGGCCTTTTTGCCTTCTAATAACAACCAGTCTGTGCGTATGTCCTAGGCTGCACACACACACACACACACACACACACACACACACACACACACACACACACACACACACACACACACGTGTAGACACACACACACACACACACACACACACACACACACACACACACACACACGTGTAGACACATACACCCTGAAGCAGCACTGATGCAGGACGACAGTCCTGATATTATGGGTGAATTATTTCTAGGGCTCCGTCTCTGCAGTGGCCTGGATTTCCAGATGACTGCCAGATCCCGCCTCACCACCCAATAGCAAGGGGTCTGGAGTTGTTGGATTTGGCCACTGCTTGGTAGCCTTTCTTCTTCTTTTACTTGGGAGCTCAACCCTAGCCCAACCCCCTTCCTCTTTTCTTGTTCTCCTCCCTCTCCCTTCGGCTCTACATTCACCTGATAGGGTCATGGGATCTGTGTGGACTGCGGTGGGGATTGTCCTGGTGGAATGTGGGTCGGCAGGTTGGACTAGGTTCAAGAATTGTTGAGTAAATACTGGAGTTCAGCATACCTGTACCTCTGGAAGCAACCCAAGGCAAATATTTACACCGGGAACCAGCAGGAGGATCAAAGTCCGCGCTCAGCTGATCAGCTCACCTTGAATCACACCCTCCAGGATTAGCATTCTCGCCTCCATTAGAATTACACTCTGTTTCGTTTAAGATTACAGATTTATGGAGGTGCCCAATCATGGGACGACCATCATCAAGGGAAATATCAGATTGGGCCATTGTACGACAGGTAGATAGACTGACTACTGTGCCTTACTGCAGTGCCTTCTAAGATGGCAAATGGCTGCCTTAGCTGAAAATAAGGACATTTTTAACCTTACCTGCCTGTTTATGGTTGGTGTTCTGATTCTGAAATGGGATTTGGTGTTGCATTGATATAGTCAGAAGAACAGAGTGGAGGAGGAAAGAGCGACATGATGTGTCCATCTGTGACTCCTGCAGTCGTTGATTGTTATGTACTGTATTGTGAGCTATTAGTTTGCATTCTAGGGTTTGGCCCAACGGAGATGGCTGTGCAGATCAGAGCTCCACTGACCATAACTCAAAGCCTGTGTCCAGTAGGGGCCACCCCTTTTGTCTGGCCCAATGTGCCATTACGTCTATTAAAGCCACACACACTACGACTACGCTGTACCCTGACTGTTTCCCCTTGTTGACACATACCATCCAGGGTGGTCTATTGCATCCAGAGAGAACAAAGTACACCATTCTTCTAGCCAGACTATTGTCCCATAAAATGCATGGACAATGACATAGGCTTTTCTGGGATCCTTCCTGAGTTAAATGCTTATCGTAATGATTATCACAGTGCTATCATTGATAGCAGTGGCATGATGGTGGCTGTCATGTCCCGACTGCCTCAGCAGGCCTCATCTTGATGATTTATTGTTGGCCCGATATCAGTGCTATAGCACGTGTGTTATCAACCTGTATCTGTTCACAAAAGTGGAATGATAAATACGTCTGTCTGACAATCCAGACCCCATTCCCTGCCATTGTAAGATTGCATAATCATTATTCTTCATTATATAGACATTATTCTTTTACATTTCTCTTCAGTGCTGTTTCGTTTGGAAATGAGTGTACACACAGTAAAATGCAAATTTATTTTTTTATTACACTGAGAAAAATGAACACTGATAATTTTAGTGTGTGGGCAATTGTTGCTGAAAGTGATAAAGAGTTTGAGAAAGAATGAGAGGGATGGGAGAACGCCCTGAGGCCATGTTAAGGACTCCCTCTATTGCTCTCTTTTCTTTCTCTCTCTGCACTCTTCCCTCCCTCCCTTCCCTAGATGATAGCAGGAGCAGCCAGATCATTGCCTCACTCCTCCCTGGTGTTTCTCTTCTATACCATCTCGCTCTCACCCCATTTCTCTCCTTCCTTTCATGTTCTGTCACCCCTTCAGCTATGCTACTTGCCCCCCTCCTCTTTATCCTAGGCCCCTTTCTGAGCCCTCAGGCTGCAGATCAGCCTTGTGCCAAATCGGAGAGGGAGGCAAGGCTCTTACGAGGACATGGAATAGATGGACAGACAGACGCAGGCCTGCAGAGAGGAACGGACGTATTGAGAGCAGAGAGAAACAATGGCACTGAGACCAAGCTGGGCATGGGAACAGTTTTTTAAGTGGCACACCAGGCACACAGTCAGACGAAACAGTGTTGTTTTTTGTATGTAGCTTGAATGGATAGGAATCAAGAGGTGAAAAAAGAAAACAGTGCTTTGTGTGCAATGCATATTACGCTGTGAAGACCTCCTAAATAGGTGTGAAGATTAAGAACTAGAAAATAGCAACGTTATGGCTAGATGATCATGTTGATGCATGGCTTTGCCACCACGTGATTGCAGACACGCTGGTGCTGCTAGCCTCCTGAGAAGTTGGGTTATAAATAACTCCTTTACATCTGAGAGGGAGAGAAAGGGAAGAAGTTTGGATTCCCTTAATCCTCCAACAAGACTCCCCTCTGTCTCTCTGCAAGTCTCTCTAACTGTAAAATCAGCACCCATACTGGACTCATAATTTGACATGTTTGCTCATGCAGCAGACATTTCCCGACAAATGTGACGGATGGCCCCATGTCGCCTAGCTCAAATCCAAAATGTGCCGAAATATGTGATGTAACTTTTGGCTTATAAAATAGTAAACTGGGTGGGCATTTTACCAAATGGAGAAGTAGCACTTACATTCTCAAACTCCAGCTGTTTAGTGTTTATGCTTCTGGCTGTGTCTGATGTGTGCATCTCTAAATTCACATAGACTGACTGTGTGTGACTGTCCCAGGCATAACTCGGGTGCTGTCCGGCGTCCACAGGGGAAATTTGGTTGCCCACAAGGGGCGCAGAGCAATTAGGGGTTAAGTGTCTTTCTCAAGGACACTTCAACACATTGTTGCCCATGCCTGGAATTGTACTTTGGACAACTGGGTACTGCAGTTCCCCAGGCAAGGCAGGCATGCTTTCTCACCATTCAGCTATGCCACCCCTTAGAACTTGGCGTGTGTGTATTGCAGAGGGGGCTCTGTGCAATGCACAGTGGGAATTTGGTCAGACCAACTGTTGTGAACAACAAACAAAAAAAACACATGCCTGTATCTGTCTGTCCGTGGGTCTGTGGAGGATGCAATGAACCTATTTAGGGTTAGGCGTCGGCTTCTCTCATTGGCAAACCAACCCATCGGCTTCACAGCAGTTTTTTGGGGGGGATTACTCCGACAACGGGTACAACGAGTCTCTGATAACAAGTACAGCAAGTGCAACGGGAAATGCATGAACAGGAGGTTGGCCATGCGTTTGTAACTTTCATCTTTCAAATATGCTCCTGACTTGCATCATTCCCAAACTGGCCGGTGGCTAGTTATAAATCACCCATTGATTGTAATATCTGACGTTATTCGTACTGTGGTAACACTGGACTGGGTACTCTACTCTAAAAACGGGTACAATTGGTATTGCATAATTGGTTGGGGATGTATTCCTGACTTACATCTTTACAGAATTGCATGTCCTTGAGTAGCTAGTAGTAATTGAACACTCTGTAATGTACTGGCAATCCAACTTTAACCATCAAGAAAGAAAAAAGTCACAAGGCATGAACACTTTCCAACTGTTCGCCGGATACTTACGTAGGTGTCACTGTGTGCACATGGGTTGAGACCTGGCTCTCATCTCACTTCAAGGGGATTGTCACATGCAACAGGTCTCTGTCCTGAAACAGCATGGTCTGCTGCATGCCATCATTTTCCGGTTTTATACAATTGTTGTCAGCTTGTGTAGCTGTAATAGTTAATCATTAGAAACAACAATCGCCAGGTCGGCTGCTAATCAAAGGCAAACAATAAATGTTCAAATCACTCCACAATTAAACGGTGTTAGGCGCGGAATCATTTGGTGTGTGTGTGTGTGTGTGTGGCTCCTTTTTTAGTACAAACGGTACAACTGTGGAACACATTTTGATCTAATCTCTCTCCCTAATTTCTCTCTCTCTCTCAGTACTGGCACAAAGGATGCTTCAGCTGCGAAACCTGCAAAATGACTCTAAACATGAAGAATTACAAAGGCTTCGAAAAGAGACCATACTGCAATGCGTAAGTTGTTTTGTCATTTTTTTTTGCATGTGCTGAAGTTATGTAATGTACAAATTTACACTCAGGTGGATGGACCTACATACAAAATATACTACCTCCACTCAAAAGTCAAGACATCTGCTAATGACTGCCGATTACTGTGTGTGTGTGTGTGTGTGTGTGTGTGTGCGAGCGCGCGCATGTTCCAGGCCAGATGAAACATCTCTGTCCTGTGGCTTTTTGGCTGTTCAGCTCTCCCAGGGAGGGGCTGTGTGTATGTGTAGTGTGTGGGAAAGGCTGTGTCCCCCCCTTACAATTTTCCTCTCACCCCCATCTATCTCCATGGGGAGGGGGGAGGAGGGGGTTGTCAACAATGGAAATTCCTTAAGTTCCTCTGCAGTGACATGCATATACGCACCAATACGGCACATGTCCACTCATGCTACCACGCACACGGTCACACTGCTACTCCCACACACATCCAGGGTGCAAGAGGAATCCATGGAATCTCCCTCCCTCGTTGCTCCCAATGATTTTTGCGCCGTGTGTGTGTGGAGGGAGAGTTTTGAAAGGGGATGCCAAGACAAGGCATTGCTTCATGTTCTGACAAGCTTCAGTGCTTTGACTTAACTCTCTGACTCACCAAATAGCTTGCTCACTTTGTAGTCAAATTAAGGGGCATACCATTCAAGTGAACTCGCATTTCAAATCACATTGATTGACCGGTGATACATATGCTGACAAGTGTTAATAACCAGACTTGACAGCAAAAGTTAAGGATCTTGTGAGACCGGGGGGCATGCATTCCTGCATCATCAAGCACAGTGAGGATTTGCAGAAACTAGAGCTGTAGTTTCATTTTCGGGTTTACTGCTCATCTTTGAACATAGAAAAATCATAGGAGTCTAGTTTGTAGTGTACCGCCCCTCTATGCCCAGTAAAGCATAGGAGTCTAGTTGTCTCCACCAGGCCGAAGGCATGGAGAGAGAGTATGTTTTACACTCCGTCCGTCCGTCCGTCCGTGTGTGTGTGTGTGTGTGTGCGTCCGTGTGTCCGTCCGTCCGTGTGTCCGTCCGTCTGTGGACAGCTAATCTCATAGTTTGTTTGTGAAGGCTCCTGTCTTAGAGTTGCTATAAATAACCGTATTTTTGAACATTTCAGCACACTTGTAATCATTTGTTTTGAGAACTGAACCTTTTCACAATAGATAGGCTCTGTCCATTTGTTTTGACCTAATTTAATTTTAAGACGTTTATATTTTGAGGAGAGTGATTATACACACATCACATTACAGCACCCAGCATATTTAATTGAAAAATGAGTTAATAAGATTGAGATGCATCGTGGAATCAAATTGAATCATTAAGGTGAATTGTGAGGCCAATGAAGAATCATGAATCATGAACACAGGCTTTGACACTGTGCATAAACATTGGCTGCCAACGCTAGCATTGTTTCCTCATGGTACTTTTCTTACTACCCTTTTTGACAGGATTGATGGCAGAGACAATGCTAATTAGTTGCCTCATTCCCATCATCCCATGTGAAGAAAATAATGTTTTGAAAAGTAATCCCTTTAATTAATAGAGAAGGACTGAAAACGGACTGTTTTCTTCCAAGGGAAATACAGTAGCCACCCCCCCTACAGTATACAATATGCTCCTCCATCTGTCTGCACCGCCCCTCATCCATTTTCAACAAGGAAAAGCATGTTATGCATGCACCACAGTTTTGGTGAGACTTAATGAGCTTTCCATCATGTTTTATACTCGACTAGTAGTAGTAGTTTAATTTGTCCAGATGCCTGAGACGTCTTTCTTTCTCATCTAGGTCATTTATTGCCCCTCAGCAGTTGTCCTCCAGCAAGCAATCTCTGGTGTCTGTGTGGAAAAAGCCCATTTATACTCTCGTTCAGAATGAATGCATAATATATGACCCTACATTCCCAACACAATATTAGGAATTGTTAACATACTCAGCTTTGAGGTTTAACCATTTATTTTAATCCATTAGTAAGTACATTTTATGTATAAAGCACCTTTCAAAACAATGTTACAAGGTGCTGTACAATGGATTGGACAACAATATTAAACAATCAAGTTTAAAACAGGGACCAATGACACATCAAGAAATAAAGCAAAACATTGACCTGCACAAGTGAGTCAGGTGAAAAATGCTTACGAAACAAATGTGTTTTTTATAAGCTCCTAATACAGTCAACTGAGTTGACTGAGCATGACTGGCCACCTAGGGCAGGATGATGAGTCAGTCAACTTGAGTTAATGACTACTATTACCCAAAATAGAATAATGGTACCAAACAAAGGTTGACTTTGTTCTTGTGTAATAAGATGGTAAGATTGAGCTACTATGTCTACTTATTCTTCTATTGAGGTTCATTGGCAGTTGGCATGTGCGTTACCACCACCTACTGTTCTCTACTCTTCATTCGGACTGCTGATAGTCCTACATTGCCCGGATTTAATGTGCTACTATGTCTACAAACTTAACATGCATTTTTAAACTGGTAACACTAGCCTAGCTCTGTGTCCCTCCGCGCAAGCTTCTTTCTTCTTCCCAGTGTATCGTATCGTTTGATGTGTCCATCTTGCAGGCAGGTTGTCACTACTTAAACTTCATGGCTTTGCGCAGACGACAAATCAAAATGTACTGTCGAGTATAAATCTATAACATCTATATCCTTGACCACCAGTCCTTTTTTGTCCCCTGCATCCCATGTGTTGGATGAGGGCCTGTCAGACTCCGTTTATTTTATCACTTAATGTTTGTTTAAAGCCATCCTCGTCAGAGTAAACATCATCAGTGGAACAGCCTCCCGCTCTAGGGGCAAGAATGTCGACCCCGCTCCCTGTAATTCATATGTGGTAGTCTACTGCATTTATAGTTACCCTTATATCTTCCTTCTGTAAATGATATACGCTTTGTTTGTTTCCACTAAATGCTCAAGAACTCATGAGCTGAGATCCTTGCTCTCAGATTGGACAGCAGTATCTCACATGGGAACGATGGGAGATTTAGAAAGGCAGATAAATAGATAAATTCTTGAGGTCCCTCGGAGACCGTGGGAGCCATTGGTGGGATGTAGTCTCAGTGACCGATAGAGGGACAATGTTCATTTAACCCATTCTGACGTGAGATCAGATTCATACGAGGTTTCCACTGGACACACACTGGTCTGATTAACCCATTCTGACCTGAGATCAGATTCTAAAAATGTCAGTCGTTCTTCAATTTTTCAAAAATAGCAGACCTACAAGCTCGTAGCGCTATGAGCTTAGTAGTAGTAGTTATTTGACTTAACGTTACACTCCAGATTCCCATTCGCCACCATATTGCAGTTAGGGGACTTTTGGTGTGATGGTGTGCTGTTAATGAATAACCACAGCAATTAGAAAAGCACTTTTCACAAGGCTAAAATGACATCGCAGGCTGCTTCCTGCCTTTGATGTTTTCTGCGTTTGTCCCAGCAGGCAAGCTTGTGTTGTTACAGGAAGCTGATTGGGAAGGATGCCCAATCAGTGAAATTTCTCAAGACATGGTTTAACACATTAGTTTCAGTGTGTAGTACATTATGCCAGACTTGGCAAGCGGATGTCAGTCCGACTATAGTTCATCGCCACTAGGTCTTGCCTCTCTGTCTCTCTGCTTACCACCATCATCTCGACTGACAACCCTTCCTCCTCCTATCAAATATTAAGTGTGACTGTCTGAAATCTCTTGTCAACACTTTTTACAGTTAACTGTTGATTTGAGCCAGAGATCCATAGTGAGACTGACAG
Organism: Protomyctophum bolini; assembly: GCF_963924005.1. NCBI lineage: Eukaryota > Metazoa > Chordata > Actinopteri > Myctophiformes > Myctophidae > Protomyctophum > Protomyctophum bolini. The sequence continues at coordinate 29,622,068 of NC_137872.1, forward strand.
GAAATGGGGTGGGGGGGGGGGGGAGAGAGAGTATAGGTGCCCCATAGAGGGAGGACCAGACCTCAAATTTGAGGTCCGGGATGACGCTCGTTACGCACATGACGTCACCGAACGTCCGTCCACCTCCATGAACGTGCTGCACTTCCACTTTTCACCAGTAGTGTGTGTGTGCGCCTAATTATGACCTGTGCATGTGCGCCTGCAGTCACCACAACCACCATGTTGACTGCTCCGTCTCTACTCCCTACAAGCCTACATTAATCAAAGGGCTGTGTCGTGTGTATGCATTACCTTCACCGCTGTGTTGGACCTATTAACTTGTTACACACAGCCAGATAGATAGGTGATCATTCTAATGTTTGACTCATGCCATTGGTTGGACTAGTGTCTGCACTTTGCCTTAAACAAATGCATGATCACACACTAACACATGACCTACTAGTCTCTCTTCAGCAACTATGCGTGCGTGTGCAGCACAGTTGTGTGTAATCTATTCAAATTGTCTCAAAATGTAAAGCACAGGCTCAAATGCTACATTTACCATGATAAGGATGTTGTAACTATGGGGTGTGCTTAAATGCACACCCTGTCTCTGCCCCAAGAGTACGACTAGCAGTCTTCTTCAGGCACTACGATGCGTTTTGTAAATCCGACCGTTTGTAACCGCACCACAAACCGGGCACGCCCAACTCCAGAAATAAAATATGCACATTTTCATGACATTTTTAATAGACCAGTACATTATTATTGATACTAGAGTTAGAGTATAAGAACGCTAGAGAAAGTATTTCTTTTTTCTGTCTTACAAAATAGTTCTCTGCCTACTGGCAAATGAGTTGGCAACATGGAAAACCACAACATTTGGATGGATCTGATAGAAGCCTTTCAGTAAAATGAGCTCTAGTAGTGTGTGTGTGTGTGTGTGTGTGTGTGTGTGTGTGTGTGTGTGTGTGTGTGTAGTACTAGTAAGAGAGGACACATGCATGCACAGACCTGTATTATGCTTTCTAGGGTATGGAATCGAATGCCTGGGTTGTATATGACTGGTTACATAGTTGAAACCCTCAAATGTTCGGCTCCAGTCTGCCTTTATATCCAATTACATGGTCCTCTCTCCACAGTTTGAAAGTACCCGTTTTCCCTTTTCAAGTGGCTGTTGATTTGCTTGTTTGTGCAATATTCAATGTACGATAATTCAACCACATTCCTTTTGAACTTTACTTAAGTGGTTACCATGTTGTCAAGGATACGATAAACATGTTGCGTAAATATGTCTTGGCTAAAGCTAGAGGGGGTTGAGATTTTGAGGTCGCCCCACACCCCGAGGCAGGCTGTATACTGGAGTCCATATGAGAGTTTACATAAAGCTTCCTTTGCTCCTAGACTCCTGTGTATTCGCTGCTTTCAGGACAAGACTCAACTGGCAGGCACTATTATTGGATTTAGCAGATCCTATAGAATAGACGCTGTCTTGTGTATAAAACATAGTGTTCACACACAAATCATTAACCACAAGTTTTATGAAATCAACAATAAGCCATCTTGCAATTAAAACCATTGGAATGTGTCTTTGTGTGGTGTGAATGTATCTATTCTATGTGGATGCCGATGCTCCATGTCTGTTACTTTGTTTGTTTGTGTGTGAATTTGTTTCAGGCAGTGCATTTTATCAAGGGCAGCAGGAGGTTCAGTAGGTTGGTTATGGATGTGTGCTTGTGTGGCTGTCCAGAAAATTCCCCCGAATCCATTGAGAAAGAGCCTTGTGTTCACGCTCTGCTAAAGGAGCAGCCCATGACATCATTCACTCTCGCATAGCGTGTCTCGGACCCTCTGCCTTTCTCTGATGCACGCTGTTCTTCATGTTGTTCCCTGTAGAGCTGTGTTTGTTCAATAAGCCTCGTAGCGTGTTTTCCACACCTGCCATGGCTTGCCTCCAAAATTAAACGGTCTCGAAGCTCTCTCGTCCACACAAATGAGGCCCTTTCTGCACACTTTCTTTTTCTCCCCACAGCATTATGTGTTCTACGGACAAGCCTTTTATCTACAGGGGCTCCTAACTCAACCTGAGGACCACCTTGACTGCGTAAATGCACTCTGTGGACCCGATGACTGCACACTTTTCACAAAAGCTATAAGCTTGTTTTCCACACTGGGTGCCTCTATAGAAGATGATGTGAATGTCCTTTTGCTGTTATGATGTTTTATGCATTTGTGTCTGTGTGTTTTTTACAGACACTACCCCAAGACAAACTTCACCTGCGTTGCTGACACTCCGGAGAACCTTCGCCTCAAACAGCAGAGCAAGATGCAGAGCCATGTAAGTCAAGTCCTGCAGCTGGCGACTGACTTATCTGTACAATGTAGTGTACACGCGCATGTATTGTACACACGCACACGTATATTTTATTCACACCTTGTCACAGTTGTAACTTTACAGTATTATACCATTTGCATATGTATATTTGTTTTAGTCATTTAACACATTTTGGGCGGGAACCCCTTTTGGTGTTAGCATTACGTTATGCTTTAGCTATTGAAAAATAGCAGATCTACAAGCTCACAGCGCGCCACCAAGTGGCGCGCTAAGAGCTTGTAGGTCTGCTATTTTAGAAAAATCGAAGAACGACTGACATAGAAACATAGCTTTTTCAGAAAACTGTAGAATAATTTTTTTGAATCTGATCTCACACACAAATCAAATCAATACGCACATCAGTCAGTGGAGAGCTGCGCTCACCTGATAGAAGTTTGATTAAATGCAACATGCAGCTGTCTTGCATGTGTGTCTCACTCACATGATTCATGTCATAGTCTCTCGCTTTCTGCTTGGGATTTTCTCCACCCTATAGTTCCATGTGATTTGAGCATCGTTTCTGACAATTACCACCATTTTTTATTTTAGTATTGGTTTGTGACAGGCTCATTATTGTATGTTATGATCGGGTTGGTTCAGGTCAGGTTTAAATTGAGATACCATAACATATCATGTTATTCAAGCGAGTACTGTAATTGCATGTCAGCAGTTCTTTTCTTTTGAGCCAAAGACTTTCAGAGGACTCTTGAGCAGGACTTTTGTGTGTGTATATATTTGCAATAGATCCCCTAAATAATTTCATGCCCAATCTAGATCTCACTGTCCTCAGGGCTCAGGCTATTTCTTAAACCACAGAAAACACCAGCGTGGCTATTGCTGTATAAACTAAAATAACAAAGATCCAAATATATTCCTGGAAGAAAAAAAGAGTCATTAGACCAAAATACCCATCTGAACTAGGCCGTGTGTTATTGCCTGTAATAAAGACGATACTCTGATGGGGAGAGACTTGCCCTCCACCTCAGCAAGAGTCTTACAATAGCCTGAGCTTTCACAATCCTACCTACAGTATGTCAGACTTAACTATGCATGTGTATGGAAGTTAACCACCTTTAGGTTTAGCAACATTTTGGTATGTGTTTCTGGTAAATTTAGCATTCATCGTCACTTTTGGGATGCTAATTCGTGATTCATGTCCCCCTGGGAGACTGCTAGAGATATCACATATCCTCCATAAAATAAATGCATGCGTTAATCCAATGTTAAGCCTGTCTCAAGGCTAGTGCCTCCCTCTCTGACCCCACCCCCTCTGCTCTACATCTAATCCTGATTTATTAATCTGGACATACAGTTGGCATCTATCTTTTATTACTCTCACTTAGTCCCCAGAAGGTCGTAAGTAATGTTGATCTAAAGAGTCGACACATCTACTTCTCTCCAGGTCTACCGTAATATTTTACCCCTATGATCCCTTCATCACTCTATGTCTCTCTAGTCTATAGTAGCCTACTATAGACAACCGTTTACTATATATATGAACGCGCCATCCGCCTGTTTACCGGAGGTAAACATCCGCCTGTTTACCGCCACGCGAGCAAGATCAATAGATCTTGCTCGTGTGGACCGCCTCCATTATAACCCCATTTTCAAAGCGCCGTATCTTCAAAGGTTCGAGAGCTGTCCATGGTGCGCCGCCGCTGCAAGTACTGTAGTTGCAGGTTGCAAGGAATTGCGTTGGTGTGGACTGGCCTTAAGACCTGTCATTTACACTTTGTATTAAAATCCCATCCATCCATCTTCAACCGCTTATCCGTAGTCGGGTCAGAGTGCTCCAGACTTCACTCTCCAGAGCAACATTAGTGACTTCCTCCTGGGGGATTCCGAGACGTTCCCAGGCCAGTGAGTCGATGTGTTTCCTCCAACTGCGCCTTGGTCTGCCCCGGGGTCTCCTCCCAGTGGGCCGTGGTCCTTGGTCTGCCCCGGGGTCTCCTCCCAGTGGGCCGTGGTCCTTGGTCTGCCCCGGGGTCTCCTCCCAGTGGGCCGTGGTCCTTGGTCTGCCCCGGGGTCTCCTCCCAGTGGGCCGTGGTCCTTGGTCTGCCCCGGGGTCTCCTCCCAGTGGGCCGTGGTCCTTGGTCTGCCCCAGGGCCGTGCGTCGAGAACCTCCCTAGGGAGGTGCACGAGAGGCATCCTAACCATATGCCCGAACCACCTCAACTGGCTCCTTTCCAGGCGAAGGAGCAGCGGTTCTACTCCGAGTCTCTCTCCCGAGTCTCTCTCGTGTGAACTTCTCACCAAAATCTGCATCTAAATACCTTGTTATTACAAAGGATTGTGCATGTGTTTATAAGGTCTGTGACTGTAATCATGAATGACTAGTGATCCGGTCCGGTGGCATGTAATTATTTCCATAGCAGTCCTGGGGCCTTGTGTCACAGTGGTCCTGTCACAGGGTATACTACTGTGACAGAAAACCTCAGAAAGTGGAATTCATGACTTACCATACGCTCACACATTATCCCACATATCCATATTGTGTGTGTGTGTGTGTGTGTGTGTGTGTGTGTGTGTGTGTGTGTGTGTGTGTGTGTGTGTGCGCGTGCGCGCTGAACTGGGGCAATTTATCTCACCCCTCCTCGCCACTGCTGCGTTGCCACGGGAACCCTATTGCTATGGTAGCAGGGTAGGGAAGGTTTGTCACACCTCATTACAAGACTTTACGGCAGTGAAAGAAAGGGAGCTGAAAAAGAAACGAAGAGCATGCATTTATTGGGGAGGTGGAAAAGAAGACCAACAGGCATGTATGAGAGGAGGAACACAAGGAGGAGACAGGAAGGCACTGATACACAGAGAGAGACAAGGGGGAGGAGTGTGGATGAGAAAGGGAAGAGATAAAAGTATCCCCCCCCCCCCAAGAGGAAGGAAAGCTAGAGAGGAATGCAAATAGGCGAGAGATCGCTGAGATATTCTAATGAGATTTCTATGGATGGATTTTCTGTGGGATGCTGTTGAGCCAGTAAAATATGAATGAATGAAACCGGAGAAAGGGGATTGGGGGAAGTGTGGGCGGGGATGCCACAAAGAGACATGATTGGAGGGGAGGAAAAGGGTCTATATTGCATTAGAGAGCCAGACAAACAAAGGAGATGGACTGAGAATGAGAAAGCAGGGTGCGGTGGGAGCATGCATGTGTTGACGAAATGCAAGCAGGGCGAGAATGAAGGACAAACAAAAGATGAGTCAAGGCCGCGTTAGTCTCACTCATGACAAATTCCATTAGCAGGCTTGAAAGCTGCAGATAAATGTAATCACATCAAGAGATCAAGCTTTATTCCTGTTTAAAACAACATCTCTGTTGACTTCATGCTACGGTGTGATGACGGTGCTAGCTGACGTGGACAAACGCCTCTCATGTGGCAAGTGGCAATATACTATGCCATGAGTAATAAGGAAGTGATGCTGCAACAAGGTGCTCAGCAAATAGTCAGATGCGACAGACTGGTCAGCAGTCTGTTTAGCAGCATCAGACATTGTGTGGCTGTGCTGAGCAGTGTGTGGTGGAGGGGGGGGGGGGTCAGCTTGATAATGGATTGAGCAAGCAGGCTTCCTAAGAGGAAGGCAGGAAATTGATGCAGTCACCATGGAGGCTTGAATAGGGGCTTTGGTGTGGGGTGGGGGGGAATTAAGTGATTTGTCATTGTTGGTTGTTGTGTCACAACTGGCCATGTGGTCGTGTCTTGCATTTTGGAGAGGGTATCTCAAGAGACTGCTTGTGCACTGTATAGGCTATTTCTGTCACATTGTGTGTGTGTGTGTGTGTGTGTGTGTGTGTGTGTGTGTGTGAGACGTGTGTCCATTGTTCCTATCCTGGATTTGTACAGTGTTGTTGATTGTAGTGGGTATGAGGGGGCCCGGTCGTGCTATCAAGCCAGTTGTGAGGAGGGAAACTCCTTTCATTGTATTTTCAGATATTCATCTGACGCTGTTTGGGCTGGCCACTTCCTGCCCTGCTCTGAGGGTCATGTTGGGGTGGGGGTTTGTGCACAGACACAAAGACACATACTACGAGCGCGAATGTATGCAGTGCACACACAGACTGTTGTGTACTTCCTCCCAGTCTGGCCTTATAAGGCAAATCCTGTATGCAAGGCCTTAAGTACCCAGCGAGCAGGAAGTGTTATCACTGTAACAAATGAGCGAGGCGAGGGCAAGGCTTAGCCTACCTGGTACACATACGGTAGCGTCACAGTCCTTTGTCCTTTTCCACTCAGTGTTTTGGCCTATATGTAATATTATATAGCCTTCCCTTGATATTGTGAAGATATTGGGGGATTGGGCATGTTCTATTGATTGTAAGCAACTACGCCTATTATAGGTTTTCAGTCAACCATGGACCAGTACATGGTTGTCTGTTCCTGTTTCTCAATCCAGCCATTTATTATTGTAGTTCCATATTCCACTACATATCATATACTTATTTCTTGATCCCATTATATGGATTTAAACATTATTCCTTCATAAGAACAACATAAAGGAATTGATTCCCTCCGCTTATCAGTCTGGTTTGTGTGTTTCCTCTCCAGGTCCTGTATAAAGAGGAGTTTGAGAAGAACAAAGGGAAAGGCTTCAGCGCGGTCGCAGACACACCAGAGATGCAGAGAATCAAGAAAACACAGGACCACATCAGCAACGTAAGGATTTATCTACAGAGTCATCAAACATGATGTTTTTTTTATCCTCCCACTCAGTCGCTGACATGACTGTGTGCCAGTGACCGAGTAGCACTGTAGCAGTGCCAGACTTGGAAACAAAATTTGGAGAAGTTTCAACTTAACTAGAGCCCTGCATAGGCCCAAAGCTATTCAGGGTGATTCAAATTAATTTAGGTGTTAACATTACCGTTCACACTGTATACAATTCAGCACTCAAAGCAGAGCCACGTTGAGTATATGTACTCTCACGCGTGTGTGCGTGTGCTCTCACACACACACACACACACACACACACACACACACACACACACACACACACACACTGTCTGAGCCTTCCACTTATTGATTTGCCATTTCTCTATGAATGCAGAATAGCGATGTCGAAGTGTGTGTGTTCTTGAATCGGTCTGAAATGTATTTCCTCCTCCCTGAAAACAACACTCACACACAGTCCTTAACCATTCGTCCACAGACATACTCTGCACTGGTTTAACTAGTAATGACATAATTGGTATGGAGGGTGATGTAATTACTGCTTTCATGTGATGAAAGATCCTGCATATCTGAGACAGGAAAATACAAGAGGCAGAAACATGCATTTTTACACACAGTGTAGAGTGGTGAAATGGACTGGAGTTCATCCTGTAGTATTCTGACAGCCAGCACTGATAAACATTACAGCTGTGCGTGTGGCAAGGGGCACTGCTCCAAGTGATCGCTCTATCTTTCTCTTCTATTCAATTCTCCCACCCCTGTTTTTCTATTCTTCACAAATTCACAGCTGGACCCTCGGACAGAGAAACAAGCCTGTTTACTCCGCAGTCCGCCTAGAATGTCAGCATTAATTCAGACTGTCTAGATTGATCCCTGTCCTCAGTTGTCATTCTCCCCATCACTCTGTTTCTGTCTCTCTCCATCTCTTTTATGTGTGTGTGTGTGTGTGTGTGTGTGTGTGTGTGTGTGTGTGTGTGTGTGTGTGTGTGTGTGTGTGTGTGTGGGGGTGGGGGATGGGGGGGCTCTTGTATACAGAAAAAAGACACACACAACATGCACTGTTCTGTTCAACCTGCCCCTTGAAACAAACAATCTCTCTTTTGCAATCTGACGAGAAATTGCACTTGAGAACACTCTGTCTGTCTCCTACTGAGCTCACTGTTCTTAACACAAGCCCTCGGAACCCTGTCATCCCATGCAGTGTGTGAACACACCCCTCTTTCTCTCTATCATGCCGCTGGCACACTGGCCTCTTTCACAGCAAGGGTGTTAGCGAGCACAGAATCGGAGCTGCAAATCTGACCGGGGAGGCGTGAGTCAGTCTGTTATCAAGCCTGGAAATAAGAGCAGGAGTTGTTAGTGCAGTCAAAGAGCAGCCTCTCACTTTCATGGCCATCTGTGTGGTCCTTTTTATGTGTCTTGTCGGTGAATGGTGCCGTTGTTTTTCTGGCTGAATTGTCTTGGGAGGGGTTGTAGATCACAACTTCTGTTCATCTGAAACCTGCACTTCTGGCCTGGTTGTTTTAATGTTTTGTTTATTTCCAATAGAAAGCAGAATAGCAGAAGTCGTCTGCATGTTTATGCATACGTTTTGTTTCCTCACCCCAAGCATAGATCTGTCGCTCTCTCTTATTTCCTTTTTCTCTTTTCACCTGTTCCCCCTGATGTGTCAGACGAGGGTTGCTAGGCAACTCTGAGCTCACACTGCTTCCTGCTGTGATGTCATTTCCTGTGAGCGCCAAGCTGCTTCCAGAAGCGGCCAACTGCACATAGCATGCCCCACCTATCCCTCAAAGATGAGAGGGAAAGCACAAGTGCAAACTTGGAGACACCTGGTGGACATGAGATGAACTGCATTTTTGCTCATTTGCTTTTAGAGTAAAGAGCTGTTCACACCAAGCACTATAATGATAACTATATTCTTAAACGTTGTCTTTGTTTTACTTGTGGTGTAAACTCGTGTGTATTTTGTGTGTGTCTTTGCAGATTAAGTACCATGAGGAGTTTGAGAAGAGCAGGATGGGAGGAGAGGCCCCACAACACCACCCCCAACAGCCTAGCAACACCCCGTCAGGTACTGACCGTACCGACCTAATACAATGCTGGTATTGAACATGGTCATAAACTAGTCAAAACATGACTATTTCTGGACTAATACACAATAGACAAGGGAAGTAAACTGTACTTTTCATACGCTGTAACAGTATCTTAACTGCTTTGCTGCCTTCGGCGACTGAATCTCCCTCGTGGGAGCAATAAATGTTGTCTCATGTGTTCTGGAAAAGTACAAAATGAAATACTGAATGTTAATTTATCCATTTGTAACTACATCTGTAGCCAAATGGAAGGGTGCAATGTACACTCTCACTCTGACATTCGAGTGTGTATCATAGTAACTGGAAATGTAAGTGACTTCAAACTTTAGTTATGCATTCTGTGATGTCCTTCCTTATGTTGAGGTCTCCAATTTGAGCCACTTTACATATTTGTTTGGAGACAGTAACATGACTGTTATCACAGTCAGTGTTTTCCGAAGAAGCCCAGCCCATATGGACTTACAGGACACTTTTTACAGTTCTAATTTCTCCAAAGAGAATGAATGAAGACAAAACACAGGTCTAAATTTAAGTTGTGAATACATTTTAAAGGTTTTATATCATATTGAAAAAAAAAAAGTTTTAGGATATATTGTATGCTAAATCTGCAGTCCGTAAATTGTATGCCTTCTCTGGGGTTTGAGAAAACTAATGTCTACTGCTCTATCAAGAGGCAATCCCAGTTTGAGGAGATTATAAAATACTACTCAAACAAACTAGAGCTGGTTCTGTAGGTTAGAACCCGCTGCAGTGTTGTTCGGTGAGAACTTAACCAGGATGCTCAAATCTCTTGACACAACGATGTCTGGGTTGTAATGCCAGGTATGGCTGAGAATATATGGGTTGTAAAGCCAAATATCCTGTCTCGTACGGAAAGCGCTGAAGTCTCTCACGAGGAGCGTAGCCAATAGTGCCAAGTGCGAACTCTCCCTAAATCTCTTTTATATACGATTCGACTGGGTGCTTATCACAATGACGATGCCAGTCAACTGGATGTGTGTCATAATGCTATTACCTGATGTCAGCACTAGAGACCTCTGTTGTCTCCATATATGGAGCTCTAGGTGAAAGCCTTCGTTACAGAGAGGATATACTTCAGGCAGTACTACTTGTCGAACTGTGTGCTGGGTCACATTTTCTCAAATGAAGACTAGGAGACCACCTCCAAACGTTGTATTGTACACTGTTACAGTAAAGTTAAAAGTCATGTGTTCAAATTATCTAGATGTTAGGAGTGCTGATGAAGAACTGGAATGTGTGAACTGGCTATTTCTGTTTTGCATTAACACCACCTATACATACACAGAGAGGCGTTGTGGGGAGGGTTGAGGATTGCATAAGACATCGGCTGAACGGCATTAGTTGCACGTCTTGGCTTGCAAAGCTTTGGAATTTCATCCTATCCCAGATTCATGGTGTTGCCTAATTTGTTGACACCCAGACAGCTATGAAGGTATTGCAGGTGCGTACGCCTGAGCATAGACATCTTGTCTTGCCCCAATGGTCTCACCAGACTGTCCTCCGAGACGCGAGGTTACTCCGTGGTGGGTACAAGAGAACGACAGCTTGGCACGCACGACAGTAACTTGTAACTTTTATTTTTGTAGAAGAGGCAAACTAATATTGTTTATGTCGTTTGCTTTGATTGAATGATTGATTTAACATTTGTTTGATTTGATTTGGGTGTGTTCTAAATTAAAGTGTTAATTTTGATTATCGTGTATTAATCTAATTATAGTAAACTAATACTATTATAGTAATAAAGATCAAGGGAAAAGAGATATATTATAAAATAGAGATATATTATATACAATGTTTCAAGGTCACACTGTACACATGTAAAATAAACGACATAAACATTAGTTTGCCTCTTCTACAAAACATAAAAGTTACTGTCGCGAGTGCCAAGCTGTCATTCTTTTGCGTTATATCGTACTTGTATTATTTATTTCCCACCACGGAGTAACCTCTTGGCAGACTATCCAGCATATAGCTATCCACCTCGGAGGAAAGTCTGGTAAGGCCGGCAGTGTCTGTAAGCCAATCGGAGGAAGGCGGGGCGTTACCATGTCTATGCTCGGACGTAGAATAGATATACGCATTCAAGGTGGGGGGAGGACTGAAAGAGGACAAGCAGAATGGATATTGTTTTGATGCTGCTACTCTCATAGAATACCCCAGATGATACCCTCCTTCAATCCCTCCTGTTTGTTCTAACCTGCTACTGTGTGTTGTTGTTGTTGTGTCAGCAGCATACCAGCCCTCCGCAGCCCCTCAGAACTACCACTATGAACCTGCTCCTGAACCAGTGCGCCAGGCGGCGGCCGCCCCGCCTCCTGCCAGCAGTGGTGGGGTGCGTCCACTCCACTGTTCTCTGTTCTCCCTCAGGGGTCCCTTGGTTGCATCACGGCACTGGAATGGATTAAAGTTCTCAGTCGCCATGACTAATTTCATTTGTTGAGCAGTATCCACAAGCTCTCAATGAGAGCTTGTGGATAGGCTATTTAGGACCTTCTGCTTCCCAGACGGGCTCTATGGCCTCCCAACTAAATGGACCTGTAAGAGTTAAATTAAACACTGAGGATTTTATTGTGCAGAGGCAGCAAGCACCGGCAGACTTATCTTTCATTTTTAAATGAATACATTTTTGTTTCTGTCAGCTAGCGGATTTTCTGGCTGAGGCAGCATTAGGAAGAAACTGAGCGCTCCTCTTGTTTCTGTGTTCTTACAGAAGCGGTACAGGGCTGTGTACGACTATACCGCCGCTGACGAGGACGAGGTCTCCTTTGTGGACGGCGACGTGATCGTAGATGTGCAGCAGATCGACGAGGGCTGGATGTATGGCCGCGTGGAGCGCACCGGCCAGCAAGGCATGCTACCTGCCAACTATGTAGAGGCCGTCTGAGAGAGAGGAAGAGAAAGGAGGAGGAGGTAGAGAAAGGGAGGGAAAGAAGGAAATGAAAAGCCCAGTGCCATCTCATCTTAATGCCGCTTTCTCTTGATTTTACTCTTGCTCTCTGATCTGTCCTGTTCAACCCCCACCCATGCCCTGCCCCCTGCAACCCCCTTTGCATCCCTGCTCTGCTCTCTCTGTCCAGCTCTCCAACCACAGGACACCCCCACCATCTGTCCGTCTGTCTGCCTGCCTGTCTCTCTGTCTGTATGTGCTGACGTCTTGTCTCTCTGTTTGGATGTCCATTGTCCTCTGGCTGTTGCTCTTGTTTCCAATCCTGGGTCCACTCTCAGTGTCGGCGGTGGAATCAGATGTCTTAATAGATGACACACATTCTCACGGTATGTCAGGGGTCACATCGTGTCACACAGCTTCATCCTTTAATGCCACCAACTTCATTAAAAAAAAACAAAGAAAGAAATGTTGAGGGTCTTTTCCCACCAACTTCATTCTGGACAATAGACACCTGCAGCCATTGAGCAGCAGAAAATATAAGTTTCGAAAATAGGTGTGGCATCATCGGAAACCTATTTATGTAGTTTTGTTTTTTCTTTTCTTTTCTTTTTGATTTTGTTTTTAATTTTCCATCGCAATCTTGGCCCGACTGGAAGTGCAGTTTAGAATTTCACTGCTTTAGCGCAGTCCGATCTAAGCTTGAATATTTGACTTGTGTACATTCCATTGGCTTCAATACACCATTGCTGTTGCAACAGTTGGCAAGATATGAGTCTTAACAGAGGATTTTATATATTTATATATCGGTGCACATGTTTCTCAGTATCGTGCTCTCGATGGTGCCCCTCACATGTGTCCTGCACTGCATTGTGGGTGTTGTATGAAACTGGAAGTTCACCTCCTGACCTCATAGTTATATCAATTACTGGAGGGATCAGGGACAAGTTAGGGCACATGATTATCAGGTGGCCCAGTAACTAAATTCTTATGATCGCACTCACTACATTGCCTCTGTTGGTGTGAACATGTAAACTGTATATCCTCATTCCTGAATGCCTTCATTCTCAAGAAGATTGCCAGATTTTGGTTCATAATGTTTGAACAAGAAGGTGATGGGAACAGGCCAAATCCCTCCACATGGCTAGAGAGTGAATATTACACTTCCAAGTGTAATATTCATACCAATTGTAATTGAGAAGGCCAAGCACAATTCTGTTTTGTGTGAATCATTTCTTCCTTTTTCCTTAAGTCATTCCATTGTTTTGTTTTGTCTTCTTCTTCCTTAAGTCATTCCATTGTTTTTGTAAGTTGACATTCCAATCTTGTTTATGTATTGTTAAACCCTGCGCAGGTAAAACACCTGGCTGTGGTTAATGGTCTTATTGTTATCCTGTCTTCTCCTTTTTTGCTTGTTCTTGTTATAGAAAGCTTATTTTCAAACAACAAATGTATCAAATCAATAAACCAGCAAGTTTGATTTATTAACCAGGGCAAACTATTTTATCTAAAAATGTGCAATCAGAGAAGTAGACCAAGAATCAAACTCATGTTTCAGGTCCGAAAGCTGCTTGGTCATCTGTATGATGAGCAATTCCTGCTCAGTTGTGCCAGGTCGTTTCTGGAGTAGTTTTGAGGTTCTAAAAGTGAGCAGTGGTGTGGTGGAATGGCACTTCATAGTCATGCAATTTTGAGTATGTGATGTAGTATGATTGACTAGAAGTAATCATTCGTCCAGATCTTATCTCCTGCATCATACACATGCTATGTCAGTGACAAATGCAGGGTCTTCAGGTGGAAAATGTAACCAGCCTCAGGCATAATATTTGAAGTGCATTTGGCTGGTCTTGTTTTTCCCAAACCTTGACAGATCACAAAAGGATAATGGTTCTTAAACTAACTAGCAGAGAGTTGCAACTATATAACTATAATGGTATGCAACATTGTAACCTCGAATCACTTTACAGCTTTATGGGAACAGGCATAGAAAACAATATTTGGCCAATTCTCAGTGCTGTAATAAATTCTACAGTGGACCCTTCTCATACGCTCATTTACTTCCTATTTGTTTGACGTTTCATTCTTTCCTTGTGATGCACTGTGACTGTCAAAGACATGAGGGGTGAGGTCGGAGAGGAATCAAAATATTCAGCTTTATAAAAAGAAAAGGCACTCACTATATAGCTAGATGACATTGTACAATTGTATATGTATCATAAAGAGAAGTTAGGGAAGAGGTTTTTATGGGGCATGGTGCTTTGGGAAGTGGCTTGCACTGCAGATTAAAGCTGTTATGGTTCATATTTTTGTGTTGAGGGGGAATTACGTTTAAAGAATAGAAAGCAAAATACTCATGGAAAAAAACAGTGTAGTGCAATGTGTCAAACAATAAGTATAACTTTTGCAACATTATGTGAGGAAATGTGACTGATGTACTGGATGGTGATCACTAAATCGGAAGTGACCACAACATACTTCAAGCTGTCTAAGCTAAGCAATCAGGTTGCCATATTACAATATTTAACATATGCCTGCATTTTACATTAATGTCTATTTGACAGTGGGAATTCTTTATTAGCAAAACCGCTGCTAGTTTGAAAAGAAGATTAGAGTTTTGTGTTTCACGTGAGGGAATTTAAGAAGGGAGTAGGTTATTTGGCTTAAAGTGAATTGGCTGTTACAGGGTTAAGCCTAAATTAGGCTTCATGTTGTTGCTTCCTCAAATTCTCCTCTTAACAATGCTTCTTAATCCAGTAGACGTTAATGCTCTGTGGATTACACCACCTTTCTTCTCCAGATAAGCAAAACACAAGCCAGTTGGAAAGTCTTGACAGTCTGGGGTTGTTTGTGGTGTTCTTTTGGAATAAAAAGAAAGTGGCCAAAGAAAGCCAGTATTGTGTAAGTGTGACTCAAGAAGAGATATGTAGACCACTGTGGCAAGGCATAGTCAGAAATGTGCATGTGATGATGTAAATGAATGGGGCTGGGGGCTTAGAGGATGACAATGATGAGATGTACTCGAAAAATCTCTCGGCCCATGAGACATGGCAAGTAGTGACTGACCTGGATATTAGGAGTTAACCTCTATGCGCCAAATACGCTCTTCCGCAACGGAATCACTCAGCCTGCATCTACTGTACCATTATCATAACCCTGTTTTTAGTCAGTGTTTATCCTAGTACCCTGCCCATCCCTTTCTTAAGCCTGATTCATACACTGTCTAAGATGGAGCATACATTACCTTCATCGTAGCCTCCTATGCTTTTGATGAATCATTCCCCACTTCAATGATACTGGTTATATAGACTGTGCAGATTGAAATCATGTAATTCACACTGATTTATAACATTGAGATCAATTTTGTGCATTTCATCTTAAATGGGTTCTGTTTTATAATTTCTGTTATTTTTTAAACTAAATAAAGATGCCATATGCATATTGACATGTTCATGTATTCAAAAATCGGAATACAGTTGACTTCAAGGACCTGATATCATCTCTTGTTGCCCTGTTACAGCACTTCGAATTGTACTTGATTCTGCAGATTCAATAAAATGTCATTTTTACTCGGACTGTTGTTTTCACTTCAACATTGTTGTGGCTGCACCCTGATGTAAAATAACTGAGGTAGAATTTAATAATGATGTCCTGTTAATTTAACCACTTGAACCCTAGCATCCATATTCTGGGGGCAACATTTTGCCCAAAAAAAAGATCCTACAAGCTCTCATGATGTATTGTGAACTTGTAGAATCGGCTGTTTTTGGCAAAGAGATTTGGTGTAGATCCTACTGTGTAGACAGAAAAAGTGGTCCAAGTACAGAATCAACTCGGGTCTAGTTCACTAAATGTAACTATGTTGTCATAATGGGCTTGTCTGTATTAGCTACAGTTAGTAGCCTAAACAAATCTAACAAAACATGAACTGTTGAAGTGGCCACAAGGTATAGGCTATCTGCATAGTGCTAGCTAGCTACTACTTACGTTTAAATGTTCTGATGAATTGAAAATGGAGGACCCTATGTCAACAAGTCTTAGTGCTTTTTCTGGTTTTATGCCCTTTTTTGTATTGACCTGTCCTGAACTTTCCTTGAACTGTACCCATTCTGCAAACTGTTAATACAATTTTCAGTCAATCAGCTCAGCTGACCTAAACTATCAACAAGGTTTAATTCCAGTGCTTTGATGCTTTAATTGAATTGATTGCTTCTCGATAGGCCTACATAACATGGCTTTTCTTTTGTGAAAATTCTGTCAAGAAATGTATACATATAGTCATAGGCAAGTATCACATTATGACATATAATTATGGGAAATACTGTAGGCCTAATGTAATGTAAAACATTTTAAAATCTTTCTGAACGGAATTTCCAGCGTCACATGACAAAAACAAAGATTGAAATGAAATACCAACGATGTTTAGTAGTATATAATTGAAGAGTAGGGTTTAACCTGAATGTTAGCCTTTAAACGTTGAATAAACTACTGAGCAGTGAGGCCCAGCCCTAGATGTTTACAGCATGATGTGTGTATTGTGTAACGCATCTGGCAAGGCGAGGGGGGACTGGGAGGGAGGATTTATTTATTTATTTTCTCTCCACACACACACACACACACACACACACACACACACACACAGCGCAAGGATAATCTTCGTTCCGATGATATCCGATCTTTTCCGATCTGCTTCGGCTGTGGTTTCTTCTGCTACCATTTACATCATCCATTTCTTGACATCATGCTGGACATTTTGATGTTGATGTTTTTCGCCATCATGGGACTCGTCTTCCTTTCCTACATCATCTACATTTTGTAACCTGCGGGCTGCTGAATGATAAAGGGACGCAGCAAGTGAACGCGTTGGGGGTTGAGAGAAGAATGCGTGGTCCATCTCTCCCGCATCCCAGGTTACCATCACGGACCATGGTAAGCAAACGCTTTATCGCGTACAAAATAAACGACGCGTTTACATTTTAATACACAAACAAGTCTGCTATAAACGATGGTCAGCGCTGGGGATACTGAGAACAAATATAGTACCGCGTCGTTGCAAGAGGCCTGGCTGCTTCACAGTAGCTCTGGTCCTAGCCATGGTTCATGACAGTCATGTTTCAGGGCTACTCTGGTCCATAGATCTAATGCTTCTATGATTCAATGCAACGCATTAGAGCTATGGACCAGAGCTAGCTTCACAGCTGCAGTGCTGGGACAATGTGGGCTCTGGCTGGGCATTTCTTAGGTCGTTATTTCGTATAGCCCAGATTAGCTCTTGGACTACACAGAGAAGGGCATAATATGCAATGCAAGACTAAAAGCGAAGGCTGTGGTACTGTTACTGTAGGCTATGGGAATTTGGGACAACTCTGACGTGTGCTGGCCAACCATCTGTTTCAGGGAGGAGAGCTGGACCATAATGGTTCCCCGTTGGAGATATCCAGGCACAGGAGGTGACAATCTGACCAGCACAGAGGGAAGACAACTGGAAGAAGAAGTGGAATATGGCACCTTTCCCTCTACATCACCTTTGTCACCCCAACCCCTCCTGCTTGAGTCTTGGAGGTTATCGTTTACCTACCACTATTATGGTCACCCTCTTATCAGGGTTCCCTCTACACTAGTCATATAGATCCATTCTACACACACACACACACACACACACACACACACACTTTTAAGAGGTGAAAAAATCTATTATCCATATGCAAATAACTGAAGTGACAGATGCAACAAGGATTGCAGTAGGGCAGGCTATTGCAAAGTAGTATGCACATTTTCCATTTGAATGCACTAAAACAATGAACTGAGAGCAGTGTGATGCTATCATATGACTGTGCCCTTTGTATTCATATTTTCCTTTTCCAAGAAAATAAGGCCTACAGCATCTTCAGAAAGTATTCAAACCCCATCCGGCACCCACCCATTACAGCCTGAATTGAAATTGATTAGGATTTATTTGTCACTGCTCAATATAAAAACATTTAATTTATTTTGTATTTATAACTTATTTAATTAAAACATATTAGCTGAAAGTCAACTAAAGTCAATTAGCCTATTTTCAGGCTGAGGGATATTGTTGAAGTGTAGGCTATTCAAATCCCTTTAAAACCTTGAATTGAAATGTTGCCATGCACCTGATTACAGCTTTGAGACAATGGGGGGGGGATTCAGCATGAGAAGGCCTGAAACACAATATTCTGTCGTATGCTGCAACAATCTTAGCTGTAATGTATCATCTCAGACTTGGTGCTGCTGTTCAGGGCAGAGAGACCTGTTAGGAAACAGTAGCCTACTAATACCTGCTTCAGAAAGCCAAACAGACTGCATGGACTGGAGCTATGATTTATGTAGCAACAGCAATACAGTAAAATCAACACAGCTATAGGAATGACTTCAGAACAGAAATGTGAAAGACCTTTGTGTGGTCCAGTCAACTTCAGACTTAAGTCTTATTGAAAATCTGAACCTGAAGATAGCTGTTCAGATGTAGAACGTTTAACATGACTGAACATCTCAACAATATGTTGAATTTATGAATATCTTATTCAAGAAGTTGAATGGTTAATTTAGTCACTTGGTCAATATGGGATATTTTGTGTAGAATATATGGGGTTGGGGGACTATATATTAAATTTTGAACTGCTTGACTAAATGCTGAGAAGGACAAGTTGGTTAAATACTTGATGAAATAACTGTTCAAGTAGGATTAAGTCATTTAACTTATCCTGCATTTCTCATATTTGCCATAAGAGATGCCTTGGTAGTGACCTCAGTATTTTACTGTTGCTGCCTAGCCTTTACAATCAAATAGCCTATAACTTTACCCAGGTCAAATGGGAGTGATGAGTGCAATAATAATCTGCAGTCATGATGGAAGTGAAAAGTAATTTATTATTTTTTTAACATTTTCGTGAATTATTCACTTTTTCATATTGTTTTCAATTTTATGAGCACTGAGCAGTGCAGCTTTAATTTGTGATGCATGTACTGTATGCTTCTTTCTTATACCACTGAACCTTTTTGTAACATGCAAACAACAGTTACATTTACTATTGACAAGGTATAATTGACAGTACAGTTTCATGCTCAATAAATAATTATTTCACTAAACCTACCACAAGTGCTTCCTCTTCCCCAACAAACTATTTATTCCTCCTTGTAATTTTATCACAAGCATCATTTACAGTAGCCTAGGTCACTGGTTCCCAAAGTGGGGTCCGGGGACCCCCAGGGGTCCTGGAGTTTGTAACCAAATTGACCCTTATGGGTCTGTAAATTTGAGTGTACATTTGTACACTTTCAGAGTTAAATTAACATTGATTTTACAATATAAGTTGGGGGTCCCAGAGATATAAATGACATTGAAATGGTGGTCCGTAGACTAATACATGTCAAACTGGGGGTCTTCAAACTGGGGGTCTTTGAAATTAAACTGGTTGAGAATCACTGCTATAGAGCCAAAAAATCTTCTCTTATGGGGGGTCCCTGGCATATATTTTCCAAATGGGGGTCCGCGGCCTCATTGGTGTCAATTTGGGGGTCCTTGACATGAAAAAGTTTGGGAAACACTGGCCTATAGGTTACATTTGTCAATGGAGATATTGTCCCCCTGAAAATAAAAGCTCTTCTAAAGTTGAAAAGGACACGTTCTAATTATCTATGAGTAAAAGGGTGTCATAAACGGGTGTTTTTTTTAATCGCATGTTGTCAAGCTGTGTTCGATGACCTTGAAATGATATCCTACTACTCCATTGAAATTTTGTGACACGACACAAACACACAGTTTTTTAGGCTACATCTTAACTTCTTCATGAAAGGATAAATTATAATAAGCAGCTGTTTTCATATAGCCAAAGTAGACCTATTTCCTCAAGAACCATAGCCTTAATTGATTAGGACGGGTGTGTGGCTGTCTGCACCTGCTGGTTTATCCCCCCCCCCCCCTTCCCCCCTTAGCTTCCCCCCCCCCATAAATACTTGCCACGTAGACGATTAGTCAAACTACAATATTTTCTGGCGACACCACCTGGTGATTTAATAAATGTGCTTTTTAAACCATGGTTTTAAAGCATGGTTTAAAAAGCACTCACGATCGTTGCACAATGGAGAATATGCATGCATATTCTGGAGAATATGCATGCATATTCACCATTGTGCAACGATCTGAATGTGTAGGCTACGATTGTTTGCTTATACTTTTAGATTCGCATATTTATTATTTATTTATTATTCTGTCTGTAGCTCGTCTACTAGTACTACCCTTCTACCACTCACTTTCCATGGACGGTTGTTGTCAGCACTCAGCATAGTAGTCATCAGTAGGCAATACAGACGCCATATTATCCTGTAGATGGCGCTGTTTACTTGAATAATGGACAAAAAGAAGCAGTTGAAACCTTTGAGGTGGATATACACACAGGACGTTGGACGTAGGCCTACAGTTACCGGTAGTTATAATTCACTGCATTCTTGACTGTCCAGGTTTATAATACAGTTTGTTCTACTTAGGCCTACTCCTTTTATGCATAGGCCTAGATGTTGTTTGAGTTAACACCTCCAGTCGAATAATAGAGGTGTAATTATCTGTGCGACAGCTAGGTTTGTTGTTGTTTTACTGTCTGTTTGGTAGTTAATTAGCTCTTCAAAGAGGAATACATATCGGAGTCGTTTCTGCACCTGCACTCCTACAACGCAGGCCTACAGGCTACAGGTAACGAACAGTAAGCAAATCTTCCTTTTTTGAATAGTAGTTATAGTAGTACTGGATCAGGATGCAATTCACCCACATTTCTATTTTGTTTTCTGCAGACTGCAGAGGGTGGATTACCATGACCCCATTCTGATTCTGATGGTTCCTGAATGTGAGTGCCCATCTTAGCCATCTGTCTCCAATCACAACATCTAGTAGCAGAATTCACCAAATGAGAGCATTTTCCATTTAGGCTTTTAGGAAGCACTTTTATTCAGAGCGATTTACAAACTTAAAGGACCACTTTTCAACTTAACTTAACTTCATATAATTGGTCCTCACTATTGTTCATGATAAAATACCACTGTGTATCATAGAAGGGCTGGGAAGTTCAGAAACCTTCACCAGTGACATATCATTAGGCAGATTTTTTTCCTGAGTGTCGCTATATCCAGCTTTTAGTGTCCGTACACAAACTTCGTCCTACACAAACATTAAATTCCCATTGACAATGAATGGAGAATTTTTCGTTATAGGGCCTGCAGTTTAGACTATGCATGTGCATGATTTTACCATCAGAACACGCCCACCTCATCTTGACTGAGTGGCAAAACATTGAGCAGCATAGTGTTGGAGTTTGGAAGAGCTCGTTGTAAATCACTCAACCGTTCTGCGTACCACCTGTTTCTAAATGTCACATAATGCATAATGAGGCAGCAAAATGTTGTCTTATTGAAAACAAGCACTTCCAAACTGACACGTAGAAAAATAATCAAATGCAGGGCATTTCTTGACAGAAAGTAACTCATAACGTTTCTATGGTGGAGTTTTATGGAGAAAAAAAACTTTGCAGTTAGAGAATAATTCAAGCTTTTCATACAGCTGCAATGTTGGTGAGTTTAACATTGTTTAATGCAATCAGACAGGACTTTTCTGTTTGGATGAATGGGCTGTCAAGGCCAGAAAGTAGTTTTTTTATGTCACACACATACCCTCTATTCCCCATTGATGATGTCACTGGTGGACAGGTTTCTGAACTGCCCACATGATCCCATGAAACACAGACCCAGTAGAAAAAGTGTGTGTATTTTACAATAGAAGGTAGGTTGAAAAGTGGTGAAGTGGTCCTTTAAGTACAAGGACGTGTGTCTTGACCCCTTGTTCAACAACAACAACAGGGTATTGAGGGTAAGTGGTCAAGTATAGGGTCTATTAGGGTGTTAATGAAACAAATCGCCTGCTAGGATAATGTGCCACAAAGTAACTATAGAAGACATTAAAGGGACATTTCACTTAAAATAAATTGGTAATTGTATCGTCTATTCAGGCTTTTGGGAGTACCCCAGACAGTTTTTAAGTAGCTGGATTCAGTATTTAGATATTTGATATTCATTGTATCAGACACGCCCCTTCCTATACAAACTCAATTTTATCGATTCACGGAAAACACCCGTCCTCACTTCCATGAGTACGCCTATCCTAAATCCAGTAATATTAATTTTTATTATGATTATTTTTGTTTGTTTGCTTAAATCGTTCCATAGGGGCTTGAGCCGGGACCCCTCCCTTACTTAAATGTCTCATCGAATTCCTTCAGAGACCAAATCTCAGTAGACAGCCTACAAATAGGCCAGAGAAGCAGTAACTGGTTCTCACCACAGTGGCCCCTATCCAGGCCCGAGCCCCCCACTCACCAACTACAAGGCAAAAGTTTCTCCCACATGTAAGCAGACCCACTCTGGGAAATAATCAGAATTCCACAACTGATAGTATAATCTACCACTCTCACCACAACAATACAGCCGTTGTTCTCTTCCTAGAAAGACACACATGGCATGTGCGCACATACGCATAGCTAACTTCAACTGCACTGTCACTGACTATATACTGTCAATTAAACAAAACTATGAAACCATCAAAGCTGCAGCATTACTGGGAGGAAACCCATATAGGCACAAACCTTACAAGCCAGTCTCAAATCTCGGTCAACGGTCAACAGACTGTTGATGAGATACAATCCGATAAATATGGTGAGCTAGCTTTCAAAGCATATCATCGAGTTGTGTGGATGAAATGCTTTCTAGAATATAAGAGTTTAATATGCAACACATTTTTATAAATATAGTGGAGGTCCCTGTTTCATGTCTCAGCTAAGGGCCTGCTACACCTGTTTCGGATGCCATCAATGCATTGAAAGGGACAAACTAATCAGAGCATTGAATGCTCTCAAAGTTGAAGAGCCCTGTACTGTCCCATGTAACTTGGAGCTGCATTCTTGCCCTGCCTTCACTCACCCCCTTGTCACAGTCTTCCTAGCTAACATATCATATACCACCGACCACGTCACGGCTATGTTATGTGTCTGTCGAATCAAAATAAGCCAGAACAGGTGTTCTTTTGTTTTTCAATTGCGGAGACCTTGGGCTGGACTGTGCAGTATTTTGAGTAGTCACTCAAACATGGGACCTTTTGCAGCATTGTTCCTGCGAACAATGCTTAAATTATTGTATTGTATTGTATTTTTCTTTATTTAACAGCACATTCATCCATTTCTAATAGCATCTCCCAACCACAGCACCTGTAACCTCTGGCAACCTTTTGTGGAATTCCAATGAGACAGAGGGGGTGGTGTGTGTGTGTGTGTGTGTGTGTGTGTGTGTGTGTGTGTGTGTGTGTGTGTGTGTGTGTGTGTGTGTGTGTGTGTGTGTGTGTGTGTGTGTGTGTGTGTGTGTGTGTGTGTGTGTGTGTGTGTGTGTGTGTGTGTGTGTGTGTGTGTGTGTGTGTGTGTGTGTGTGTGATAATACAATAGGTGGGGTGAGGTGAGGGGGAGAGAGGATAAAGGCAGAGCAAATGAAGAAAAAGGAAGCAGTGAAAGAGGGAGAGTTGGGGGGTGGATTAACCATGGCCTTCAGTATTTTGGAGTTCCTGTTGTTGCGGAGGGAGTTTCCCTCCATGCTGGCTGAGGGAAATGACAGAGGATGTCATTTTCCTGAATGCCTAGGCCTCTGGATCTATTACCTCTTTGCACATGTCCATGCCTGCAATTTTTTTGTGTGGTGTGCATCTATGTTTGTTGTTCAATACTGGCTGTTGTGCTTCTATCTGTGTCCGGCACTTCACCAGTATAACACTATCAGTGTAAACAACAGAACGCTTCTTGAGAGAGCTGTGAAAAGCATTCCTTGCACAGGCACAGGGGTGCTTACCCTGCCCTAGTCCCCCCACCCACCCGCCTTATTCCTTAGTGCCAGGACTACATGTCCCAATGTGCTCCCCCGAAATAATGGGCGGGGGCCATAAATCCTGTCAGCCAATAGCTTTGTGTCAAAGGACCTATGGCTGGTGTTCTCCACAGCAGCTGTTGTCAATGGCAACAGAGTTTTTGAGGGAAGCATGAGAGCTGGACAGCTGGTAGAGGGTCCCTCAGACCTCTCTGAGTCACATGGTCTAGTCCCACCAACCCCAATCCTTCACCCTCCTCCCTCCTTCTCCCTCATTTGTCCTTATTGTGGTTCTGTTAAGAGGGGGAGGGGAGATGCGAAGGACGAGGGAAGTGGAGAGAGAGAGGGAGGGGATTGAAGAGAAGGGAGGGGGCAGCAGGGGGAGAAGCGAGGCAAGGGGCCAGCTTGCACAGTGAACGAACGAGAGACAGAGACAGAGAGCGCGGGAGTCTCCCTCTGTGTGACTGCCGTATCAGTGCAATAAGTGAGGGTTCCTTGTGCACACGCCCGCTTTGCCCTCTGGACTCCTGCAAAACAGCCAGGAATAAGGGGAGAGAAGCCAAGAAAAGGACGACAAGATCATAGCATTGACTGGATGTAACGGACTGTCACCATCAAAGAGACAGAAGGAGAGGTGTAACGGTAGAGAGACAGACAGAAGCATGCCTCTCCAGAGAGGCACAGTCGGCTGACAGGCTGCCTCGCCTGTGTGAGGAGAGGACGAGGACTGTCACCCGAGGTGGGGTGGTGGGAGACGGGAGCGCCGGAAAGAAAAGCGAGGGGACGCCGGTGATATTGTGCCATGACTGGGAACCGGAGGAGGGAGGAGGCACGCTGAAGAACATGGACCAGGTGAGGAGGATGGAGAGAGAGAGGGGGAGGGAAGTGAGCCTGACCATGCAGTGGCACAAGTCAAATCTAGAGTGTAGCCTATGTTTAACTTGGAAACTTTCAGAGTTAAACAACACTCCAGATTTGACTGTGTGCTGTATGAATTGTGTATATACACACATATGTCATACACCCCTTATGGACACAACATACAGAGCTTTAAACCATATACCACCTGTCCTTTATACGCCTATGCCTATCCCTGGTTTCCTTGCCACCACCAGCCCTAGGCAGAAATAAACAGCACAGCATCCTACTTGTCCTGTGTGTTCAGGCAAGAAGGCAGGGGGCTGGGGTTGGGGACTGCATGGGGCTGGGGGGAGAAGACCGGCGGAGGTGCCTCCATCATGGAATAGCCACCGGCACGCACCAAGTCCCTGGAGAGATGACACAGCTGAACGTTGCCGGCTTTCCGTGTGACAATAACCAAACTGAGGACAACAGTTAACGGGGAGAGGGCCTGAGAGGGATGGAGGGAGAGAGGATCAGCGATGGATATGGGAAGAGGGGTGTGGCTGAATCCAGTGGGTTAGCAATTGCACGCATTGATGGATAATGATCCATTTTTAAACCTCGGGTGCTCTGTCTAATTAGCAATTAGTGGTTTGTCTCTGTGTCAGCGCGGATTGGGATGTGAGGCGGGGCTTTGCTGTGTCGGTCAGGGTGTCGCGCAACAGAACACTCGCATCACTACTTTAAACCATTGGTTCTCAACATGGGGCATGGGGACCCCAGGGGGGTCCTTCAAATCAAAAAGTTTGAGAATCACCGATTTAAACCTGGATCATGACTGAATTAGAGATATAGTCATCGGCATTGTGTGTGTGTGTGTGTGTGTGTGTGTGTGTGTGTGTGTGTGTGTGTGTGTGTGTGTGTGTGTGTGTGTGTGTGTGCGCGCGCACATGTGCGTGCGTGCAATCCGTGCATGCATCTGTGGGTGTGTCCAACAACATTGGTGAGATGCTGGATGGATGCATGCTCTCTACTGTGTACTCACGTCAGCAGCCATAAAAAGAGTCTGTCATCTCCCTACCTGCACCTGATCCACTTGTTTGCTTTTCTGCGGGGAGACTGTGGGTGAAGGACAGTCTGTGGGGATGCAGGGCAGACTGTGGTTGAAGGACAGTCTGTGGGGATGCAAGGAGCTTTCCAAAAAGCTTTTGCATCTTTAGTGTATGGCCGATACCTACCCTGATCTGTCTTCTTCACCTTAGCAACCTCAGGTCTTCTTGAGTCAGGCTGACATACCGTACAGCTCTGTACTGTAGCCTATGGCTGTCTGTGAGGTTGCTCCATAGTTTGCTGCTGTTGCTTTTATTGCCCGGCTGGAGGAAGCAGGCCGAAAGGATGATAAATGGGATGAAAGCTGTGAGACACCTCATCCCCCTCTTTCTCTCCCTCCCTCCTCTTTCTGTTCTGTTCTGTTCTGTTCCTTTGCATCCTCGTCTCCTCTCCTCTCCTGAGGTGAGGTGGTGGTGCTGTGAGTAGCGGGGGTGAATTATACATTAATGGGGGAGCGTCTGGTGTCTGTGTCCAGCCTGTCAGGTTAGGTCAGAGTTGATGTTGCTCTCTCGATATATAGCAGAGATGACATCATCACTGCTGCCAGACTGAGTTTACATGTCTATGTGTTAGCATGTGTGTGTGTCTGTGTCATTATTTGTATGCATAGCATATTCTCTCACCCTGTTTCTTGGAAAGGGAAACGCTTGGGGAAAAAACAGAGAGCCTCCTGTGTTCTTACAAGAATGTGAAAATGACGCATTTATAGGTCATGCCCTTAAGTGACAGACCGCATGCATGCGGAGCAATGGTATATGCACAAATGATACAGGGAGACTGGGGCAGCTCACCGCCAATATTTAGCTGACAGGAAATAAAAAACTATTTATAAGACCGCACTATGCTAGGAAATGCTGACACGGCACAGCTTTGGCACAGGACTCAGGCTAGAGCAGTGTCATTTTTATAGATGGACTGTATTGCGAGGTGAGAATGGCCGATTGGCGATTATTATTATAGCATTTCCTCTATAACACTGTATATTTTTTCTTCTATTATTGTGCTTCGTTCTTTCAGTTTCTGTGTGTGTTTACCCTGACGTGGCCTCATCGGGACATTGTTTTAAGTTGATTCTGGTCTACTCTGGATATATACGTAAAAGAAACATCCAAGACCATGCTGTCATTGGCAGGGTAAACATACACTAACATAACCATCCTTCTATAAACATAGACACCCAGTGTTTACTATTGTTAGGGAAGGACCTCAAAGAGTACAGTACATCGCCATACACATCTCTTCCAACTGCTTCCTTTTGTCCCTGTCTCTCTCTATCACTCATTCACTCTCTCTCTCTCTCTCTCACACACACACACACACACACACGTGCGCGCACGCACGCTCGCTCTCTCAGTGATAAGCAGGGCAGAGAGGAACAGGAAGAGGCTGGTTAAGTGTCTGTGAGCATATGAGGGCCATCAGTAAAGGGCTGTGCCAGCTCTCAGAACAGACTGTGTACATTACACATAACATGATGCACACAGTTGATCTCTGTGTAAAGCATATTCTCATGCTGAAAGTTCTCAATGCAAGCCATGCCCGGGGAAGTAGTCACGTAGTGAGAACACTTGCATGAGCAGAAATGTGCGGACAGTTGCCCAGCAGTGTGAACTCTGGACTGGAGCTGCCTGCCCTCATCAGACAGGCAGGAACATGCATCTTTCTGTGCTGGGTCAGCCTGTGAGTAGCCTCTGAAACCCAGACGTTTTTATTTCCAGGGAGAGCCACAGAGAAAAGGACAGACCTGGGTCTTAGCTCTGTAGAGTGTAGAGTACAAACCATATAATACGTGGAAAACGCTGAGATCATGTGAAAATAACAGATTGTCTTCTGCAAAAACAAAACAGTTGCATTTTTGCATGAAAAACACTAAGAAACACTAATGTGTACTAAGTACACATTAGGCTTAGCAGTTTGAGGGCTAAGCTTCAAGCCATTCTTTATACAAATACTAACAGAGTCCATGAAAATTAAGTTAAACTTAAGTTTCGCTTCTCTAAATAACCTAATGTTTGGGGATTCTAAGTAGGTGAATTAAAAATATGTTAAAAGCAGGAATGGGAGATGTTGGTGTTGTTGGAGGAGTCATGGTGAAGTGGGCGTTCAAACGCTGTGTTTATCCCTCCGTCTGAGCAGCACTCCCTGGAGTCCTGGTTCAAGAACCACGGCGACACATGTTAAAGTGTGTGTGTGTGCGTGTGTGTGTGTGTGTGTGTGTGTGTGTGTGTGTGTGTGTGTGTGTGTGTGTGTGTGTGTGTGTGCGTGCGTGCGCGTTGGTGCGTGCGTGCTTGTGTCCAAAGCTCTATGCCAAAGTTATCTAGCAGATTGTTTTGTCTGCCTCTCCTATAGAAATGACTGAAGTGGAATGCGGTCTAAATGAGCTCAAAGCCCAGTGTGAGATCTAAAGACGAGACAGAAGACCTTTTGCGTCACGTCTTTGAAAATCAGTGTAATCAGTATTGGGCTCAAAAGGAGAGAAAATGTAAGAGCGGGAAATATAAAGGGATGGAATTAGTGTGTGTTCCTCATAGAACAGGTGGTCTAATCTGAAGCCCCCAAACCCCTCTGCCCCCCTTCAACGTCTGACACCCCCACACACCCGACTGCGACTGCCCTCCAGTCTTTGGACTCTTTGGAATTTCTCACTACTTCTGAGCAGAGAGAGAGAGAGACCATATTGTGCTTAAAGAATGACATGCATGCACGCACGCACGCACGCACGCACGCAGACACACACACAGACAGTGCACAGTATGCACAGTATACAGTATATATTGATTAACTTAACTACATATGCAGGTACAGCTCCATTCTGAGATACCTCAGCATCCTGTTTTGGGTGGAGGAGAGGGACAGGACAGGACAAAGAACAATGCTAAGACAGAGATAGCTGTCCCTCCTGTTATTGACTATAAGCCTGTCCTCTCCAGAACAGACTACACTCTTGGACATGTGCTCAACATGCGTATAGGGAGCTCTGCAGCACAACCTGCTGTCCAACTCCTCCAGTGGCCACATTGTCCAGGTAAATAACAGGTCATTCACCCATTTGTCTTTATTGGAACAAAGATTCATAGGCTCGAGGCATAGCTCACGTTGTGAATTCTACTTCTAACAGTGAATGTAGGTCGTACAGTAGCATAAGATATTAGGGGTGTGTGTGTCTGTCTGTCTGTGTGTGCACACGCGTGTGTGCCTGCGTGCGTGTTTGCATGAGATGATTATGGTACCATAGACCCATGTACTTAATTTGAGGACTTCTAGATTGCCAGAACCAATTGGCATATGCCTGAAGGCAGACAATGGGCAGATTGTCCTTGGAAAAAAAGTAGGGCACCCATCTCTCTCCAGTAAGTAAACAGCTCCTGTTATGTCCCTCTGCTGCAGTGCACTAGGGCAGGGGGCGGCACAGTATGGGGATTGCAGGGTAGTGCTATTGTGGGGTTATGCCCCTCAGGGTCAAAGGTGAGATCATGGTGGAGGCCCATCCTGTCAGGTTGGCTTTATCTCAGTGCCAGTCATAGTAGGTGTATATCAGAGTTGTCAGAGTTATGGGCTGATAAAGTTGGACGAGTGCTGCCGATCAGGGTTAAATGGAATCACACTTATGACAGAGTGATACGTTTTATCAGTTGCATGAGGCCAGCCAATTAGGACTCTCACAAACCACAGGCTACTGAGTCAGTCTGATTCATCGTAATGGGCTTGTTTGGAATGAGTAGGGCTCAGCTTGTCATACTTCATGTTTTTGTTTTCATCAACCCATGACCT
Source organism: Protomyctophum bolini (assembly GCF_963924005.1). NCBI lineage: Eukaryota > Metazoa > Chordata > Actinopteri > Myctophiformes > Myctophidae > Protomyctophum > Protomyctophum bolini. The sequence goes on from NC_137872.1 coordinate 29,651,717, forward strand.
TATAGCAATCTGTCTCTGGACATTTATATTTTTAGCTTGTCCATCTCCTCTCTTTTTGCGCTCTCTTGTCTGTCTCTTTCTCCCTCACAAAAGTACACACAGTGCAGTCAGATGAGATAAGTGTAACTGTACAGGTTCAAGTATGTCCACGCATCATACAGATGTCTGATATTGGTTTTATTTGTATTGTAACTTTCAAATCTTCCAGCCACGAAGACACCGTGAAAACTAGAATAAGGAAACAATGACATTTTGTTCAGTTTTTGAGTCATTACACGTGTGCATTCAATTGATTAAACAAAGTCTATAGTTCTACATTACAGAAATATTGAACAATCCACAACAACACATCACAATGAAATCACAAAGAATATACCGTGTGCGCCTTTGAACCATGTGCAGATTGATTAATATCGTCTCTCTCTCAGACGTTCCCAAAACATACAGCTTTTCTCCAGGAAGTCCGTTCAACCTCTGACCCTTACTGACAGGTGACGTCATGTGAATGACATGACAACTCTGATCATGTGACTCCCTTCAAAGGGTGTATTTTTACCTTGTAATATAACCCTTTGACATATTTGTTGCCATTCTTAAATTCTATTTATTCATAATGAAATCAACCTTTTTATCCAAGTATGATCATCATAAAAACCATATTTTATATAATTGAAGTTTATACCTGAAACCACTGTCTCTCATTCTGGGACAGTTACACTCCCACCAATTACTGCAATTTAGGGTTTACATATTTGTAATACATTCAGTAATTTCCTGAACCGACCTCTTAACTCTTAGGTCAAGACCTTTAACCCTCATAGGTAAAAATGAAACACTTTTCGCTTTTCTTCCCTCCACATCCACACAGGTATTATAATGCCCATTTGGCACCTCTCTAAGATGGTGAATGCGACTGTTCACATTCCAATGTACTCCCACCACTGGCTTGGTTGGGAGCTTGCCAGGATCCCCCTCTGTAACTCCACTGGCTTGCTTACTGTCAGGACTTGACTCCAACACTTCTCTGTTGTTGGATATGAACTTGTGAACATGTAATCTCCTTCTCTCAGGTGTCTCCTTCATGTCTCTGTCTTCCACTGTCTCTATTTTGTTGACTGCTTCAAGGGTTCTGATGACAGCAGCTGGTGTCATTGGCAGAAGCTCCTTGACTGATATCCGATGACACAGAACAGTCGCCTCTGTCTTCTTTACTTTCTGTGGTATGCTGCCAACGATGCTCCATCCTAAGTCAGTCTTTATAGCATACGGCTCGTAGTCACCTCCTGTGATAACTCTCCGTGGTGCCAATGCTTTTGCGCAGTCAAACCCAATTAGTAACCCTACCTTGCAATCCATCAGCCCTGTCATTTCGTATGCTATGCCTTCCAGATGCTTCCACCCTTTGGCCGTCTCTGAGGTGGGAATTTGTGAACGCTCATGTGGGATAAAATCCCTGGTATAAGCTGGTGGCAAGTCAACATGACTTTCTGAGTCAACTCCTCTAACTCTTAGCCCACTAACTTTTCCACTATTAACAATGGAGTCTTTTCCCATCATAGTGGTAAGCCTTAACTTAACTGGTTCCATAACTGCCCCCATTCTCTCACACACCTCCTTGTCCACAAAGGTGTTGCTACTCTGGGTGTCCAATAGGGCATACACTAGGAGCGGCCTTGTTTCAGGGGTGGTGGTCGAGGAAAGCCATACAGGCACTATCATGGATGTGCTCCCACCATCACCTCTGTTTACACAACATGAAAGGGATGAGGTGCTTTCTTCTACTTGCTCAAGCTGAGAAGATGATTCATCTCCAACCGGACGGTTTTCATGAAGGGGTGTCGGATGGTATTTCTTACATATGTTGCAAGTGGCCTTTTGCTTGCAGGTTTTCGATACATGTCCTCTTCGAAGACATCCAAAACATAGGTTATTTTCGAATATGAACTTTTTCTTATCCTCAAGAGTCTTGTCACAGAACGTCTTGCATTTGTAGATGAAGTGGTTCTCTCCACAGCATATACATTTGACTGTGTTTGAGGAGGCTGAGGGAGATTTTACTTCCTCGTCTTCAGAAGTGTCCTCCGAACTACTCCCTCCAGCACTGTGTGTCTTTGCCACCATTTTTGGCTCATCTCTGGTACTTAAGTTTGTGACCAACACGTTTGCCTTTGGATGCGTAATGTCTTTGGATTGCCTCTCTTCCATATGTTTCAGCGCATGAAAAGAGCTCACTGGATTGCATGCAATATATGCTTCTTGTGCTATAAACTCTGCAAATTCTTTGAAACTAGGGTAATCCTCATTTTCTTTCAGGCATTTTGAGACTATGCGATTCCACCGAGAGGTCACCCAGTCAGGGAGTTTGTGGAGCATCTCTTGATTCTTTTCCCAGTCGTTCAACGATTGAAGCCCCTTCACATGTGGTATGGCATTGCTGCAAGCTTTAAGAAAATCACCAAACTGTCTTAGTTTAATTGACTCTCGTGAACCAATCTTTGGCCAGTTCTTCAGTTTATCTCTAAAGGCACGCTGGATTATAAAGGGATGGCCATAGCGTTCATTCAGTGCCTCCCATGCCTGATCATAGGCTTCTTCATCCTTCCTGAAGAAGCTTCCCTCCAACACAGAACGTGCCTCTCCTCCGACATATTTTTGCAAGTAAAAGAGCCTGTCTGCTGTGTTTGTGCAGCGGCGTTCAATTAATGCCTTGAAGCTCGTGCTCCACTCTAAGAAGTTCAGTGGGTCGCCTGTAAAGATGGAGGGCTCAGGTGCAGGTAGTCTGGTAAGCACCATTGTGTCATGAAGGGCTTGAACTAATGACACTTCATTGTTGGTACTGTTTGACTGTACATAGTCCTTACACGTTCCTTCACTTTTTATTTCTTTCTTGCTTGCACTTTGTATGTCTGTCTTGTTTTCGCTTTTTATTGTTCTTTCATTTTTTGGTACTGGCTGATGAATGGCCATTTTGCTACGAACTGATCTCTCAGAGCCCTCGCTTGAGTCTACTTCCGAGTATGCCTTAAGCTTGGCAGTTAGTACTTTAATGTCCCTCTGATTTTCTAGCTTTTTGAGCTGTGCTGCCATATCTGCTTGCTTAGCACGTTGCTGTGCTGCCATAGCTTGTTGCTGTGCTGCCATAGCTTGTTGCTGCGCTGCCATAGCTTGTTGCTGTGCTGCCATGTCTTGTTTTTGTGCAGCAATAACATCCGCCATGTCCATTTCTGCTTGTTTCGCAGCCAATTCTGCTGAACATTCCGCAATTTTTGCTGAAACATTTGAGTGTTCTGATCCATGCTTTGAGTGTTGCCTCCCATCAGATTGAGTTAATATAGTCTCTAATAAGGACTGGGCATATCCAGGCAATTCTGCTGAACAATCCGCAAATTTTGCTGAAGCATTTGAGTGTTCTGATCCATGTTTTGAGTGTTGCCTCCCATCAGATTGAGTTGATATAGTCTCTATTAAGGACTGGGCATATTCTTGGTCAAACACTGCATCGAGTCTTGTCATTTCTTCCTCAACATTAAACTCCAATCCTACCTTTCCCTGGCGTAATTTTAAGAGCTCCATCAGCTCTCCTGTTAGGGCTACACAGCCATCTATTTTTCTCCTAATCTCCGTAGAAGGTGTCGACTGTGCTCTTATGTTATTATACGCATCTTTCAATTTTGTTTCGGACGCTTCAATCAGGTCCCTCATTTCGGTCAAGTCACTGTCCAGGCACTCAAATTTCAGATTTGTACGTACCAATTTCACATAACCCTTCCAACTGTGATACAGAGCGCTAAATCTATTCTCCATTCTGAAAACCTCTTGTTTTTTCAGTTCCTGCATTTTTGGAGTTAGCGTTCTCACTCTACTAGATTTCCTACTAGCTTGTTTTGATGAGACTTGTAGTATTTGTAGTTTGGCATGAGTTTCACCTATTAGTATTTCTAGGCTTTCTCTCTCTTTAACATCACATTCTGCTTTAAGTTGTTCTTTTAGTTTGTTATATTCTATTTGAAGGGACTCGATTTCTTTCTCATCTTCTTGGCCAGGCATAATTCTGTTTTATAACCTGCTGTATATACCATTAACTTATAGTAAATACTCAAACTCTTAAATGCAACTTTGTACAAATTGAACTAAAACTGTGTATACCTTATACCTCAAAATAAACCTTGTGTGCTCTGGTCACAGCCATTTCCCATTATCAATGCTATAATTAAATGTTAAACACAAAAATGGAAAGTATGTATAGCAATGCAACATATATATATATATTTTTTTTTCTTTCTTTTCTTCTTATGCATACATTTCTTTATAACCTTTTTGTTTGTTTGTTTAATTTTCTTGTCAATAGTTTAACTATATATATTTATTTGTTGTTTACTGTCAAACCTTGACGTCTGGAATGATGATGCAATCTTGATTGGATAACAAAGTCTCTTGTGGAGATGTAGTGCACGCTGGATCGACGCTGCACTCTCTTGGTGACACCGCGCCACTGTTTCAGTTGTTCAAAGCGTACTGTCTTTTCTCTCGTTGGACGTTCTCTCCGCGTCCGCGAGACAACGACACGTTCTTGCGCTTGGATAACAAAGTCTCTTGTGGAGCTGTAGTGTACGCTGGATCGATGCTCCCCTCTCTTGGTAACACCGCGCCACTGCTTCAGTTGTTCAAGGCATACTTATTACTTCCTCTCGTTGGACGTTCTCTCTGCGTCCGCGAGCCAGCGACACGTTAGTAATGTTCCACTTATGTCAGTCTCTTTTCCACAATGTTGGCGTGCCGTGTTACATTCTCTAAATCCCTCTGGGACCACGCTGGCATGCCGTTTTCTCTGGTGAACCACGCTGGGCGTGACGTTTTCACTGTAACTGTACAGGTTCAAGTATGTCCACGCATCATACAGATGTCTGATATTGGTTTTATTTGTATTGTAACTTTCAAATCTTCCAGCCACGAAGACACCGTGAAAACTAGAATAAGGAAACAATGACATTTTGTTCAGTTTTTGAGTCATTACACGTGTGCATTCAATTGATTAAACAAAGTCTATAGTTCTACATTACAGAAATATTGAACAATCCACAACAACACATCACAATGAAATCACAAAGAATATACCGTGTGCGCCTTTGAACCATGTGCAGATTGATTAATATCGTCTCTCTCTCAGACGTTCCCAAAACATACAGCTTTTCTCCAGGAAGTCCGTTCAACCTCTGACCCTTACTGACAGGTGACGTCATGTGAATGACATGACAACTCTGATCATGTGACTCCCTTCAAAGGGTGTATTTTTACCTTGTAATATAACCCTTTGACATATTTGTTGCCATTCTTAAATTCTATTTATTCATAATGAAATCAACCTTTTTATCCAAGTATGATCATCATAAAAACCATATTTTATATAATTGAAGTTTATACCTGAAACCACTGTCTCTCATTCTGGGACAGTTACAATAAGCAGCGTGCCTTTAGCAGTGTCCAGGTGCTGTGTGTGAAGATGTCAGTCTGGAATTAGCAGCTGTGTCAGTGATGCCTGCTGTTTCATTACTTTGATCAGCGTACAGGCCATGGAGCAGTGCTACTCTAAGGCGTTTCACACTAGTATATTTAGGCTATCCTGCAGTGGTGGAAAGTAACTAAGTACATTTACTTAAGTACACTATTGAAGTATTTGTACTTTACTTGAGTATTTCCAGTTTCCAATACTTTTGCTTCTACTTCTGTACATCTCAGATCCAAATTGTGCTTTTACTCCACTACATCTATTTGAAATTTTGAGTTACTAGTTTTTACTAGTAACTAGTTACTTTGTAGATTTATATTATTATTACAAAACATACATTAACCACTTCAATTTGAAAATAGCAGATTTGCTATTTTCATGTTTTTTATACATTTGAAAACTTGAAATGGGACATTCTGCTGCACAATGAGTACTTTTAGTACATTTTTATACCAATACTTATGTACTTTTACTCAAGTAAGTTTTGAATTCCGGCCATTTACTTGTAATGGAGTATTTCTACATGGCAGTATTGATACTTTAAGTAAAACAATTGAGTACTTTTTCCACCACTGCTATCCTGTATAAAACACCATGATCTGGCCTATTTTTCCCTACTACTCAAGACCACCGTATTACAATACTGTTCTGTTCCTAAAGTAAACACAGAGGACAAGGCTGACTGTTAATGTTGTGTATCCATCTACACTACATATTAGAAGTATTGTTGTTGATTTGATCTTCCTTTGTTTCACAGTTGAGCTATAGCTCTCCAGTTCCCTGCCCTGGATAATTCCAAATTGAAGACAGACAGATTAGTCTGTGTGCTCATCTGAAGTCTTCTTCTCATCAATCACTGTAATGGCAGGCTAACTGAACACTGAGATAATCCTTTGGGGCAACAGGACATAATTCCCCCCCCCCCCAATCTCTCAGCATTTCCCCATGTCCCACAGACAGTGCTGGATTGCCTCTGGATAACTTTGGGTGAAGCTGAAATGATAATACTAATAAAATAATTTAAATAAAATAAACTACAGTATTTCTATTAGGCCTACAATGTTATCGTTCATTTACCAACTAGCCTCACGGTCTTGCCTTATAGTAAAGTATTGAGCCCCCTTGTGGCCGCCAAGTGTAATTGTATCTCATTTCATATCCATGTTGAGGAGATTATGGATTATATATTTAAGGAAGTCTGTCCAGTGACCATATAAGGAGCAGATGGCTGTCCTTTTACACAGGCTAGAATAAGCAGATATTTGTTTTAGTGTTTACACTAATGCTCATTTGTGTTCATTCACAAATAGAAATAGCAGAGTGCATGTGCAAGTACTGCTACTAACTAATAGCTATTACAACTGCTGTTCTAAATCCTTTAGACCCGTTATTGACCTTATACAGTACGTACGTCACCATCAACAGCAATAAGGGACCACCATTCTTACCGACATACATACATAGGCTACATACATACTGTACATGTATACATACATACGTTACCTTTTACGCACCCAACATTGAAACATATCTTAATTACGTCACCATCAACAGCCAATTAGGGACCACCATACCATGAATACCATACATACATACATACATACATACATACCACTTTTGGTCCAGCCGACCACAATACTTGTGCGCTCTGCTTGCACAAGTAATGATTCATCTTTACTATGTGTTCGAGATTAAATATAATTGTGGGAGATCTGTCTGTCAATCAGTCATACAAGAATGAGTCACAGAAATCCACTTAAATATATTCATATAATACATTTTCAGTGCATCCATTTCTCTAGCTGGGCATTGGGCATGCACTTTTTAAATCACGGTTCCATAAGTGAGTGGACAGCGAGAGGAAAATGAGGAACTGTTCTGAGTACGGTCAGTTAGTTCCAGTTGAAAACATTCCATCCCTCTGTGGTCTTCTGTATTCAATAATACCAAATGAGAACTCCCTCTTTTAAGGTCATGTCTAGACAAACTGAGTTTTTAGTACAGGGGAAATGCTTGGATTAGTATGATGATGATCCCCTTGGACCTAAAGGATTTAGTCTAAACTGTATCTACTGTAAGGAATGTAGCTAAGCCCTTTGTTATAACATTTTTGTTGCAAGACAGCAGTAGTGGTGAGAGCAGCATCAGCATGAGTGGCAGCAGGATGAGTAGTGCAAACTTCCAGTTTGAATAAAGCGGTCTGAGAATGAAATGAGTGTGTGATTGGATGCGTTACCAAACATGGAGTTGACAACTGCACTGAGTTTACAATGGACACTAAAGCAGAGTGAACACAATAACTATGCATCCATTAGATAGAACAAAGACACCCACACTAAAAGCATAATACACATAGACATAGATAGTATATGCACTACATGTACAAGACAAACATACTAGAGGCAAGACAAGCGAGCAGGACAAGACAGTTGACAAGCTAATAACAAGCTTTAATTTGTTCATTAAGCTTTAATGGGAAAGGACTCCAAGGAGTGTACTGAGTTCTCTAATATGCACTGAGACTGAATTCCATTCCTGTGATGCCTTTACTAGAAATAATGTGGCTAAATGCACTTATTTTAAGTACTACAGCACAGTCCGAGGTTAAATAATAACTGGAAATCCGTAAGGAGTAGGCATATTGCTATGCAAGATCTGTACTACTGTCCACACAAATTATTTTCTTGCGCCTGCTCAATACAATTTCTATTACTTTTTTATCACACACATATTGAGCACTGAACATAAGGTCATACTTTATGGAGATCAGTTGGACCGAAACGGATCGCTGCGGTTGATTTCTTTTGGGATGTTCCTGACTCATCACTATTCAGGGAAATCTGTGCAGCAATAATTGTACTGGACATAGTATGTCTCTTTCCCCGAACGTGTCCTTAGGATGCATATCATCCATGCTACTCATTTCCATTGTCTATCCCGCCACAGGAAGTGATGTTAGAGACGGGAAGTTGGAGTTGTGAAGGTAAAGAGGTCGCAGACACATGTGGGCCTATGAGGTGACGGACCGCAGGAAGGAAACGTGCGCCACTACTCCTGGAACCACGAGTCTCTGTTTATTTTTCCCTTCTGTCTCTGAGACAAGAGTTAGGGGAAAGGGAGGGTGGTAGTGGGGGGGCATTCCTTTGAAGAATGTGTGTCAGGCGTTTATAGTAACAGCTAGAATTATAGTAGAACGTGAATGAACACCCTGGATGTGATTCACTTGTTTTGTTGGATGGTGAATCTACGCTTAATATAATCCTGGACGACTGGGAACTTGAATTGGTGGCCAGGCAGGAACTCACTAGTTCACTGACAAGAATCACAAGATTGCAACATCTGAACACTCAGTACCTTTTACATGAGGGGGCTTCCTTCTCTTTGTTCCTTTATCTCAAACACTACCACATGGCCCCATCTAATCAGCAGTCTGTATGTTAAGACCCGTGTGTACCAGAAACCAAGCACATGAAATGGAGGCATGCACAGTCATTTGTGTGTTTATTTTGTTCTTGTGTGTGGAGCATAATATAGTTTATCAGCTTGTACAATCAAATTACTGATTGGATAAAGTTTTATCCACCTGAAAATGTCATTTTCTGTTTACTAAAGACCTGGAGAGATGAGGAGAGCCCTGTCACCGAACAAACACTTTGTAATGATTGCTATCAGGGGAGCATAATAGCTAACTAACACTAACGCCTTTGGTAAGCAAGGAACATAGAACCTGGGGAACATAGGGATGACCCTGTTACATGCTTCATGCTGTGGTGGGTACAATACAGGCCGGTGACATTGCTGGAGTTCATTACTGATGTCCAGACTGTGTGAGTCATTTTCTCCAGTGTCATAGTATGACACTGGAGAAACCAGCCCAGCCCAGCTCTGATGGCCTCAACTCCAGCTACAGCACCTCTAATCTGTCTTCATAGCCAGAAGACACACACCCATTGTGCCCACAGGATCTCTGTTCTATTCTCTGGAGATGCCATGCCTGCTGCAAAAAAGGGAGGCAGCTGCTGAGCATTACAGTAATAAGCAAGGAGACAACAGGGCCTGGTGTTCGAGGAAGAGAAAATGTAGCAGGCTGGTCAGAGAAGCAGTGGATGATAGGAAGAAGACAGGTAGAAGTTAAGGAGAAATGGTAGGGATGGAAATTGGCAGTGATAGGATAGGACAGGACAGGACAGGACAGAGGAACAGAAAATAGGACACAGGGATGAGATGGGGTGGTGGAGGATGGGCATAAGGAAGAACCGTTCCTGTTCCACATGAGTTACCAGACAAGAGTCTCTCATCTATTCTAAACCACATCAAGGCACTCACAATGTAGTTTACACTGAAGTTCACTTTTGTGTCATTGCAGAACGTTGTGCCCTGTCTGTCTGTCTTGTCTGTCTTGTCTGTCTGTCTGTCTGTTGCATGCGTGCGTGTGGACTGGTGCATGTGTACCAGTGTGTTGACTGGTCAGCTGTTTCTTCTTATTCATGCCAGTTGTCCATGTAGACAATGAGGTCCCCTCCTGTCATGCAAAGAGAATTATGTCTCACTTTGGAATCTAAGCAGGCTAAGGTCACAGGGCCTTCCTACGCCCCCCTTCAAAGGAGTTCCACGGGAGCCTCTATGTCAACAGTTGGCCAGTGGACAACAAGGACTAGCAGACACACCCTGATATCTACATTCACTCACGTACATGAATATCCACACCTCTCACTCACTCATCAATAATATCCACATCTCATTCAAGCACATTCATTTGTAGTATGTTTGTGTTGACGCACGTGTTGACATACATTGACACGAGAAGGACACGTTTCACCTATAAGGCCAAGACAGCGATAATGGGCTCCTATTATTGCATTTGATATGAGGTCAGGGAGAAGGTAATGCAGTATATATTAGATCAGCAGAGAGAATAGATACTGTAGATAGACGGCTTGGCAAGGCTTGCTGATTGTATCCATGTAGCTCTTAGCCGTGAGCAATATGAGGCTAACTGCAACTGTATCAAATGAGGGCCTGAGAGGTATAGTGTATCCAGCCTGACAGAGAGACAGAGTGTGTCCAAATGGACTGCAGCAGACTCCGCGAGGGCTCACATTGAATGATGCTAAAGAGATTTGGCAACAACGTCCCTCAGAAGTGTGTGTGTGGGGGCCGGGAGTGGAGTGAGTATCTACTATAGCTTGATAGTTGACAGGCTCAGAACTTGAGGGAACTGGGTTGAGAAAAAAAGGGAAGATATGTAGGAGCGAGCTGGAGGAAAAAACATGCGAGGATAAAAACAGCGAGAGACGAAGCTGAAGCAGGGAATTATGGATAGGAGGATAAGTGGAGTAACCAGAATCCGGGTTAATTGTAGTGTACCGTTGCACATGCATGCGCAGCACTGTGAAGTGGCCTAGAATGTTATGTAGGATGGCAGGGGTGCCCTCAGCCCCCCACCCACCCCTGTCTGAACTAATGCAGCAGAACTGAAATCGTATGAGTCGTGACTCTGGAGGTTTTGTCTGGGCACGACCACGTGCTCAGCCAGTCAGGTCAGATTGTAGGGTTGGGGGGTGGTTGGTGGCGGGGTGCGGGCAAATAAATGGGTTAGTTAGGAGTGATAGTTGTTTGTTTTCGTTCGTTTTATGTAATGACCAAGATACTAGCATGTCACCCTACATCATTATCAAATTGTATTTTACTGAGTCAATCAGAGGGACATATACCCACACAGCCTTGGGCTGACACACAGCCTTGGGCTGTGTGTCAGTGACTGCGACTGGCCCACAGACACATGACAAGCACTGTAAGAGAAGGGGTTAACCGTTAGAGCCAGACAGACTCCCCAGTCACACACTGGACGTTTTCAAACCTTTTCTACAGTACATTTAGCTTTTTAACTTTTTAAGTTTTGCTTGCCTGATAGGTGCTTTCTTTTTTTTTTATATATATTTTTTTGATAGGGTACAGTAATTAGACAGGAAAGGGGGAGAGAGATGGGGAGTGACACGCGGTAAAGGCTGTCAGGCTCGGGAGTCGAACGCACGGCACGCCGTCCGGCTGGTTTAGCAGCCTAGGTGCCCAGACGGTTGAGCTAACCGCCCAGGCCAAATTGGTTCTTTCTGTCTGTGCATTTGTGTGTGTCAATCATAGACTGTAAAATAATATGGACAAAGCGTTCTCCGGGTCTGATATGGACGTAAGATGAAGCCTGTCAGTCCTTGAATTGTAAATCACCATCTTTCTAGATCCGTTTGGGCCCAGCTGGCCATTGGCTGGCACAGACAACGAGGCAGGACTTCCCCCCCTTCTTCTTCGTTGGTTTTTATTTTGACTCGAACGGGGCGTGGCTCCCGATCATAGACTGTAACGGTAGCCACGCCCCTCAGAACATACTCGACTTTATGGTCATTTTTTAATAAATGGGACCATAATTTTCCAAAAAGAATATTATGACATGAGAAATTAGACTTTAAACTAGTGACTGGAAGCAGAAAGTATTCATGACCATGTTTATTAAGGTAATACAGTCTAGGTGAAGTTGGGCCCAAATACATGGACCTCTATGGAGCTATGGGGTTTTTTGGGCCCGATGACAGCGCCACAACAGGCCATTATATGAACTTTCAGGAAGTCCTTAGTGATTTCCTTAGTGGCTTCACAAAATATCTGTCTGACTGCCCCCCTGCGGTGTCAATGCACATGTTGAGTATGTGTCCAGGAAGAGGTGTCGCAATGAGGCAAAATGCACACACAAGACAAGACACACTAACACAGTACCATTGTTGAACACCAATTTACTGTAGACACAAAGGGATAGGAAAGAGAGGGGTCTGTGGTCCAGAGTAAGAGGGGGCAGACAGTCAACCCCTCACACACCAGCTGCAGAAGGCCTCTTCCATGACACCCATTCCTCGCTTAATCCACCCTTTCTTCGATCAGCCCTCATTCAGGACCGAATAAAAGACCCTCCCAGGCAGTACTATCTGCCTAACTCTGCCACCTTAAGACCAGGATCCTGCTGGACTCTGGAATTTGAAACTGGAATGATATCCACTGAATGACTACGGAGGCTGCACTACTGGTGGAGTACCTGCTGAGATTCACATGAATAATCATCCGCTTCAAATGCTGCTGAGTGAAGGTCATCACTTGGACTTTTCAAAGGGTGCCGGCCCTCTGGCTCAGGTTCTAAGCCCTTGACATGGGGTGGTGCATCTCTGGGTGGGCCAGGGGGCCTGAGGCCTTGAAGAGAGAGTAAAGGCAGTCCGAGAGTTGGCAGCTGTGGCTCTTGGCGTGGGAAGCATTTTGTAAGCTTCTTTTCCCCCTATGACTCCAGTCTGTTTCCCCATAGGAAGACAGCTTTGAAGTGGCTCTCTTTCCCTACTCTGCTTCTTGCACCCCTCTCCCCTGTGCGGCTGTGCCACACTCCACACTAATAGTAGCCACATGGGCCCCCAACTTTGAGCCATGATCACAGTCATCACACAGGCTGAAGCAATGCCACGTCGCCATATTATTTGCCAGTCTTTCACGGTCTCATTTTCTTCCCTATACTTTCATTATTTTAAATGTATATTCACCTATTTGTATGCCTTTTCATAACTAGTCCAATAATTTAATGTAGGCAATAAGTGGAGACTTGTGAGGAATGGACCTTTTTTCCAAGGAGTGGGTAGGAAGATCCACAGTTACTGTAAATTGGGGGTGTAGCCTATAGGCTATAATCATGTAGTGTAAATTCTTGGCAGACAACTGATGTTCCTGTTGGATTAATGACTAAACTTCCCATGACTGTGTGGCTTTTGATTCACCCTGCATGGCTGCAACCATGAACAGCCTAAAAATACTTTTTGCCTTTTGACCTTTAATAATAGCAATTCACAGTTGATATGGGTAATTCTGAATGGATGGCTTTGTAGGTTACCATGATTCTAATGGATGGTTAATGACAGCAATTATGTTTGGACAGGTACAGGCATAACTTTGCATATAGCTGGTAGCGCAGTGAGTGATTCTGATTGGACGGTTTAATAAGAGGTTAATAGATATTTTATTGGATGGATTTGTAACACAGTCCATCTAATTTGTAAATGTCTTTTTCTTTTATCTCTACTATTACTTGAAAGTATTGTGCATTGAATGCTGTATCCTTTTACTATTGCATATCCCCCTGATGTGTGTTGTAGTATGTACCTGTACCCATTGTCTCTTGTGTACACAAACATACATATAGGCACACATACGCACTCACACGAGAAACACAATAATAATAACATAATAATGATTACATAACACATTCATTGTTGTGTTTTATTTTTTAAGGGACTGCAATGGAAATAAGCCTTGGCTTTCTTGCATTTATCCTTTTGTTGGTGATGTAAATGTGCATTTTTCTGTACATGTAAACATTGTCAATAAACATAACAATCAATCAATAAATTGTTATTGTTTGGCAGCTCAGGGACGGATTAACCCCCACGAGGGTCCCTGGGCCGGTAATTTTTGCAGGTCCCCCATAGTGCGCGTGTGCGCGACATTTTCATGTTACATTTTTAACCTAAATTTAACTAAATCAACAGCCAATGAAGAGCCCCATGAGCCCTTTTCAGGGCGTCAAACCTAGTACCGCAGATCCAATTTCCCCAAAGGGCCCCTGAGAGCCAAGGGCCCCTTTTGTTGTGTCGATTCTGATTGGATAGGCTGCTATATTAATAAGGGCGAAGAAGCAAGCAAGATACACATCCCTTCTGTCTGGCTTACTCAGTGTATGTGTTATGTGACTGTGGAAGGAATTCAGTAATGGAACTTATGGAAGTGGTCTTGTCTCCCAATCGGAGTGTGCTGCTGTCCTACCTACCTCCTCGTGAACCTTTAAATTCCCCCAGCTGTTTAGTCTTTTCTGTCGGGTCTATCAGTTTATCAGGGCACAATAAGCCTTTGTTTAAACGGCCTTGGGCACGCTGAGGTATGCGCCCCCATGCAGCCCCCCTCCTCTCCCCCCGCGCCACGGTTTCCGAGGATGGCTGGCACAGACCACAGACCAGTGAACTGAACACTGCAGAATTAAATGGTGTATCATAGTAGAACTGTAGTAGAAGCCAGGCATGTCTGAACTTTTTGTTTTTGGCAACAGGCAGAGGGAGCTCCTGCACAGCGGAGCGGAGTGCATGTGAATGGAGGGAACAGGGAAGGGAAGGAAGGCGCTGAGCTCACGGTGCGAACAGATTTACCCAACGCAGTGCAGAGCGTTCAGTGTGACTGTGTTGGGTTTACAGCCCAGGCCGACGAGAGGGATTTACTGATGCGGTCTGGCGGAAGGAGAGGGGGAGCACACCAAACAGCCCCAAACAACGGAAAACAGTGGGTTAAAAGGGAAGGAAACTGGATAGGTGAATGCCACAGTGGACCCCCGCTAGAATATTGTACTTTGTTCTTGACAGAACACTTTTGTTAATAGATATTCGCCGCCACTTGTAGCAACAAATCCCCCTCTCCTTGGTCCAAAAAAAATCTCAGCTGTCCAATGAATGGAGTTGCTTTTTGCCTTGTTGGAATTCCTCCCTACCCTGAGAACGAAGTAAGTAATGAATGCTGTGTCACTGATAATGTTTTAATTTTGTGATCATCTATGATACCCGGAATATGGCGGACATTGTATTGGGTCTGTGCGGCTGGTCAGAGAGCGTGATTTCCTAAGAGGATTAACAGTAGTTTACATACGTGTAGCCTACACACACACACGCTGTAGGTTGAGAAGTTAGCTCTTCAGCGTTGTATTTCTGCAGCTTCGTTCATGCTGTGCGCGACAAGAGGCGAAACGTGTCGTTTTACGCTCGTATTTCAGTCTTTTCTTTTGTGTGTACCTTTTTATCAGTGAGGTTCCACACAGGCTGTCAAAAGGGACTGCAGGGCATCCCGAAACGTGGATGCCACATTTGTCCCATCAGTGACCAACCACACTAGTGTAGTGTCCACTGACTCTTTCTCTTTCTTCCACCATTCGGAGTCGATACACGTTTTGATCGCTTTATATTTATTTAATTGGGTGAGATGATAATGAGCCTAGCCTGCAGTTAGCAGGTAGCAGCTATACTGCTATGATTTCCAAAACATAAGGTGGGACTTCCATGCCAATCGAACATGAAATACCATGAAATAACCCAATTAAACACGTTCAATGGTGTGACACCAAAAACACAGACTGTAGAGTTTGTTATTGTGCAGATCTCTGTGAAAGGTGTGTAGCCTACTAGCCAAGTAGTACTTGGCTACTTTGATGATTTATAGTATTAGTAGCCTAAAGAGATGACCAAAAGCGACTTCAGCTGAGATATTGCCATAGGTCATGGTGTAGGAGAGGTTGTTCTATTTGGGCCTACACACAGGAGGTCTGCTTGTGTGTTTGAAAAGAGGCATCTGGAAAGGTAGCCTACTGGGCTGGCTCAGTTTGTTTGTAGCCTCCACAGAGGTCTGTGTCTAGATCTGTTTTGATTTAGGCTCAGAGGATCTTTTGACTCTGTGTGGTGCCTGCTTGTGTATTTGTGTGTGTGTGTCCTATGCATGCCTCTGTGCGTGTAGTAGGGATGCCCTGAGGCAATAGAGTTGTTTGAACTTGACAAACTTTACAATGCTGTAAGATCCTTTTTTCTCTTTGTGTTTCTAGTCCTGAGGCCATAAAAACACGTTCCAGATGAAACAAATCAATTGTTTTATAGTGTTCCACTTTGTACATTGAATTGAAATGTGCACATTACTAATATGAGGCAGAGGGACGAGCTTAAAAAATTGCCTAAGAATTTGGAGTAGAGAGAGAACATGTAGTCCTCGTATCTGTGTTTATGTCGTCAACTAAGTAACAAAACAATGACGGCTTTATTTTCTTATCTCATGTTCTTCATGCACTCGATTACCCTACAAAGCTCTAGTGTAAGAGGTATTTGGTTGTCTCAGTCTGTATAGTATACTCTTAATTCTATTTTCCTAGTTAACTTGAACCCCTATGTCATAGATAGGGACAGTATATGGCTTCATGCCACAGAACCTTTCTCATCGACTGTGGCCGATCTTTCTCCCTCTGGCAAAGAACAGCCTTTCCTCTTTTGTGGTCTCGTTTCATTTGAAAGGAGTCGCATGTTTGTCTAGTAAAACACGTCTTATCCCTTCAAAAACATTGAAGTCTCTTTCATCTTCAAATTTCCAATAACATACTGCAGTGCAATAAGAAATGTAACGACTGACTGTGTTCTAACTGTGAAGCGATTCCTTTGTGTACCCACAAATTACCCATCAGACCCGAAGTGGAGTTTCTAATATGATTTGGCTGGCCTAATAGTTAGCACATGGCTGCAGAACACGCTCCTTCTACCTTCAACCCCATAACGTGACCTCAGTGCCTCCTCTTCTGTTCTCTCCCTGAACCATTTCATACCTGCCCTCTGCCCCCGACTGAGTGTCACCATGCACCCTAGTCTCATGCTGCAAAACCTTAAGTTTCTGTGTCCACACTCCACACTGCATCTCAGTTCCTTGTACCTTGGCTGCAGAAAGGAATACAGGGACATCCCTCCTCTCGAACAACTGCACTGAAGTGCATTGCCTGTGCTTTTGATATGAAAATGAATGTTTGGTTAAAGAGCGGGTACCGGGACCTTTCCTCTTCTCTTCCTTTTGTGGCTGCCGTCTGATTGCACATTGATTCAGTTAGACCAAATAGTACAGAGGAAAGCCTATTTTTATACTTGAGCAGCAGTTATTTTCGGAATCTGCTATTTTCAGCAAACAACACTGTCATAACGGGAAGAGATGACAAACATGGACAGAGAAAGGCCGGCACATGCAGAGCTGAATTTATGGCCACTTAATTCGTAAATAGGGAACATAGTGTTTAAAGGGGCTGACGAGCTTTGCCTTCGTCCAGAGTGTATCCCTGAGACGAGGCTGGGAGTGGCTTTTTATGGAGGGAGGGCATGTCCACTGGGACACGTTTAATGTTGTTAGCGGGGCCGCTCCAGTGTTGCAGTGCAGTACTTGTGGGTGGGATCAATAGAGATGTGCCTGTAGAGAGGAGATGGGAGTCTAGGGTGGGGCAGAGGGCAGGCGGTGCAACACCATTAAGGCCTAATGCTGCCTTGTGCCACGTGATTGCCACGGCATATTGACGACGATGGGAAATATGAGAACCCTCACATGAAAATCTGAGCTGATCCAGTCGATAGCACACCTCCTTTCGTGTCCCTGTAGCACGTGTACCAGTTTGTCTGCGCATGTGTTTGTTTGTGGTCGTCGATATATTGTAGCCTGCCGCAGTGCCTTGCAGCACGTTAGCATGAGTGCCGAAAAGAGCAGACTCATACACTATCGATGACTGTGTAATTCATCACTTGACCTTCTCCATTCTCCTGTAGCCATGCTGATGATGCTGACCTGGGAGCTGCCTATTTTAAGTCGGATCATAACCTTTTCATGCAAGCAGTCTGCCAATGCTACATGGCCAGAATCGGCTATAGGTGTAGGGGTCAAGACGTCAAACCCAGGAGCTGCCATGTAGTCATTGTCCAGTCTGGAAACCTGACCAGAAGCCTTATCTATGCACAGTCACACAAAGGGTCAGACCAGCTGTATATGGATCAGTTCCTAGGAAGGAAAGACAACATCAAGTGAAAATATCTGACACTGCACAAGAAAGCCTCATTAGAAAATGTCTAAGACTCTAACTTGTATTAGCATGGTACGGTACAACATTCTTTCTCACTATCGCATCTGTGGATAAACGTATGGTAATTCTACCCCCCTTTACACTGTGTACTAAAATGTGATCTGTATTTGGATATTATCCCTGGATAAGGAAAAACTCAAATCCTGCCAGATGATCTGATCTTAAGGAAAGCGCTCGCATGGCATGGCATGGCCAGTGTGTGGACGTCCAACCTCTCCAGACTTATCAAGCTCAGCTTCTTCTCTGCAACTGTAGTCTGTTCTTCTGCGTATATGGTTATTAATGCTGGACACTGAAGCATGCCCTACAGAAGTCCCTGGATGGGTGCTCTAGTCTACACCACAATGTTTATGTGCAGTATTTAACTTCAACCAGGAGGAGCATGTTACAGACGTGCATCAGTGAGGGGATGCCAAGTGATTGAGAAGATAGCAGCCACTGCCATAGACACCAGTCAATCCCAGCCAGCAACCTAGTGCTGTGGGACTGGGAATTGAGTGCGTCTCACACCTACCTTTGTGTGGACTTACTAAATGAAAGATGCAGGGGCAGAAAGTACTGGTGAGCAAGTCAGACATATGTAGGATCGAGATGACTGGACAGTGGACACTATAGAGAGAGATAACCAGTTGTATAAATCTCAAGGATCGTTCATTATCCAGATATGTATCCACAATGCAGTCTACATTGTAATTGCAAAGTGTAATATATGGTCTTTAAAGTCCCAAAAAAGGTATTTGTCATGTCTGCAATGCCGTGTTTTCTTGTCAATACAGTATATGTGCTGCATTGAAGTGACAGGTCTGTGGGCAAAGTGTCAGGGTTCCGGTGGGCAGAGAGAGAGAGAGACAGTAAAGTCTGTATGACAGAGCGTCCTGCATCAGTCCATTAACACTACTACGATGTCTCTCACACCTTAACACCCTCGTCCAAACACCACCAGCCCTCTGGCATTCCTAAACTCTGGGGCTCCAGGCGACAGCTGCGTCTTGCTGCTCAACCACTCGTGCCTCACCTCCACAATCATTAACCTGGAGAGTGAGTGTGTGTGTGTGTGTGTGTATTACACGCACACGCTCGCATGAGTTGACACACTTGAATCACTCTCAGACCCATAGCCAAGTGCAGGTGTTCACAAACACATGCTTTACACAGCATGTTTACATTGCACGTAAACGGCCAGGGTTGTGCAGACTCATGACTCATAACAGTCCCTCCCCCAAATGCATGTATGTATATGTGCTGCATGTATGTAGACTAGACACACATGTCAAATGCACACCAGCATCAAATCAATTTGATAGCTGACTGTAGCCTAAGCTCATATATAGAATTCAGGGTCATATGAAATATGAATATGGATTTTCACTTTAAGATTTTGTATGCTTTGGTCACAGTCTTTGAAAATTATTCCCACATTCAGTTCCATATTAAGCATTCAAAGAGGCATTTGAAACATGCATTGAATAATTGGTGTGTGACACTTCAGTTTCACGCCGCAGGACCATTACTTTGCCCCATTCCAGTGTATTGGTTGTTGGAGCACTAGACCAGTGCTTTCCAACGTGGGGTCCGGGGACCCCCAGGGGTCCTTGAGGGAGTTCCAGGGGGTCCCCAGCTAAATGATAGTTTGGAACCAAATGGACCCTTATGGGTCTGTAACTCTGAGAGTGTACAAACGGAGCCAAATTGTCCCTAACGGTTCCATTTGTACACTCTCAGAGTTAAATTAACATTGATTTTACAATATAAATTGGGCTCTCAAAGATAGAAATGCCATTAAATGGGGGTCTGTAGACTAATATGCATGTCAAACTGGGGTTGAGAACCATTGCTATAGCCGTAAAAATCTTCTCTTATGGGGGTCCTTGGCATATCTTTTCAAATGGGGGTCCGCTGGCAAGTAAGTGTTCATTTGTGGGTCCTTGACATGACAAAGTTTGGGAACCACTGCACTAGACTGACCCTAGTATGTTTGTGAGGAAGTTCGTGAAGCTGTACAAACACAGTAATAGTGTCTACAGGTGGCCGAATGAGTTTGGTCATCATTGACCTTGTTCATCGTGGTATAAGGCAGTGGTTGATGGTTCCCAAACCTTTTCATGCCAAGGACCCCCAAATTGACACTTTGACTAATTATCCCGCGGACCCCCATTAGAAAATATATTCCAGGGACCCCTAGCAGTGATTCTCAACCCATTTCAGGACCCCCCAGTTTGACATGCATTAGTCTACGGACCCCCATTTAATGGTATTTCTCTGGGACTCCCAATTTATATTGTAAAATCAATGTTAATTTAACTCTGAGAGTGTACAAATGGAACCAAATTGACTCGTTAGGGTCCATTTGGTTCCATTTGTACACTCAGAGTTACAGACCCATAAGGGGCCATTTGGTTCCAAACTATAATTTAGCTGTGGACCCCGGACCCCACTTTGGGAACCACTGGTATAAGGGGTGCAGTGCCTATAATGCGGCTCTGCAATTCAAAGCAAGCTAATGGTATGGTATTGATCCTCTGTTGTTAGACAGAGTCAGTACTTTCCCTCTCTTTCGCTCTCCCTCTCTCCCTGGAACACTCTTCGCTCAAGGTGTGCCTTATAGGATAGGATGAATAGGGGTCCTTGTATTTTTAGCGGCACTTGAAACTTGCCTGTCCTGAAAGGTGACAGATCCATTACCCAATCAATTCCTATTCCCGGCGCGGGGCAGGGAACACACATCCCCTCCTGTGTTCCCAGCTGGGTGAATTTCATATGGTGTCTCATTCCCTGACGTTGGGTGGCTCAGTGTGAAACAAAGCCGCTCTCAGAAACAGATGAGCTAATTTAGTAATTAGATTCATGCATGATGGTCTGGACTGTGTCAGTGCCTCTTTGTATTTGTCTTAATGCATACCACTGCCTGTGTGAGTGTTCTTTTGGGGGGTGTTTTTTTTAGTTGTTGTTTATTTTCACTGGAAAATATGCGCCTGCCCTGTACTGTATGAGGGTGACTTTTATCTCATCTGTTTTGTTGAGTGCATAGGAATTGAGGACGGGTTGCATCTTGTTCGGAAATGTAGACACAACTCTGTTTATATGGGTCTGTGGGATTGCCCTGAAGCCTGGAGGCCTGGGCGACGGGCCTGAATGGGGTAGTCAAGGCTCAGGGTTTAGGGGGCCCCTCGTCATATACGCTTGGCCCCCCAATAAGGAGATGCTGAAGTGTGTCGCAGGGGGCCATGATGGGTCAAGTACGGGCAGACACTCGAGTGAGCCCCATTCAAATCACAGCAAATGATATTATGTATCTTCTGCCTGTCTCTCGTGTATAACTGTGCAATGTAGTGTCTTGTCGTGTGTCTCATTTCTGTGCACGTGAGGTGCAAGGAAGCGAACGGGGAGCGTTGTGTGCATACTGTGCAGTAAGCTGCATGGCGCTCCATCATGTCTACAGCTCCAGTCAGATCATAAGGCATCCTCCTGCACAGGCTTCCTGCACAGCCGTTGGGAACAGTGTAGGAACATTGGAATGTAAAGACAGAAAGAGAGGGAGAGGGAAGGAGGAGAAAGGGTAGCGCAGAAGATAACAAAATGGAGAAAGTCCCGGTGAGTCATTGGCAGAGAATGATGGCAGAATGACAGCTAAACGCTGTGAGTAATCCAAAGGAACGGCATGAAAAAGAAACCAGGTGCTGGCTCCCTTCAGCTTTGCATAACAGACATTTCCCTCGCTGCCAACTACCAGGGTTCACCGTATGTGCTTATCTCTCACTCAAACAAATGAGTGTTTGCGTTGTGTGTGTGTGTGTGTGTGTGTGTGTGTGTGTGTTATGTGATATTTTTGAATGACCAACGAAGATCCTGGTAGCACTGAGGTTCTCTCAGATATCAGAACAAATGTGAGAATGTGAGAATTATATCGTTTGTGTTTAAGTTTATTTAGGATCGCCATTAGCTGTTACACCTAGCAACAGACTTCTTCCTGGGGTCCACAGAAGCATGCTGCGCTGAAAATGGAAACACATTCACAATGGCAAGTATATCTTGTGAAATAGAATAAATTCTGAAGCCAATCTGAGCCCCCCCATAAATCCTGTCACACTTAGAAGATGTTTGAAGCCTGACTGTTGTGCATTGGCTGGAAATCTTAACAACAACATGACCCCGACTGTGAAGCATGCACAAGAAATGCATGCATATCACTGAAGTGACGCACAATCTGTGTTTTCACGTACTTGAAATGGCAGCGAATTACTGTTATATTAGATTTTGGCATTGTGTGAAACTGTGAATGTGTGCCGATTTTGTATGGCAGTATATCTGGTGCTGGCAAAATTACAGCACGCTGCAAGAGTCAAATTGCCTGCTTACATTGATTGGCACCAAAGTGCGAGACACTGTTCTATCAACACAATTCTTCTTAAGAAACAATGTATGGTGTATTTTTAGAGGGAGATAAACCTCGTATACGTTCTGGTGGAGACTGGAAAGAGACAAAGCTGTTTACCGTGTGATCATTATCACAAGAGCGAGATCAATAGATCATGTCTTGTTGTTTGTTTGTTCAATGAGCAAAATGCTTCAGAGCAAAGAGAAAGTGCTGCATCTGCATGGAAATGGAATGTTCAACTACGATGCAAGTTAAAGTAGCGTATGATTCTGTTGAACCGTTAATTACATGTTTGGAGAGAGAGTAGAGTAGAGTAGAGTAAAGTTAAATTAGATGGTCTGCCACCCTGCAGATGTATTGATTCTGTTCATTAAATGCATAATTTATCCCACATGTTCCTACATTCATGTAGGATTTGTTGATTTTAACATTTTCTTTCCACTAGTTGAGAACCGGTGAACTGAATGACCTTTTGACCTATGATGACATTCCATGTGGTCATTTACTGACAAGTTGGAGGTTGAGTTTTCAACAGAAAAAGGGAGTTCGAATCTCAAGCACCGGATTG
This sequence comes from Protomyctophum bolini, assembly GCF_963924005.1. Lineage (NCBI taxonomy): Eukaryota > Metazoa > Chordata > Actinopteri > Myctophiformes > Myctophidae > Protomyctophum > Protomyctophum bolini. The sequence goes on from NC_137872.1 coordinate 29,674,872, forward strand.
TCTGTTTGAGTCATTATTATTAGGAAATTATTATTATTATCCAATACCATTGGTTGGGATGTACAGTACACACATGGGATGCATAGCAAGTGTTACAAAAGCACTAATTTTAGCCCATATCCCCACCCAACACAACAGTGGTTTCCAGGTTTATTCTAAGTCAGGGTGGTGGATGGTCCATCGTTCACAATCAGTTGAAAGTTGAAACCCCCTGCACTATTATTAGGATCTAGAGATGTGAACGACTCTGTATTTGGCGAGTCGTCGTGTTGCTGCCATTTACTGAGGTGTTGATTTATTTATTTTTGTTTATTTTTGTTTTTTTCAGTTTACATTTGACAGGAGAGCGCAACTGTGCATTGACTGCATTCAGCACCGTAGGATTCACTAGCCTCGCTGAGCCAGAAGAATCTGCCATTGCAAAAAAAAAAAAATCCACGCAGTGATAGTCTGACTGGCTACGCAAGGCTAACTCCTCTTGTGTCTTTAAAACAGTGAGCGGTTGTTTCACATAGGGACAGACCGTGTGAGCGCAACAGTTGGTGGTTTAAAAAGAGAAGATTTTTCGAGATGAGCATGAGTCTAACATCGACTTTTATTCACATCCCTAATAGGATCAAAGTTGGACTGAAGGCAGAGCCTGCCACTGCCAAGGTAAAGCATCGTTTATTCTCTGCAAGAGAGAAAGCCTACGTGACATCATACAGCAAAGCGAGGCTACCACACACACAGGCTGTGTGTCCCCAAAAATACATATTTTTGAAACCCCAAATACCTAGACTTGCATGCTTAAAGACACCCTCTTGCGTGATCATTAAGTACGGCACTGGTATATTAATCTCTGTGAGAATGACTACATAACAGCCCTTAACGATTAAAGAGGGTATGTGAGAACGACTGCCTATGCCATCATGTAATGTCTGTAAACATGGCTACTGTTAATTACGTTTTCTTGACCATAGGGGTTAAGAATCATGACAAGGCTCTGTTTTTCCAGCTTGGTCAGAAGAAAGTTACAACCTCAGAGCAGAGGCTGTGATCCAACATCCTTTCACTGCTAGATAACTGGTTCATGATGCGTGTTCAGGGATTGTACTGCAGTGCTGTACACCACAGATCAGGGAGGATCCTATTAGTTTGTGTATATGGCAGCTGGCCAGCCGGCCACTATCAAAGTGACGGGGCAAGTTGATGAACTGTGAAACGCAGTTTAGACACAGCGAATGACTGTTGTTTTGCTGGGCTTTAGTTAGCTGACTCACTGACCCTAATTACCAGCACATCTCCCCTGCAGCTACTCCCCAAACATTTGACACCAGAGCTGCATGCATGTGCTGGGGGGGGGGGGGGGGAATCGATATTGGCCATTATTTGACTTATTTGACAATATTGCTACCAACAGTTTATGCAATGCGGTCCATTTTGAGGGCATGTTATTATACTAACGCTCTAGTACTGCAGATGTGCAAACAAACACTCATCTAGAATGGATTCAGATTCACTTTACAGTATGTATCCCTCAGGAAACTGCATTGTCACAGTTGCAAAAACACAGTTGGGGGTTAAAGGAGTAGTTCACCCAAGAAATTACTTATTTTTATATCAGTTTCACACCCCATGAAGCCTTGAATTCACAGAGATCCTACTGAGTCTCCTATTGACTTGTATGAAGTGAGGGGTGCCCTTATCATCGTACATCATCATGACATAAAATAGACACTTTGTCTATTTGCTCAGACACTATGACGTAAAATTCTCCATTCATTGTCTATGGGAATTGAATGTTTGTGTAGGACAAAGTTTGTGGACAGACATGAAACGCTGGAGGGGCTAGTGGTCAACAAACAAAGAAACAAACAAGAATAAAAATCCATTAATTCAAGGCTTCATGGGGGTGTGTAATTGATAGAAAATAAATAATTCTTTGGGTGAACTACTCGTTTCCGGAGTAAGTAGTAAGTACTAAAGTGAAAGTAAGTGAAAAGTACAGAGTACCAGGTGGGAACAGTAAAAACGATATCCCGCCTACAAAAGTGAATGTGCTTGTCGTGACAGGTCAGCAACAGAGACAGTCGGCCGGGTTGAACAAACAGGCAGGCAATTGAAGATGCTCTGGAGGTTGGGAAGAGATAATGGTGCTGTTCCTGGCTGCCTGCCTGAGGCAGAGCAGAGGAGGAGAGCGACCTCGTGTCACAGCAGAACACATACTGACCCTGGGACAGCACACATCCAGCTGCTGTGTCCTATCACAGCAGAACAAAACTGACCCTGGGACAGCACACATCCAGCTGCTGTGTCCTATCTCAATTAACTCTTGTTCTGTCTCCTCCTCCGTTTCCTCTGCGTGTCAGTATCCCTGTTGTCTTATTCCTTATTCCGTCTTCCCTTCTAATCATCTCTTCTCTTCGTCTGTTTTTCCTCTCCAATGCGTCTCCACTTTCAGTTTTCTTGTTTTCCCATCACCACTCCCCCAGTTTTCTTCCTGTGTGTCTGATTTGAGAGGAGAAGAGAAACACTGAAGTGATCTGGTTTGATCTCTCCACCACCGCTGCCTTATTTGGACATCACATATCGCTTCAGAAAGCACTGGATGCCCACATATTTCAGCATGGTGTGTCTGGGGCCCCGTCTAAATATACACCTCAGGAAGATTTATGGGTGCAGGGACTTTGCTCTGCTCAGATATCACTAGTCTTCAGTTGTAAAGCATTTGTTATAGCCTAAAGCATATAGGTATTGCCTGCTGATAAGCATGAGTTGTTTGCCTTAAAAGGGTCTGCTTTTTTGAAACTTGGTATGTCTGTATGAAACCATCTGATCCCAGAATGTCGCACGCACGCATGCACACACGCATTCACGCACACACACAGCCAGAGTTTAGTTTACAGCATATACTTAAAACTGAAATGGGTGAAACGGTATGTTTATATAGTATGTCTTCTTTGCTCTCAGCCCGTGACCAAATGTCTGAGTGAATTTCATTCCCATGTCAATAGCTATATGATCCTCCGAGGAGCCCAGGTACACCTCTGACCAGCGACCCGTAACCCGCACAATAATGTGACCTTTGGTATACTGAGGTGGAATAAGGCATGGAAACGTCTCTGACATTTATGTGCCCACAGCTGATTGTCCCTGCCTGCAGGAAAGGCTGCTTAATGCAGAGTGACAGGAGCTAAAGATGCAGAAAATGCCATGAGCATCACACCGGCATACAGACCATGATCACATTACACTGTAGAATCCAGAGTGTTTATTTAACGCTGAGAGTTTACACATGTAACCAAATGGACCGGACCGGTAAGGGCTTCAATTTGGTAACTCTTTGACTTAATGGATGAATGAAGACAAATGGATGTGTATATACACATTTTGCTGTGTATTTTACAGAGAGGTCAAGTATTTCGGTGCACTTAAAAAAATACTGCACAAGTCTGAACTAGTCAAAAAGTAAACACATTCACACACACACACACACACACACACACACACACACACACACACACACACACACACACACACACACACACACACACACACACACACACACACACACACATAGACATAGACATGCTGTCTCAAACAGACACTATACAGCAGACACCAGTATCTCTCTGTCCTCCACAGATGTTGTGCACTGGTGGTGCAGGGCTGTACAGTGCGTGACACGAATCAACAGGAAGGAGCAGGCAAATCTGCAGCAGATGAGACGATAGCGATGGCTGATCCTCCTGTATTCAAAACATGTCCAGGAGGACATACTGTATCTGCATGCCATCTCTGTCCCACCAGAAGGGGTGGGGTGCAGAGGGGATTGCGAAGGCAGGCATGCTCTCTGCCCACAAACGGTTTGCGTGTAATCTCTGGATCGGCAGCCTTATCAGCGCTCGCTCACAGTGGTGGGAAGCTCGGCTCGTGTCCAGGCTAGCAGACCCTGTTCTTTCGAGTCTTTTAGGTCTGCCCTTTTAGGTCTTTCCTTTTTCTGTTTGGCACCGTGGGATGGGAAGGGGGGAAATCTGCTCTTATTTCAGCTTCCAGTGTTGACATATTACCGGATTAGGAAAGAGTCATAAAATGGAGTGTTTGGAGGGGAGGGGACGTTATTTGTCAGCCTCAGATTTATGCTGTAGTTGGTCACGTGTGCTGTGTTGTTTTGACTCTTCCCACCCCTGTGGGCCTCTCTCCAGCTTCTCTGTATAGTGTCTTCTCCTGTACTGGAGCTCCCTGAGGTCACTAGAAGTCTACATGCCTGCAAGTGTTGACATGGAAAACAATGAAGTGACAATAAAAGGGAAGGATAGGCTAGGTTTAATAAGAAACACCAGGTGATAAGAAAGCTTTGTGTCTGGATTTCCAAACGCAAGACTATGGGAGGTTGTAAAAATGTCCTCCTTAAATGGTACTCGTTCGTCGTCCACCAAAGAGCGAGTGGTGTGTGTGTGTGTGTGTGTGTGTGTGTGTGTGTGTGTCCAAACAGTGTACTGTATATGAGGCAGTCTAGAGTGATGGAGGAATTCTTCAACTCGGTGTGATTGCTGGTGCATGACAGGAATGTAAAAACCAGATGACCTCAAATGGAAACTCCAGTGAGGGACAGACGAGACCTTCTAGCTTGGCCTATTAAACAGTCAGACCCAGCTTTCTAGCCCTGCTTTCTCTTCTCCTTCTTTTCTTTCTTTCACTCTTTCTCTTGCACTCACTAAAACCTGATGTAATACTCATGCATTATTTTATGCACATTTTTCACTTGAATAAGAAAAGGGTATGATAAACTAGGTGTAACTCTTTCTCTCCCTTCTGTCGGGCTTGTAAGACACACTGGCCATCAGCAAGTCTCCCGACTTGGCTCAGTGGCCGCCACGCCACACTACGCCACACTACGCCACACCACGCCACACCCCGGCCGCTGGACCGCTGCCTGGTGCGGGGCTGTCCATAACGTGCCCCTGGGTACGGTTTTAGCCATGCAGCACTGGCTCTGGAGCAAGGCAGCCAAGGGGAACAGAGTCGTCATCCGCGAGCCCCGAAACTTGTAATTTTCAACTGTTAATTACACAGAGGCAGCCATTGGGGCTAAATATACGCATCGGGGCCTCCAGGGAAGGGAAGGAAAGCGGAGGGGCTTCCAATGTCCTCTGCCCAGACAGAGAGGGGGGGGGGGGGGAGGAGAGGGCAGGGAGGCCTGCTGGAGCCCTGTGGTTTCTGGAGCTCTACACTGCTGAGGGCTGCTTCTGAAAACAACCAGGACAGAAAGAAAAGAGAGAAAGAGACGGGGTGGGGGGGGCTCTTACTCTTATTGCAATGGAGCTCATACGTGACGCTGTGATTGCTCCCAGCGGTTGTGGTCAGTACAGGGGAGAAAGAGGAGAGGAGGTGTGTGTGGAGGGGTATAGTATGAGGGGAGCAGGGTTAGTGCTTTGCCAGATGTCGTCATTGGCCCCTGTGTTGCTAGGCTTTGTGGTATACATATACAGTATATGCACACATACTGTATGCACACACGCAACGCACACACACACACACACAGACACACACACACAGACACACGTGTACAGGGGAGGGAGACAGATGTTACTGCTGAGAAGAAAGTGGAGCCTGGGGTTTACCTGACGAAGTCCAGCCGTTGTCTCGTGAGGGATCCCACACTGCTGGAAGAAGTCAGGATGCGGCTGTTGGAAGCTGTTTATAAGACTTTGTGGTGCTGGACAAAGTATTTTGTAGGTTGTTTAAAAAAAATCCCCCATTCCATTTTCCACCATCTTATTTCATGTTTTGACTAACGCTGTAAGTTTTGTACTGCTGCAACCCTTCTAATGGCAGAACAGTGTAAAGGCCTTCTAATGGCAGAACAGTGTAAAGCCAAGAGTATTAATTGCTGCGATATAGCAAGAAGAAGCAGAAACTGAGGTGACGCTAAAGATGGCTGCCACAAGGATGCGTGCCATTGAGCCAAGACCGAGAGATTTAATGTTGCTGGGGCAACTTGAGACATTCGCCTCAGGGAAGTTGGTGGAGTGGAGTAGTGGGGGTGGGGTTGCCCCGGATATAGGTGGTAGTTAAGTATGCCATGGCAGTCATGTGGAAAAACAAGAGTAATGCGAGGTTGAGAATGGAGGTTGATGTGTGTTTCTTTAGAGCATGGGCTGCTATTTCACATACAGCACAAAATGCGATTGGTCTCGTGCCTGTCCAGGTGCAGCTAACGATACAAGCTAAATGACGCAAGCTAGCGATGTGGTGCATTGTCATTTTCTGCAAGTGAGAAGAATACAACAACACATACAATGAAGTATAAATTTGTCTTGATTCTCTCCGTTGCGATGTGATGGTGACCAAGTATTGTGGATAAACAAGCCTCTATTGCAGAGGACACTAAGTAGGTTAAGGTGTACCACCATCTCTCCACTTAGTGTCTGGTGTGCTGGAAAACAAGTGGGAAGGGAGACAGAGAATTTGTGTGTGGCCTTGCAGCAGACAAACTCTCCTTTTCCAACTCACAAGCCCCCCCCCCCCCCCCCCCCTCCTCTACATAGACATACACACACACGCGCATGTGCACGCGCACATGCATGCTTACACCGTACACACATACAAATAGTACTTAATTATTAATCAGCATACCAATGCTCCATTCCATGTGACCTGCATGCACACACAGCAGAAAGGAGGTGCATGTTTGTGTGCATGTTCTCATGTAGCCTCTGGTTCCACAGCACAAGTCTGCAAAATAATCTCCGACCCCCAAAAATGTGTGTGTGTGTGTGTGTGTGTGTGTGTGTGTGTGTGTGTGTGTGTGTGTGTCCTCCTTGCCATCTGCACCGTCTGCCTCACTGACTCTAATTTCTGCTATAGATCGCTCTTTCCTCATTTCAGTCCCCAGCAGTAACTTTTTCCTCGATGTGTCCTTCTCTTTCCAACATTCATCCCCTCCCTCCCTCTCCCTCTCCCTCTCCCTCTCTCTCTCTCTCTCTCTCTCTCTCTCTCTCTCTCTCTCTCTCTCTCTCTCTCTCTCTCTCTCTCTTGCCAGTTTAGTCTCTGGTGGGATGGCTGACTCATGCATCCCACATTCCCTTGTGGCATGTGTGTAGAAGAGTGAAGGATGTGCAATAAAAGAACATTGGACACACCCTTACTCTCTCATACTATGTACACTATATGGCCTGAAATCCTCTTGCAGCCACTTATCATACAGTTTCATAGTACAATATTGTTTCCACACACACTGACTATGTAACATCATGTAAATGGATATTTTAGTGAGGTGTGGGTATATTTATGAAAATGTTCCTCTTTCCTATTGTGTGTGTGTGTGTGTGTGTGTGTGTGTGTGTGAGAGTGAGCGAGCGAGCGCGATATTTGGGTGAATGCTGTGGCGATGATGAAAAGAGAATGGCAAGCGAGCAGATTTGTTTCTGTAACTCGAGAGTCGAGGAGCAGCCAGAGAGTTCACCCTGATAGATCTCACATGCTCTGCGCTCACATGGTTGCACTGTAGCAGCATGATATGTCTAGCCTGTGCTCACACACACACACACACACACACACACACACACACACACACACACGCTTGCACATCACCAGGCCCATCTAAAGAATGCATGTATAATGCGTTCCTCTTCCTGTGGGTAAGTGAGAAGACGGAGGGTCAGGTGGGCTGCTGTAATCCCAGCACTGCTTCCAGCGTGAGGGAGACAGTGAATGCTCATTGTGTCGGTCATGGCCGGCCGCCGGCGGGGGGGGGGGGAGAAATACCACGGGAGACCACCCACTGAGCTCCACTCAGCTGTGGATTGAGGGTGTGTGTGTCCTCCACCTGCTCCAGCTAGCTTCAGACACACCAGGGTCTACCTTATAGGACCTTACACAGAACAGGTGTGACCTCACTGATCTCCTGCCAGTGCTTCCCACCACCGCCGCAGCGAGTTATTCCTCAGCAAATAGGTTGAACAGGAAATTGATTGTACGTTTTTGTCGTCCAACCCCTTTTGCGCAGTGTGTCTTCCTCTTGCACACTCACATCGTGCACACATGTGATGTCAGCAGCCATTGCGGTAAAACTCCCCCGTGGCGGTTGTGTGTCTGCAGGGCTGCACACGCAAGTCTCCACCCTGTTTAGTGTCCCAGTGCCCTCTAAGCTTTTTACAGCCCATCTGTCATTACTCTGCATGTAGCAGCTGCCCTCTGGTGGGCGAACAGCGGTAACTACTGTACATGCCGTAGGTCTGTCAGTCAGCCGTGGCTCAGGGATTTACCAGAGATTAAAGTTAAAATTAACCTGAAACAAGCCGCGTCCTTTTTTTTTTTTCCTCCCATCTGGACGCTTTTCTCAAATCTACTTCCCAGATTACTGATAATGTCTGTCTAGACCGAGGCAGCCTACTGTACTGTTATCTAATGTGTAGTATCAGCATCACCACATCCCAGTTGCCGGTGTCATACATGTGTTTGTGCCACTGTTTGCCGCATAATTATATCCGTGTGATACACTGTACAATACATAATATACTAAATGGCATTATTCTGAAGCAGACGTGGTTAAAATGGATCTCTGAGAGTATTTAAATGTAAGGAGTAAGTCTCCTACAGTGGTTCCCAAACCTTTTAGCTCAAGACCCAAATCAGACATTAGACGTTTGCCTGGAAAACTAGTGCATAGTAGTGAAAATAGCAGATCTACAAGCTTGTAGATCGGCTATTCTTACTACTTCTTGTTTTCTAGTTTATGGAATTTCTTTGATTTTTCTCTGGATTATTCATGATTACTGAAGAGAAAAAACGTTTTTAATTCATTACAATGTTGGTTCCCAAAGTTGGGGTCGGGACCCCACATGGGGACACTGACGGTGGGGTTGAGAAATTAGTTTCGGTCATCAAAAATATTTTACACACCTGAATAGAATTCAACAGAAGGAGTGAAATTATTACAAATATTTCTATTTATTTTTTATTTCAATACAAATACATTTTAAACCATGATTGTTACAAAACCTCTAGCCCCAAGCTTAATACATTACCATGTGCAGAGTCTGCGGACAAATGTGCACCAAACATGCACGTTCATGTGCATAAAATTACCTCCAGGGTTAGGTTGGGGACGTGGGTCAAAGCAGGATTATTTTGGGGTCGGGGGCTTATAAATTTGGGAACCCTGTCCCATGACCTGTTATACCACATGAAGTGGTTTTTGTGATGATAAATTGATAATGCCATCTTCAAGCATAGCAGCCTGTCACCAGCAGAGGGACAGCTCTGACTCTGAGTCCAGTCCTCCTCACAGCAGCTTGAAGTGACAAAAAAGGGCAGAATGAGACGGGTATGGTATCAACAAACTAACTAGCCTAATCTTAGGGGAGGGGGGGGGGGGGGCTTTAAGATTTTATTTCTGTAACAGAGTTGTGGCAATAAACCGAGATTCATAAATCTCCTCCCAAATTAGTCATTATGCCAAATAAGTCCCATGTGTATATAGTCCCTACTCCCTATCACTGCTGACCCCTATTACTGGTCTTTTCTCTTCGCAGATGAGTAAGGCTGGGGCCGAGGCTAGGTCTTGTGGAGCATGTACTGTTGATCAGTGGTTCTCAACCTTTTCAGGCTCCCAAAATAATCATATTATTGACCGTGACAAACACTTTGTCAGGGAGTTGGAATTGAGGGATTACATTAAGTTTCACTCAGTTCCAGTCCACATACATGTGCGATATACATAATTTGTGAAAATTGCCAATCTACAAGCTACATTTTTGCCTCTTATATTATTTGACAATTTGGCCAATGTATTACCAGTTCTTTAATACAGTCTGTTGATTCCTTTTGATGCAGTAATCTTATTTGTATTTATTTTTAAAGTAACATGACATTAAAGATGGAGTGCCACGATCTTTTTTCACCCTAAAACATGATCATCAGGTATTATTATAATATAAGGAGGAAGAACTTTTTCCAAAAAGAGTACAGCATTTTTTATTTGTTAAAATCATGCTTTTATGTTCATTAAGTATGCCTGGTTTACCTGGTGGGTGGTGATCCACCTGAACTGAAGCCGCACCCACAGCTGTAGTTGTATGATAAAGGGGGAGAGGTTAGGGGACAGGCTGATGGTGTGATGTATATTACTGTTTATTTCATTGGCCCATTTTTTTTCAGTCTTGGGATTGTTTTTGGCTTTAAGCCCTGGATTTAGGCCTACTTCAAGTCTATGAGTGGTTTACAAAAAATTTGACTTAGAAATTCTCAGTGTGGAAACATTAATATCTTTGTTATGAACCTTTTGGCCATTTCACTGGGGTATAAAATAACTGGGCATTAAAAAAATGTAGTCGTGAGCAAAGCATCCATTTCTTAAACTGCCTGACCCAAGATTTTTTCCCCTTTTATGGGATGGCAGCGGCCTGTGTTTAGTGGAAACTTGCCAGTGTTGTGTCTGTCTGCACCTTCGTCTGAGACGTGACAACCAAGCCTGCAGCTCAGCACTGCAGCAGTCCCTGTAGGCTGTATGCTAGGCCTCTGTAACTCAGCACTCACTCACTGGCTGGCTGGTGTGTCCTTAAGAACTCTCTGTTGTCCTTACTCATCTGTTTCCTCACATGCCGGAAGCACTGTAATGAGGGGAGGGAGGGGGGGGGGGGGGTCAGTGTGAGGTGATATTAAGAGATCTGATCATTACTCTCAATACTCTGTCATCTACAGTCTGTTCTATCCTGACCCCCCCCCCCCCCGTTCCTTTGACTTCCCCAGTGATTGTTATCACTGGGTGTGTGTGTGTGTGTGTGTGTGTGTGTGTGTGAGTGTGTGTGTGTGTGTGTGTGTGTGTGTGTGTCAGGGGCATTAGGAGGGTATGGGGCATTGTGTGAGGCAGGAGACAATGAGTCATCTCTCCTGAGAGATTAGTGCCGCGTGTCTCTCTGTTTATCATTGACTTATCCCAGAAAAACATCACGAGTGTGCGTGCTTGCGTGTGTGTGTGTGTGTGTGTGTGTGGGGGGGGGGGGGGGGCAAACATCCTTTGCCCAAAGGATGTTTGCCTGGCAATCAAATGATGTATATTAGATAGGTGGCATGGGTATGATTAATCGATTAATCGTTAATACTAGGATCAAAATCGATTTGTTGCAAAGGTGGTATTGTCATCCAATCCCTGCCCATAGTAACTACATTTGACAGAATACCATTTATTTTGTTAGCTCTTAGGCATAATGCAGGTGACTTGAACGCTATATGGTGCAATGTTGAGTACAGGCCTACCAAAGTGTGCCTGGTATTGGTATTGATTCTAGTTCTACTGTTATCATTAGTGTGATTGACCTGACCACATTTGATCCACATTTATGTGGATGGATATTTTGTATGCTTTTTTATGGTTTATTAAAAATAATAAACAGACGTTTATTAAGACCCATTTTGGACACTTTTACACATCCCTAATATTAGGCCCGCATCCAAACCAAGGCAGGAGATAGAGGATGTTTTTACCTGTGTGGGGCAGCATAGCTTGCACAGGCCTGCCTCAGCCAGCCAGCGTACAATGCAGGTCACCTGTGGGAGTGGAGGCTATTGTCACAACACTTTGTGTTACTGTATAGGCCTCTGTGTAAACTGTAACTTGACGCCTCTTTGCTCTTTTGGTACCTTTCTTTCTTGTTTCTCCCTGCGTTCATTCTCCTCTTTTGTAAATGTCATGTCCACGGGTCACCGGAGAGAGGTAGGTAGAACCAAAAGCCAAAAGAGAGAGAAGGGGGGGGGGGGGGGGGGGGGGGGGTGGACACCCAGACAGAGGTCTTTTGTTCCCAAATTAGGCTTCAATCTGTCTTTGCCAAAACGCTTGTGAAAATGTGATATGAATCTGCCACTGTGCTATGGAGAGCTTCCGTGTTTTCGTTTATTTTGCCACCACTTTGCAAGAAGTGTATTATATTATATAATACACCACTTTAGTCGGCAGTGACCGTCATCTGTGATTTACTGTCACGGGTGTGGTCTTTTCTTTTTTCCTTCCCTCCTCGAGAATAATTGGACCTCCTCCTGTGACTCGTTGGCTGATCTGTTCTCTTTGACATGTAGGGCGGTTCCGCTTGGCTTTGTGAGGAACCCAAACCTCAAGTCTGGCCACACACTGTACAGAACCCCCCCGCAGCCACACAGGCTATTCCGTTTATGAGAACCCTAATTACATATCCCTAGTGTATTTATACTCATCTGTGACTCAATGGCACATGTGGTGTGTGTGTGCGTGCGTGCAATGTGCATACGGAACCCTTCTCATTCTGACCTTTCTCATTGTGCTAATGATGAGTGTGTGGGTGTCCTGTGTGTAAACTTGGCTGTCTGGGCATGGTTATAACAAAACTGAGTCAAAATATCAGTAGTTCGAGCCTGCGGTGTGCATGTATAGTGTATATCTGCAGGGTACAGGGTTGTACGTGTGTGTAGTGTGGGGCCGCGGGCCCCCGAGGTCGAGTCAGTACTTGCCCCAGTGTGGCAGGTGAAACCTGTCTAACCTCATTGACACACAGATGCGTATGAGGTTTTTTATGAGGAGCGGAGCGCGAGGTGGGAGAGCGTCGGGGAATGGAGCCTAGTTGGGCTGCGACACCATGGTTACCTGCATACCGCTGTCACGCAGACCCTGGTCCCTTGGCTGTCTGGTGAGAACTCTCTGTCCACCTGCATGCATGGGCCCGGCCGGGGGAGAGCCGCAGTGTCTCTTAGGGCAAGATGAAGCCAGCATGCAGCATGTGTTTCTCCATTATTATGGGTGGCTTTAATGAAATCGTGTGTGCGTGAGTGCGCACAATGTGTATATTCTGCACGTGTGTGTGTGTGTGTGTGTGTAGGGGGTGAGTAAGGGTCACACTGACATCCAGCGGCAGCTGTTTATTTTCAGTGACCAGGGCCGGCACTGAGAAGTCCCAGCAAAGTAGATGCATGCCTTTTGCTCTTTGTCTCTCTCTCTCTCTCTCTCTCTCTCTCTCTCTCTCTTTTTCCATTTTATCCACTCACTATCATCTTCTCCTCTATATTTTTCCTCTTAAGTCACAGCGTGTACTGTAGGAGAGTGAGGGAGAAGCAGAATGTAGTGGGAGGAAACAGCGGTGAAGCCAAAAAGAGAAGGGATCTTTTTTTGGTCTCTTTGTGCTAGAAAAGTGGATGTCGTTTTTGTCCCCTGAGTTGTGTGTGTGTGTGTGTGTGTGTGTGTGTGTGTGTGTGAGTGTGTGTGTGTGTGTGTGTGTGTGGAGGGGGGGCAGCAGCCTTTGTGGAGTTGACAGCAGGGCAGGGGGGCTCATCATAGCCCTGTCAGGCTGTCACTGTAGTTTGTAGTCTGTTTCACACATGTACTCACGTGCCACCAGTCTGCTTCTATACAGAGATACTACTCAGTACTGGATGGATGGATGGGGGGGGGCTGAAGTACAGCAGAATTTGCCCCATCAGAGGCAACCCACCACGGGGCTGTACCTCCATGTGGACTAGTGCAAGAAGAGAGAGACAGGGAGAGTGATGAGGAAGGCCGTTCACCAGGCCTTTGACCTGCAGTGTTTGGATTAAGACGGGTGAGCTGGTTTACTGTACAAGCGTGACTGGTGTTTGTTCTGACGCCTCCGTTTCAATTGAAACCAGTTCCCTCAGAGTGACAGAGCTGGAATGTTATTGGACGTTGATGGGTTATTTGCGAATGGGTTGAAAAGAAAACGCGGAAGAGACCAGGGGGAGAGACAAGAAAAGAGATCGAAGGAGAGACGTCGTGGATTGAGCCGGGTTAATAATAGGTGACGCTTGGCGAGAGGCAGCGCACAAGTCTGGAATAGAGTGGGGAGAGAGAGACACACGGATTGTTTGTTTTTTTGGCACGGGAGATTCAGAGGGAGGGCTGGAAAGAGTGGAAGAAGAAAGAGAGAGAGAGAGAGAGAAAAAGAGGGAGGGAGGAGAGACAGAGGATCCAACCCCCTGGGACGGTGGTTTGTGATCCGGGGGTGGACAGAGTGGCTTTGTGTTTCAGAACATCACTGGACGCCACCAGGAGACCACACTGTCAGTTGTTCTGTACTGTATCGTCTGTCAGAAGGCAGTGTGTCTGTCTGTAGTGAGTGGAACCAACCCGGACCGGACCGGCACCATGCACCAACCACGCTTCTCCATCTGCCTCCCAGGAGTCCGCCTGCCTGCTGTTTCCTTTGCCAGGAGCCCCCGCTGAGAAAACACGCGTGTGTGTGTGTGGTGTGTCTTGCCTTGGAGAGCTCAGTCCCTCTGCGTCCTTGAAGGTCCAAAGCGATAGACTGTGATGTGGAACTTGTGGGATTAAAACACGGATACTTTTGGAGACCTCAGCTTTTGCTGTGATGGAGTGGAGCCCGGAGAGGGGGAATCAATTTTTTTCCTGCCAAATGGACTGCCACCGCGTGACTGGCTAACAGGAGATTTGTGTGCTTCCTTTTTGCACCTGTGTCTTCCCTCAGCCAACTTTGCCTGCACTTAATGTTTTTCCTTTTTCTTTTTAAAGCATTTATCTCCCAACCTGGGTTTTTCGCGTACGCGCCAGAGCCCGCGCGTTAGCCCATGTGGGCAGTGAGCGATGAGGATCTGAAGAGTGAACTCCGTGCCCCAATGCCCGCTGCTATGCTTCCGTACCCTGCGACCCCAGCAGGGTCTGATTGGTGCTTCCAGAACCCCGTGGGGGTGGACTGCAGCTCCCCCGAACCGCGCTGTATCTGGCTGGCGGTGCTCCGTGGTGACATCGGTCCCATGCCTTCACCTTCGCCTTCGCCCCCCGCCGTGACCAGCGGGCACGGCCGGCCCGGCGGGGACCGGGACAAACCCAGGGTAAGGGAGAGGGAGCTACTCTTGAGCGCCTGCTGTGTCCTATAGAGACGCCTGAGGGCACAGGGGCAAGTTGTCCCATGTATACATCTCCTGTTGTGCCATCTTTTAATATCTTGTGTGCTTCTAGCTGTCTGCAACTTTTAACTGCAGTTCAACGTTTTAAGTCTCGAGGTGTTTTCTGTGATGGGACGTTTTTTTAAAGAGAGAGAGAGAGGGAATGAGACAGGCCTGTCCTTGAACTCAGCATAATTTGGCCTCTTATGTCCAAGCCTCTCAGACATGGCTGTGCTCCTCTGTGCCGGCGCTTCTGTGGAATGTGGGGTTGAAGCACGGACCATTAAGAAACTGCTACAGTATAGTGTTGTTTTCCTCTTGTGGATGTGTGTATTGACTGTGCCTTTCTTGGCGGGGTTTCTAATTAGCGACTAAACACAGATGACGGGGGTTCTATGTTAAGTGGCACTCCCAGTAAAGGGGGAGGGGAGGGGAGGCAGGAGCATGTGTATGTTGTATTCTACAGGCCCCCAGAATTCAGGGCATTTCTCGTGTGTGTGTGTGTGTGTGTGTGTGTGTGTGTGTGTGTGTGTGTGTGTGTGTGTGTGTGTGTGTGTGTGTGTGTGTGTGTGTGTGTGTGTGTGTGTGTGTGTGTGTGTGTGTGTGTGTGTGTGTGTGTGTGTGTGTGTGTGTGTGTGTGTGTGTGTGTGTGTGTGTGTGTGTGTGTGTGTGTGTGTGTGTGTGTGTGTGTGTGTGTGTGTGCGTGTGTGCGTGCGCGTGTGTGTGTCGGGTCAATTCTCATTTTCCTCAGTGGTTCTGGTTACCCTCCCCCTCTCAATGACACAGTTAAGAAAAATGCCTGAATCAAGGGATATGAGCATTGGGTAGGCCTACTGGACTGGAGCAATGTGAAGTATATGGACACAGCTGGTGCAAACACACTCTGCTGTCCTTTACAGTGATGGTGTGTTCACAGGAGAGAGAAAGAGATGGGGATTAGCTGGAAGTTGGCAAGCAACGTGTTTGGCATTGCCAGGCCGCTGCTGCCATTCATGACCAATGATGTCATAGTTGGGGTTTTCAGCGTGTCTTGTACAAACGGCTATTCCACAGACCAACCCCACTGAGCAGCATCAGTCTCTCTGGGTCGCATCATGAACCCTTCAGTCTGACTTTGTGTGACCCTGGACCTGACTGTCTGTTTTTAGTCTTGGGTCGGGTGACACTATCCCCCCAAACTGGGACCCATAACCACTTAAACCTAAATCCTATATACTTACCACCAAATCTGCCCCCCTTTACACCCAATTTGTTTCTTTAGGGGCTGCCTTAGCTTAGTGGCTAGAGAGGACGTCTGGTAAGCAGAAGATCACCTGTTTGCTTCCAGATTGGTCTATGTGTGATAATAACATTATTATATATTGTTTGTTTTACAGTACAGTATAGTACAATAATCCACATTTAAACAATCAGTATTCAAATGTGTATTTTTCTTTGATTATTGCCCCTTTCAGCTTGTTTTATGGATCCTCCCGGTTTTCCTTTTTTTTTTTGTGCCGTAGGGTAATTTTTTGCCAGATAAAGGTAAAGGTATGTGTGAATCAGGTATCTGTTAAGTGTTCTCTCAGGCGCTGCTCAAGTAGAAAACCCTGTTTAACTGACATGACATCACCAACTGTAAACTAGACAATCTGACAGGAGTGGTTTGGCGTGTTTTTGTGCATACACATGTTCATATAGACACAGAGGTGTCGGTGAGTTCACACGCGGTGCATACTAGACTAGTCATTGGTTAGACATGGGTTAAGGTTAGGTTTAGTTAGGTGTGCTGCCCCGTGGGAGGTTAGGTTTAGGGTGAGGGTTTGAGATAGGTTGTAGTTGTAGGACTAATGGCTGGTCTAACCAATGACTAGTCTCAACCAAAAACTGTCTAAACTAAGTACTGCACCCGCTCACACACTCGCATGCCTACAAATGCATACAAACACGCATGCACATGTACATAGAATAGAATAGACTTTATTAGCCATTTTCACGATTGCATATTAAATGTTGGAGCTCAGCTCCCTGGGTCAGCATTTAATAGACAGAAACCGTATGAAACCTACATCCTACAATCCTACATAATATGTGCTACAATATGGCTGGCTCAGGGCTAGAGTGGCCGGATGGTAACCGCAAGGTTGCCAGTTCGAACCTGGGCTCCCCCAGAGTTAGTGTCGAAATGTCCTTGAGCAAGACACTGAACCCCTAAATTGCTCCTGATGTGCTGGTTGGTGCCTTGCATGATTTCTGCCGCCATCGGTGTGTGATTGGGTGAATGTAATGCACAATCTCTGTAAAGCGCCTTGGATAAAGGCACTATTTAAATGCACCATTAACCATTTACAACTTTGGACCTATGTGAGGCATTCTGCTGTGTTGCACAGTTGCAGACAGTGCAACTCAGAACGACGAGGCACCAGGAAATAATTCCCCATTCATTTCATTCATAGGTGTTTCGAAAAGTATTTATTTAAAGTCATTTAAACCTCGGACAAAGCCAACAGCCGATTTGACAAATCATGACAATAAACACATTTTTTGGGCCGAACAAATAATTAGAAGAAAAACAAAAACAAAAATGTGTCAACTCTGTTTGCTTTGTCCGAGGTTTAAATGCCTTTTTTAAATAAATACTTTTTGAAACGCCTATGGGAAAAATGAACGGCTGCCCTCGTTGTTCTGAAAGGGGAACGGGACTGCAACGCTCTATTTCTAGGTGCGTGCCCTTGTTATGCTTCAACCACATGAACCCTAGTGCCCCTATTCTGGGGAGAACACACGGCGAGAATAGCAGATCTACACATGTTGTATGAGCTTGCCTTGTAGAGCTGCTATTTTCGGCGAGGAGGTCTGTTGAAGTGGGAAGAAAGGAGGGGGCCTAGTATACTGTGTAGACTGACCCCTGGGGGTCTATACTAGGGGGTCAACAGTGTACTGTATATATAGGGATGAAATGGTTCAAACTAAAAGCCAGGCTGTTATTCTGGACAGGTGCTATACATTACATTACACTAGCTATCTCATCTCCACCTGTCTGCCATTTACGATGCATGTGGACATACAGAAGGGGGGGGGGGGCATGCCCCCGGGGATGGCTGGCATGACAGATTCATACCTGGAGCGGCAGATATACTACAAGGAACTATCGGATTATTATTTTTTCAACTTTCACAAGCCCTCTTGGTTCCCTCTTGTCTCCCTCGCCTGCCTCCTCTCTCCAGCTCAGGGCTGTTGGTTGGTGGAGCAGACAGTATAGTGGCTGTTGGTTGGTGGAGCAGACAGTATAGTGGCTGTTGGTTGGTGGAGCAGACAGTATAGTGGCTGTTGGTTGGTGGAGCAGACAGTATAGTGGCTGTTGGTTGGTGGAGCAGACAGTATAGTGGCTCTGCTGTGGATTAAAGTCCAGTCAGCATTTGTAACCTCTCTAAAGCTCCACTTTTCAAACAGGTTGCAGCTCTCAGCTGTTTGAAAGAGCATTGTTCTCCCTGCCGGGGTTTAGCAGTCACCAGAGTCCTGACAGAGCATTGTTCTCCCTGCCGGGGTTTAGCAGTCACCAGGGTCCTGACAGCCACTGCATTCTTCCTACCCTGCTGCTTTGTGGTGGATATAATGAGGAGTGAGATGGCCATGCTGCTAACTGACACTTTGTGTACAGAAGACGACATGGGCCATATCACTGTGACCTACAAAAGAAAGAAAATACAAAATAAATCATTTGTTTTTTAGATTAAAATGTTTTGTTTCGTTTGCACATTTTTTGTACTTTGGACAGGGTATGACGGTCAACTAGACACTTTAACCACACGTACGATAAAGGCGAAAGTAGCAGATCTACCACCTCACAGCGCATCACAAAGTATTGTGAGCTTGTAGATCTGCTATTTTTGCTTAAACCCCCCCCCGATCTGTGCCTGTCTGGCACCATCCTACTTAGGAACGACGCAAGTTGGCATCAATGAAAATCGGCATAATTTGTGCAGAGGTGATGGTGGTATTACTATTATACTGTGCCTTTTGCATCAATCAGTCAAATCAGTCCAAGTGAAATGATAAAGAGAAGCATCCACAGCGAAGCTCTATCCCTGTGGATGACAAAAGGAAACATCTGCAATGCATACCACATCAACCGCCAAACACTCACTCAGCACAAGAAGCTACCAGGCAGTCTATTATACTTTGGTACATATTCAATATGACATTTTTATGTTCTCTTTTTAACGAAATCATCTGTGATTGCTCATCAGCATCCTGTGGCCTGGGCCTCTGTGATGTCTTAAAGAGAATCATTGATGAATCAGCGGTTATCATTGCCGTCATATGAGAATGTGTCCAGATCTCAGACTGAGGGCAGTACCAGAGGTTCCTTTAGGACGAGCTGGCCCAGCTGGGTGATGCCGAATGTCTCCATGTCTTAATCTAGCAGGACGGGACTTCCCTGCTCACTGTCTAGAACTGGTCAACCTCCATAGGAAGTCAACTTTTAGACCAGAACCCACAGAAAGTATTTTCCGAGTTCCTTGTTGCCTGCGTTGAACTGGCTGGAAAGCAGTGTGTGTGTGTGCATGTCAGCGATTTTTATGCCAGTAACCAGTACCAGACGCAGGGTTTGATTACTCCAAGGTGATGCGTTAATAAAAATGAACAAAGGGACGGATATCGGAGACCATTGTCTCACGTCCGAGGAGGACCGTTGGCAATGATTGCAGACTTCGCAGAATAGCCAGGCAGACCCACGCATCTACCACTGTGCGCTTCCAGACCGGGCCGGACGGGGAAACTGTGCTGGCTCGGAAACCCAGTCGGCCTCTGTATGTTTGGGGTAATCACAGGGTTTGGTGTTCTCAGCGCCGGGAGGGGCCATGCGGTCGAAACCGACGTGCTGGAGCCTGTCTCTCACTAGGGCTCCGACACCCCACCTCCTCCTCCTCTCATTCTGTCGTTTGCTCTCTCTATCGCTCTCTCTCTGTGCACCCCCTCCTTGCCAGTTACAGAGTGTGTGTTTCGACATGCCCCGAGCCAAAACCGCTCCCACTGAGGAATTCACTCAGTCTCTTCCTTCTTTCACCCTCTTACCCTTTCATTTCCCCTTTCGTTCCCTTCGTCATTTCCATTTGTCACTATTTTGATGTATTACTTTACTATCTCATCACACTTTATAGATTGCCGCCCGCTGGCCTCCATGAAGAATAAAAATCACACCTGTGGGAAGTGAGGGGCGCTCTTATCATCATACATCATGTTAGGACATGATAGGACCGAAATTGCCAATTTGCTCGTCCACATATGACTTAAATTCTCCATTAATTGTCAATGGCATTTAATGTTTGTGTTAGGACAAAACATTACACTATAGCTGAATATAGGAGGGGCTAGCGCCCCTAAAAATGGATGTATATGGAACGTGGAAGTTTGTGGTAAAAGTGCAAATGCACATGTGCCGCAATATCTTGTAGATATCCTGCCATCTTGTAGTAGATATCCTATACTCCTATAGCTGAATGTAGGCAATGCGGCGGTATCCGGAATGCTCGCCTTAAAACACGCTCGTTCCACATTTCTTTCCGCCGACCGCTCGGTAGGACGGTTCTTATATTCTTGTATCTGTTTTACTGAGAATTAAGCTTTTACTGGGGTTATGTTCAGGAATTGGGTTAGCTTTTGGCACCGTTTGACTGAGGTTAAGGTTAGGAATAAGGTTAGGTTTGACAGTTTAAGCATAGTTTACTTAGGTTACGTTTAGGAATACCAGCCTGAGCAGTTCAGCCGGCTGTACGCCCGGAGCGAGGCCTGTTCATTGGTATTCAATGCAGGATGTGACAGTGACACACACAAATCCGTTTTGACTCATTTGACTGGATGTAGTGGTTGCTCATTCACACATTAGAAACGCTAAGAAAAATGCAGCCAAGTGGGGTCAAACTCACATTCACTCACTCACTTTTGCTTTGCCACTGAATGCAAAATTCGACTCTCATTCACCTTGTTGCTAGCATAAAATGGAAGTGCATGGGAGGTGAATATTGAAGAGATTTCCATGTGATGGAGGAAGATGAGGTGGAAGATGAGGTGGAAGGAGAGGAGTACTAGAAGCGCCTCTGTGCAGCAGACTTTATTTATAGATGCTCTCTGAGCATCTGGTTGTCCCGCCCCACAGAGCTACCACGCTTCCTGCCTCTAGCCCGCCACTTCCTGTTGTTGGTTAGCCATATGGGCCTACCAGGTTGAAAGTGTCTGGCGTGTGTGTGTGTGTGTGTGTGTGTGTGTGTGTGTGTGTGTGTGTGTGTGTCTCAGTCAGAGAGGGAAACAAGAAGTGAAATAACATGCATGCATTTGAGGCTACTCGGGTTCACCCTGCCCTGACCCTCCTGGCATAAAACACAGACAGACTTACAGACATTTTTACATCTTAAGTTAGTGAGGAAGACGGAGGGGAAGTAGAGTCAAGTCACAGTTATTCCACAGAGAAACCTCTCGGAGTTCACTGCACTAAAACGATGCCTCAGGCAGAACACACTAACACAGCTATGGCTTGACCTCAGAGATGACCCCTCCCCTCCTCTGCCCCCCCTCTCCCGGGCTTGTTTGGTCAGGTGGTCGTGTTTGACTGACAGATGCGGGTCGTTGGCGCAGCATCGGGGTGACAGTTCTCACGTGTGTTTGTCAGGTGAACAGGCCTGTTGACTCAGCCTCAGCACTGAGAGCTCTGATGACTAGAGAGCCTGTGCAGATCGCCCCTCATTTCTCTCACTGAATGAGAAGTCCCTCCTGCCCCGCTTTGACTCCACTCCGCTATGACAAGACCAAGGTCAGCGCTGATTGGTTGCAGGCGTCCATGATTGAGTTTGGCTCTGTCTTCCAACATTCCATAGTTTCTCTCTCGCTCTCGGAGCGCTCTCTCCCGCCGGCCCTGGCCTGTCTAGACGCCCCTGCCTGTTAGCCGAACCCCATGAAGCTTTTTACGGGCTATTGTTTGGTGGAGCCTGCCTTGCGGGGGTGACTCGGTCTGGTAGCTACATCCAGGAATATGTTGTTCATAAGGAAGTTGCTAATAAAAAAAACCCCCAGCAGTTGAAAGCTGATGTCACCGGCCTTCTGTTCTGAATGAGGCCTAAGTATAATACCATGGCCTTTACCCCAGAAAAGAGCCTTTTTGAAACATCATCACATCCATGGAACGATGCACAATCCTTTTTGGTCCAGTGTTGTTGTTACTTACCTCTGTCTTTTTTGTGTGTTTTTCTAGCAGCGTCCATACGTTTATCATGCACAGTATACATCTGCTGCTATGCTCATGCACCTTTATATTATTATTTGTTTCTTGTGTTCTTGTCTGATCTCCTTTCCAACTTCTTATTTTTTTTCTATGGAATAACGACACGATGGGAACTATGCACGGAAACGCATTTCACCCACTTTTTTTTACCTTGTAAAGCTGTGATGTGACAATAAAGCTGATTGAATCCAAAAGAAAGTACGCACAGGTGTTGTTCAGGTGCTGAACAAAAAGATACGTACAGGAGAAGGAGATGTAGTCCGCACACTGTTTTGTAGCTCCCACAGGAATTTTATTTAGAAGGATGACAACGTTTCGACCCCTCATGGGTCTTCGTCAGGTATAATAAAGCTGATTCTCATTCACAGAAATACACATGTTCTTATTATGGAAATATGTTTTGTAATTCCTAATAAGATACTAATTAACTATCCTTTCTAAGACAGGACATTTGATGCATGGAATCTCACCTGTTCCTCTCTTGTGTTCACAGGGAAAGGGGCGGAGGGATGGTCTGTCTTCGGCCAGTGACAACCCTCGGCCGCCCATGGCGGGAGGGGAGGGGGGCGGCGTTGGTTGGCATGGTCCCCGGACGCTGGTCCTCCGCAAGAACTCCCAGGGGTTTGGCTTCACACTGCGCCATTTCATCGTCTACCCCCCGGAGTCAGCCCTGCACACAAACCTCAAGGTGAGACCAGCAGTCCACAGCTAATCTCCTACAGTAGTAGGGCCTTTTAAAGTGGATCTGACAAACAGGAGCTCAGAGACAAAGGTGATCTTATTATAGCCAAAGATCAGTGACACTAAGCTCAATAAAACAAACATGCGTCCAGAGTTGTTGAACTTTGCCAGTTACAGACACAGAGCTGTTAAACAAGCCTCTTAAGGGGTTGTTGAGCAGTCCACTCCATTCTTCCTTTGGTGCGTCGAGTAACAACTTGTGAAATATTAATGAACTGAGTCAGAAGTAAATTCACAAGCTCTTACAATCCATCGCTACACGTAATAATTGTACCGTTTATGTAACAGAGAATTGTCCCCTTTTATCATAATTTTTATCACCTAAGAAATGCCAAACCCAATTTTCTCCGCCTCAGTTCTTCTGTATCACATCACAGGCCTCATTATTAAGTCTCGGTGAACTCTGTATTGTTCTGTCACCTTAGTTCTAATAAGTCCTGTCATTGGTCGATCATTCAGTGCTTTCAGGTGTGTGTGTGCGGCCAAGAAGCTACAGATGTGAAATTGAGAGATTGGGGGGGGGGTGGTTCAGGCAGCTGAAACAAGGCCCTTATTATTACGCCACCCCACCATTCTCACCCCAACCCGACAGCAGCTGCACATAGAGAGAGAGAGAGAGAGAGAGAGAGACACAGAGGCTCAATGGGATCTGTTGTTGTCTTAGCCTGGTACCACTCACTGGCTGCCTGGTGGTACCAGCCCGGGTCAAGACAATAGTCCCACTGCTCCCTCTGGGCTGTGGCTCTTTAGGCCTCATCTCACATGGTGTGGGAGGCGGTTGGTGCCACAGCGCTGTCCGAAGTATTCCAAGAAGATGCTTTGTGGAATTCTCCCAAATCACAGTGTCCCATTATCAGAGAGTGGTGGGTGATTCAAATCTTGACACTGGCTGATGACATTTACTGTACATTGGATTTTAATTTCTTATCTTTTTATTTAAAGAAATCCCTAAATGAATGCCCTATTACTATAAATTGCCGATCTACTAAGTTGCAGATCAGCTATTTTAGCTATTTATGAACATCTTTGAAGGATTTCTCCTATAGTGATATGGGGTTGAAACTACTTGTGTCTGTAGTATTAACAAGAGCTTGTGACTAAATAATGACATTGGATCCATTGAAACACGGCTTATTTCCATGTCCTGAGCATTAACAGTTTTGTAATTAGGTTAGGTTTCCTCCCTAAAGTAGCAATACTGTGCACTCTTGACTACAGAACTGTGCCCAGTGGTTCTCAACCTTTTCAATCCGTGACCCCCCAAAATAATCATATTTTAACTGGCGACCCCCACCCTGATAAGCACTTGGAATGTAGCAGTTCACTTGATTACATTTTGTTTGACTCTGTTCCACAGATAAATATTGTGCAAAATAGCAAATAGAGAAAATCTTTGCCTCTTTTTTTTATTATTTATTTGCCAATTTGGCCAATGTTTTGACCAGTTTTCTTTATAGCATTGTTTGCTGATTACCTTTGATGCAGTGATGGTATTTTTCTTTAGG
The DNA here is from genome assembly GCF_963924005.1 of Protomyctophum bolini. Classification (NCBI taxonomy): domain Eukaryota; kingdom Metazoa; phylum Chordata; class Actinopteri; order Myctophiformes; family Myctophidae; genus Protomyctophum; species Protomyctophum bolini. Next base: position 29,699,247 of record NC_137872.1, read on the forward strand.
TATTAAATAAAAATAACACCCATGTGAAGTGATATCATAATTTTGATGTATGATATTGTATAGACACAGTAACAGTAACTGCTGCTACAGACTAATAGACACAAAGTCACATGTTGGAGCAGTTGGCACCGCTCCGGGGAACTGGGGGTCCCGAGCCACAAGTTGAGAACCACTGCCTGCCTTAGCCTATGCCTGCTACTCTCCCTCTCCCCACATCATACCATGTCTTCTGTCGTCCCAGACCTGGTCAGGCTGGGCTGGTCAGTCAGGGAAGCGTCCCTGACAGCACACTCCATTCTGGGGTCGGCAGCCCTCCTTTCTCTGCACGTAAACCCCCCGCCATTGTCCCAGCTGCCAGGAATGAGCCCACTCAGCGCAGCCTAAAGCCAGGCAGCAGTCAGGCCACCATGCCCCTATCCCCAAACTGTCCACTCAGCTGTGTGTGTGTGTGTGTGTGTGTGTGTGTGTGTGTGTGTGCCTGTGTGCGTGTGTGGATGGATGGAATGAACGGTGTAATGATAAAATCTCCCCCACATTAAGTGGTGGTAGTGCTGCTGTCGTCATCTGCCATCTGCGGCAGCTGCGTCCACTTGCTTCAGCCCATGACATTATGACCTCATTATTACCTGCAGATTGTTGAACCTGAAAGGCGGTCTGTGTGTTTAACTGAACTCCAACATTACACGCTCGTAAAGAGAAACACATCTGCCCCTCTGGCTAGGCTTGGGGGATGCCAGCGATGTCACTGGCATGCTTGGAACGGTGTAAAAGCACAAGAGGGGGCATATTCTGAAATAACTGATGGAGAAAAGGAGATATAGGTTTCTCTAGGTGGACTGCTGCTGTGTACTGTACTCGTCTCATTAATAAAGAAACTCATAAGAAACTATACTCAAGAATAGAGTGCGGATATTCCCTCCCCCCGAGTAGAGCATGCCTTCACCTATAACGATTTTTGAGGGGCGCTAGCCCCTCCTATATACAGGCTTAATGTTTGTTTTCAAAACGCCATTGACAATGAAGGGAAAATGTACGTCATATTGTCCCTCATTACGTCATATTGTCTCTTTATTGTTAATGGCGTCTAGTGTTTGTGTTGGCACTGTTTGTTTTACATCACCATTACATCACCCAATCAACATGAGTTAGACTTTAATATATTAGCGCCCCTCACTTCACATGGGTGTGATTTATTTTTGTCCTAGATTTAGGTTGAGTTGTGTTCAACCAGCATATCAGTCATGATGCTTTAGGTTGAGTTGTGTTCAACCAGCATATCAGTCATGATGCTTTAGGTTGAGTTGTGTTCAACCAGCATATCAGTCATGATGCTTTAGGTTGAGTTGTGTTCAACCAGCATATCAGTCATGATGCTTTAGGTTGAGTTGTGTTCAACCAGCATATCAGTCATGATGCTTTAGGTTGAGTTGTGTTCAACCAGCATATCAGTCATGATGCTCTCTCTTTCTGTGCCTTTGCAGGATGAGGAGAACGGGAACGGAAAAGGTAAGCGCTCCCTCTCTGCCCCTCCAAGTTCATTAGTCCACACCATATCAGCACGGAGAGCGTTGACACTATAGTGCCGTGGTTTTCAACCTTTTGAATGCCATGGCCCATTATTTATTTGGCATATGAGCCACGGACCACCATTTGATGACATTTTAGCCTCTAAGACCCAAAACTAAACAATATTTCAGATTTGGTCCACAATAGATAACAGACAAACGTTGATCAAAATAACAATTCTACGTTCTCTAATTGTGTAGACTTCTTTTAAATTAAGCAATGAAGTTGTTGGGTCCATTTGGTTACCAACACTCCATCATTTAGCTGGGGACCACCTGGAACCCCCTCAAGGACCACTGGTTGAAAACCACTGCTATAGTGACATCACTGACTAGGACCTCTGTGGTTCCCTGTCTGTCTCTCTGCTCTCTTATGTTGGCACACAGCTCCCTCTGCAGGACTCTACTTAGTACTGCATCTAAAGTAGCTTCAACTCCAAACACTCCTCTCAATTTCAATTTGTGTTATAGTTGTTTAATAGTTTAATCATAACATCAAAGCAAGTGACACTAGACATTTTCCCACACAAGTCGTTGTTTTATTGTTATGCATGACCCTTTTTGTTTTGCTTTGCTTTGCTTTCCATTGTTTGTCACGGATAGGGTATCAGAAAAGTCGTCTGGAGCCGATGGACACCATATTTGTGAAGAATGTGAGAGAGAGAGGTCCAGCCCACCAGGCTGGCCTTTGCACAGGTAAAGGCAGCTTGAAGCCCGATACATGCTACTCTGATAGCCGACCTATAGTCTCACAGCAGTCGTGAGATATTAGGTCTGCTATACGTTGTGAGCTTTGTGGTTGTGTGTGACGGTGCCGCATTCGGCTGCGGCGTGCGACAGCATAAACTACCCTATTGGCCTGAATATAAGAATATGTTTTTTTCCAATGGAAATATCCTAAAGAAAAACGAGATTGTATTATAATCGGGGACTAGACCATTTGACATTCAATGTTATTTTTCCACAAATGAGTCTTGAAAAATGGGGGTTGTCTTATAATCAGAGTGGTCTTATATTTGGGACAATACGGTACTAGGCCTGAGACTACAGAGGAGGCAGGAACATGGGCATGCTGATTTGCCAGTGGCACACTCTGGATTAGAGCACACTAAACAAACATGGCAACCGGTCCCCTGCCATGTTAAGTGGTAATTATTTTAATGATCAGTCAATTGATTGTGTTCCGGCTTGGATCCTATCACAAAGACAACAAATGTTTTCAATGTTTATTTTTATTTTTAAATTGCCATGACATTGTTTTATTATCATTAAAGTGTTTTGCTAATAATTTACAAAACCCTCGTGGCCCACCAGTGGTCCCCGGGCCCACAGGTTGAGAACCACTGTCAGATTTGCATGGAATGGAAATATCTGGGCCAGAGCATCTGTGTCACATGATGCTGCAGACATGCATCTGTGTCACATGATGCTGCAGACATGCATCTGTGTCACATGATGCTGCAGACATGCACAGGGACTCTGGGTGGGGGGGTTGGGGGGAGGTACCAGGTACTGTAGGGGTGGGGGGAGAGACCAGGCACTGTGGGGGTGGGAGAGACCAGGCACCGCAGTGTAGAGTGATTATTGGTTATTATTACTTTTCCCGCCCACTGGTTTATGTAAGGTGATTCTATTCCCTCATATATGAGCCAAGGAGGACTCGGAGTATGCAGTGTGCAAATGTAACCAAATGGACCTAAGCGTCCGTTTAGTTACATTTGCGCATTGTCAGTCAAATTAACACTGTGTAGTATAAGTGTATTTATGTGTGTGTGTGTGTGTGTGTGTATATATACATAATATACATAATGCAAAAATGTTGCGTGAAATTCTCCAGTGCAGCATGAATGTGACGGAGCTTGTCAAGTTTTCTTGTTGTGTCTTGCTGTCGAAGCGACTCGAGACAACATTCCATTCCTAACAGCCCTGCCAAACCAAACCAGCACTCCATACAAAGCAACACATTTAAACACAAACACATCTGAAATAACACATGCCAATAGTGCATGTACATTAATCTATGCATGCCTGTTGCACACACACACACACACACACACACACACACACACACACACACACACACACACACACACACACCATGATGTGTAAAGTTGTGTATAATTGAACACAACTATATATACATATAAGTTAATAATATAGACCCAGACACCACATGTTTCATCAACCAAAGCTACCAAGTCCAAGTATGGAGTGTGTGTCTGGGGTTTCTCTGGCCTGGCGTTGTCTGGTCTGTCCAGGGCTGACTTGACACGGTTTGGCTCACCACCAGTACATGGAAGTGGATGGAGCGCGGGGTAGTCAATGCTTGCTTGTATGTTGACAAGTGGTGCTTAAGCCTGATATACAGCACTGTATATCCAGTGGGTCGGGAGTCGGGACACATGTTTGGGCCGCAGACCAATTTTAATGGGTTGTGGGTAAATATCCATTTCTAAAAATAATATTATTTCAAAAGTAAAAAAAAAAAAAAAGAAGTCATACAACGGTATCCCATGCAAGACACAATGAGATGCGTCTGTTAGCTTGTCTATCAGTGATTTTCTGCTGTTTTAAAGTGTGGTCCATCTCTGTTTGTTTCAGGGGATCGGCTGGTGAAAGTGAACGGAGAGAGTATTCTAGGAAAGACGTATTCACAAGTGATCGCCCTCATCCAGCACAGGTATAGTTGTGTGTGTGTGTGTGTGTGTGTGTGTGTGTGTGTGTGTGTGTGTGTGCGGTATACCTGTGGTTGTGTTTGTGTACGTGTTTTTCTCATATATGCATTGTATTGTCTGTGTGCATATCTATATGAGTTTAACCTGCTCCTAAGATGTGCACACATTCTCCTCTTAAAACTTTTACTTTTAATAAACAGCCTGTTATTGAACAAATGCTTTAGCAGTAGTTGTCAGAATAATCAGAATTAACATTTAAAAACGAAACCCTTTTCAATAATAAATAATATCACTTTACAGCAGCTTTTTAATTGTTTTTGGAAGAGTAGGGGATCTGTTTCTTCTTGCCACAATGTCTTAATTTCTCCATGTCCATTTATATTCCACAGTGAGAACGTGTTGGAGCTCTCCATTATGCCAAAAGACGAAGACGTATTGCAGCTGGTAAGTGTGAGTATATATAACATTTATAAACACACACACACACACACACACACACACACACACACACACACATAATTTGAACATAATGGTTTTATTGCAGGTTAAGTAACTGCATATTCTACTGCATTCATTCGGGTGGGAAGTGTGAGAATAACATTTATGAACACACCCTACAACACACACATAACCCTCATGTGAAGAGACACACACACACACACACACACACACACACACACACACACACACAAACACAAACACACACACAATTTGAACTTAATGGTTTTATTGCAGGTTAAGTAACTGCATATTCTACTGCATTCATTCGGGTTCAGCCAGGATTCTCTCTGTCATTACTAAAGAATGTGGAGATTTTGAGAGAATAGCTGGGCAATGACTCAAACGCTCCCTGCAATGCATTTAGATTACAACAGACATCCATGTTAGTAACCACCTAGGCTATTCGAGGCTGTAGGTGAAGAGCAGACACCCACGTACAGTTGCGTCAGTCCACGAATTGCGCCACCGTTTATTTACTCACATGATCCTACATGCCTCTCCCATGTAGTAAACTACCTCATGGGGAGACGCTGGTTGCTAGAACTGACCACCAATACTGGGTGTTCACTCTCGGCCTCTCTCACTCTCTCACACACACACACACACACACACACACACACACACACACACACACACCCACACACACACACACACAAAGGAGGATTTAATTGCATGTCGGTGTCACGCACCCAAAAGAGACGATCTACAAGCTCACAACGCGTCGCACTGTGATACGTTGTGAGCTTGCACACAAAAAGTAATGAGTAAAGCCTAACTCTAGCAATCTGTTTAAACATAAACCAAGCCATTGTTCTTGTGAGGACCAGTAAAATTGACTATTTCTCAAATTCTACTACACATGTGGGGCTAGTATAGTTATACAAGTACACACACACACACACACACACACACACACACACACACACACACACACACACACCTCTTCCTCCTCCTCCTCCCATACCCAAAGTCCTCCCCTTAACCGCTACGCCTGTATCTGCTGCATTCCAAGCATGACATCATCAGTGCTACGCCTCCTTCCACCCGCCCTTCCACAGGGAGAGAGAGAGAGAGAGAGAGAGAGAGAGAGACAGACAGACAGAGAGAGAGAGGGGAGGGAGGGTAGGGCAGAAGGAGTTTGGGAGGGTTGGAGAAGAGACAGAGAGAGAGAGAGAAAAACAAAAAGAAGAGGTTCGAAGAGATAGCAAGGACCGGAGAAGAGAAAGAGACGAACGCAGCAGGAGATCAAGTGTACATGAGGGAGAGGGAGAGGGAGAGAGGGGAGCAAGCCACAGTGCTGGACCACCACAGCCTGGAGTGTTGGAAGGTGAACAATGTTTTTGAGGAGACCTGCTCTACTGTCCTGCTCTCCCTGTTCCTCTGTGTCTGTTCTGTTTGTGGCTATACAAATGTATCGCTCAGGCTGAGAAAAGCTTCCCGATTCTATTGGACAGACTAGATCACTTGTGGTAAATCACACCTTCTCTAGATCTGGTCTCAAGTTATTTGTTTTTTGTATTTATTAGTTTACGTATTCATGGTGATGCTAAATAATTGTTAGCTAGCTACTTTATGTATTCATGGACTATGGGATTTTAAGTCGTAGTTGGTGTGTGAGACTGTAGATGGCCTTTCTTGATTAGTATACGCATTGCGTAAAGCAATTTGTAAATCATGTGCTAGTTAATGCCATAATAGGTCATGTTTATAGTGTCAAGCTGATATGTATGTTTGTATGTAGGGCAATGCAGTGGACATACTGTACAGCATAGCTCCTACAGCTGGGTGTCGTGTTGTGCTGTGGCTTTCACTTAAGGCAGTTGCTTATTCATGTAAAGTTTACTAGTAAGCTGTTTGTTTTGGGAGCCGAGGCCCTAGAGACAAACTGTGGCATAGCGGCTGGGCTGAGGGAGACAATTCCATTGAAAGGCATGTTGTGTATTGTTCTGTAGTGTGTGAAGCTGTTCTAGTCTTATGGTTTGGGCCTGTGTTGTTGTTGTTGATCTAGCTCAGTGGTTCTCAAACATTTTCATGTCAAGGACCGCCAAATTGTTCCAAACCTTTCACAACTTTTGAGCTCACAACGCGTGCATTGCACGGTCATGCATTTTGAGCTTGTTCTATTAATTCTATTAGCTGAGGAGTGAGGACCCCATGGAGCCCCCTCAAGCACCCCTGGTCTAGCTGGGGTCTGTTCTTAATGGTGCATTTATATAGCGCCTTTATCCAAGGCGCTTTACATAGATTGTGCATTACATTCACACATTCATACACAGATGGCAGCGGAAACCATGCAAGGCACCAACCAGCACATCAGGAGCAATTAGGGGTTCAGTGTCTTGCTCAAAGACACTTTGACACTAACTCTGGGGAGCCCGGGTTTAGAACTGGCAACCTCACGGTTACCATCCGGCCACTCTACCCCTGAGCCACCGCCGCCAGACTGAACCTAAACTTTACTGAACTCTCCCTCCACGTTCGTTCACCATTTTCTTCATTCAATGTCATCATGCCAATGTCTAACATCTCTCTCCGTCTTGTGTCCCCCAGGCATACTCCCAGGATGCCTACCTAAAGGGCAACGAGCCTTACGCAGGGGGCGCCCAGAACCTCCCAGTGCCGCCTCCCCTCTGCTATCCACGGAACAAACCCCAGCCCCCCGCTGGAGCCCCCTCCTCTGTCCCCATGGGCCAGAACCAGCTGGACAACTGGAGTCGCTGGCCGGGGTCCTCCAGCCCCTCGTCGCCCCTGGACAACCGATCCACCGTGGGCAGCCCGGCCAGCTGGCAGGAGGGGCGGGCAGGGGAGCCCGGGGGTGTGGGTCACAGTAGCCCCGCCCACCGCACAGAGGAGATTCAATATGGAATGACCAGCCAGCAGCCTCAGGGCCAGACCAGGGGTCGCTCCTACTCCTCCTCTTCCTCCTCGGGGGGACCCCTGTCCAGCCCGCTCCAGGTCCACTACCCCAACCACAACACTGCCAGCTCTGCCCAGGTCCAGCCACGGAAGTCGAGCCAGGCCTGGACCAGCCCGCCCCTGCCTCAGTTCAGCCACAGCCGCGGCGAGCACTGCCAGCAGGCCCTCTCCGATTGGTACTACAGCCAGATACCCGAGCGGCCGGGACGCAACAGCATGCAGACGCGCCACCGCAGCTACTCTCAGGACCGGCTCAGCGAGATGAGGAGGCACCAGCAGCGCTCGGCGGGCGGCTTCCCACACAGCGCCTCCCAGGACACTCTGCTGCTACTGCAGCAGCAGTCGCAAGCCAGGACTCACGGAGACCCATATTGGACCTACGGGGAATGGGACGGCGATCAGGCCAGACTGGGCCACCCGGCCTCCGGCTACGCCCGAACGCGCTCGGAGAACCTGCTGGCCCAGTACGACCTCTACGGACGGTCGCTGGAGGCGCTGGAGCGGACGCCAGCCGGGCTTGCCTCGCCCCCCTTTGACAGGCAAGCCTGGCTCCAGCAGGCCCCTCAGCCGCCCCCCAGGACCGAGGCTTACCACTGGCAGGGCAGCCACTATGGCGTAGCGCAGGCGCCCCCCGTGTCCCGACACACGCAGTCCCATCATAAACCCCACCCCCAGCCCTCCTACACACAGCCCCCGCCCCAACAGCCCACCTCTCAGAGCAGGCGGCTGCCCACCGGGCAGAGCATGGACGACCAGCCGGTGGGCTACCGCAGCTACAGCCCCTCGTTCTATCGCAAGACGGGCCGCATCATGCAGCAGGCCCAGTCTTTCAGGGACCCTTCCTATTCTGGCCCACACCTCAACTGGAACCTGACCCCTAAGACCAGTCCGCCAGAGCCTGCCCCCCTCAACACCTCTAGCGCCTCCCCCCTGACCTCTGTCACGCCTGAACCCCAGGACAGAGCGTACAGGCCCACCAACCACGAGAGGGAAAGGGGTGCAGGTGAGGGACCATCGGAGGTGGTGGTGGTGGCAGCGGTGGCAGCACAGACTCAGGAGGTGGTCCTGAGACAGAAGCCTCCCACGGGGCGGAGGAATGTCCATGGCCTGCGCCACCCCCACTACGCGCTGGCTGTGGACGACCTAGATCCTCCTGTGTTTTCCTCGGACCCCCAGGACTCTGCACAGGTCCCTCAGTCCACGGGAGACGGTGCTTTGCGTAAACCAAACGGAAATCTAGCCCCTTTATCCACAGAGGATGACTCGCTAGCATCCATACCCTTCATAGGTAAGCGTGAAGCTTCAAAGATTCCCTTGTTCACATGCCTCCTCCGTCATTCTTCAAAAACCCCAAGCTGACCGTCAGATTTGATTCTCCGTGATCTTTAATGCAATCTATTTCTGATGCATGTAGGATAGGAAAAAAGCAAAGCTACAGGCTCTGTGTGCATAACTGTAGTCCAAGGTTTCCAGAAGGCGGTATTCCCGTTTCCTGGTGATTTGATTGGCTGATTTAGATTGGCTCGTTTGATTGATTGCTGCTGAGCCAATCAAACAGAGCCTATGGGTAAATGAACTGGAAGAAGAACAGGGTATAATGCCACCTTCTGGAAACCCAGAACTACAGTTATGCACAGAGCCTATTATGAGAATCTTGAATGAGGAGACCGACTGCCCTTCATTTCCTCTGTGTCTGTATCGCTGTGTGTCATCTGTCTGGATATAGAGTGTTTGGTAATGCCAGTACTTCCCACAGTCAAGTGATTGTGTTGTTTGATTGTATTTTATCTGGGAATTCACTGATCCGCCTACCTACTCTCCAGATGACTCTCTTACCCAGGAAATTAGATGAAGTGTGTGTGTGTGTGTGTGTGTGTGTGTGTGTGTGTGTGTGTGTGTGTGGTGCGCGTTGCACACACGTCACGTTGCATACTTGATTAGAACTAGTAGATAGAACGTTATTGGATTTGAACATAATTGCTGTGTATAACAATTACTCATTTTCTTAATTTCACCAAATCTGTCAGCTAAGGGATTCAATTAAATCAGAATTAAATTGACAAACAATGAACCGAATCCTAATGGCAGGAGGCACCGCCGTGGCTTTGACCCTGATCTTGCTATGATATGACCTAGGCCAATCTGATCACCTTTTTGTACACAAAGCGTGTGTAATGGGCCATGGACGTGAGCCTTTCTGTAACAGTATGTACAGTATGCAGTGCTGTTCATGTTGGTGTCAGCAGGAGGTAAACGTCGTCGTGTCTCAGCTTGTTCCTCTCACAACATTCTGCGAAGGTAGAAGAAGAATCTTCACAGCGGCCAGTCACTAAACTCGGTATGGACAGCAGTCGTTCGTTACTCCCAGTCAAACCAAAGCTAAAGCCAGCCAGTCAGTCTGGCAGGATAATATAATGTTCCAGCGGTCAACTGTACTGTATGCCCTGCTGATTCCAATCAGCTGACATGGCAGCGTCGGCACATCTTGAAATGATCACGTAGAATAGATAGATATAAGCTTAATTTATACTTTGTCGTACCACCGCGTGGCTCGATGAAAATGACAGTGACAATGAACGTGCGACACAGTCAAAGACACAGTATAAATTTGCCTTTTATGCAAATGTGCTGTTGGGGCTGTGTGTGCCACATAACATGGAAGACATAAGTGAGAAAGGCAAGTGAAGAGAGAATTCAACGTATCGGCACACCAACATTCTTGCGTACCTTCACTGAATTAACAGAAACTAGGCAGTCAGAGCGGCAGGCTGGGACACGTTTAATGGCCACATATTGAAACTAGGCTAGCTTCTCCCCATAGACTCTTCCTCTCCTTATCTCTCTGACGAAGTTCCTGATATGATCTGGGCCTGTTCTCGGCGGGGGGTGGGTACTGTATGACAGTACAGAAGAAAACACAAGCCCGTATTTGATGGACATGATTTCTTGTTCTCTTTAGATATTCAAAATGATATTTGCTTTGTATTTACAACAGCCCCCTCCCTCTGTGATCAATTATTTAGTTAGAGCCAGAGCACATATGAGGGCGCTTGAGCATGCAGGCAACAGATCAAATATTATTTCCTTTCCTTTGCACTGCATGGAATCCTTCCTGTACCCCCTCATTTTCCTTCAGCGCGAATCAAACTTGCAGCTTACCCAGGAGACTTTGGTCAACATTTTGGGGGGAGAACAGTAGGGATCCTTATGCCTGACTTATAATTAGTTGAATGCCGTGCTGCACACCCCAAATAGCCGATCTACAAGTTCCTCTGCGACGTTTTGTGAGCTTCCAAATCGGCTATTTCCGGTATGAATCTCCCTTTACACTCAACTCTAGTCTTTCCCCATCCAGCCAACCAGCCTCAGGCATGGCAGTGTGCACTGCTTGCCCCCCTCAATGCCACTATTGTGCTCCTGTGGGAATTGGAGTGGGGGTGTCCACTACTGTCTTTACTAGCTGGACCCTCCACACAACAGGCACAGTCAGCAAGACCATCGCCAAGGCCCACTGTATGTTCTCAGAGACATCTGTCTGTCTGTCAAGGTCTCTCTTCCACTCTAGTCTTGTTTTAGCCTTGTGTATCTCTCTCTCTCTCTCTCTCTCTCTCTGACCAGTGAGGTCATGGCATCTGATACAGTGAAGGGGAAGTGAATAACAGCCCACTGTAGTATATAGCTCTCGCTCTCCTATGTCTGTGTCTCGTGGCTGTGAGCTCACGCTTAATGATGGCCTTTGTTAAAGCCGCAGCTCGGCTATTTCTGGGCCCCGCTGTAAACAGGCAGATTTCACATCCCAGATTGGGAATGTTTCCTGAATATGCCTCCTCTCCTACTCTTTCTGGATGGGGCATATCACACTAGTATGCACGCACGCACGCACACACACACACACACACACACACACACACACACACACACACACACACACACACACACACACACACACAAGAGACGGTAGCATGAAGCAGAAAGACAGGGTGGGAGGTGGAGGAAAGCCAGAGAGGCAGGTGTGGAGAATGGAGAAGTTGGAATGCAAAGGGATGCATCTAATGGCGTCTATTGGACAATGCATATGTTACGGGCGGAGGGAGGTACGCACTAGGCTTTGCACGATGATGAGAGAAGGAAAATAATGAACAAAATCAAGCCGAACTGGAATGAAAACGGCACAATGAAATAACACACCATAATGTAATGTGAATTTTCATTCAGCATACTTACAGTGCACTGACAGTCTGCGGGGAAAGCATTTGGAATTGAGTGAGCCAGCCCAGAATCCCTGCCTGGAGCCTCATAAAGACTGACGCTCTACAGAGAGTGACGCTCTGCTGCCCTCTGTTGTTCAGTGACAGAACAGACCAAGGGCCTCCCAGCTGCAGCGTTCTGACAAGCAGCTGCTTAAAATGTCACCAGCAGATCCTGTTTCTCCTCGCTCTATGTGCCGATATCGCACTGGTCTCTAATCCTCGCTGTCAGTCAGGAAGTAGACTTGTGTGCACTGTGCAAGCAACGGTTCCTTTCATATCCCTCTACTTCAGTTGACACGGATGGAACATCAGTATAGATTATCTGCCTTTTTATGTCTTAGTACGACAAAGTGAACACACTTTGTTCAGAATGTGCGAAATGCAATATAGTATTTTGTACTCTCACAAATATCAATTATTCTTGTTGGAGGATCAACTGCTTTTACACGTCCTCCCAAATTGCACATCACACATTTTTATAAAGAACTGAAACCTGTCACAAATCTCCCTTTGTTCTCATTCAAAGACTGCTTATGGCGACAGGAGATGCAGGTACTACATTCTTTGAAGAATATCTTTCATATTACGATATGTGATTTGTAAGCTTGGCAGATTTTTGTTTGGGTTTTTCCATTTCCCAAAGTCGGCTACACGCAGCTCATCATGTTTTCAGTGGGTTTGCAAATGACTGCCGATGCTTGTGTTTGCTGGCTGCATCATCTATGTACTTCCCACTCTGGTGCTTGAGATAAAAGAATTACGTATGAAGTTTTATGACCGTGTGTACACTGTACAGTATGTGTGCCCATAAATGTGGGTTGCCAGACATATGTGTATGAACTTTATGGATCATCTGACCAAAGAAATGGGAAGGTGCGATGGACGCATCGTCTTATTCTTCTCAGGAGATTATGAAATCTCTGAAGCTCAAGACGTGGTTCCAGCCGTTCCTTGTCAGCCCTATTCCATGTAATCCTCCTCCTTCATCTAAAGCCTAATTTATACTTAGTCTCAGGATGGTGTTGCTCACGGAAAATATATTCATTTCGGCGAGCGACTTTCTTGTGATAAAGTATCAATTAGGGTTAGCTCTCCTACTCTTTCCAATACCGTCCTCTTCCTCTCTATGACTTTCCTCTTAACACCTGATTTATACTTAGTTGCCGATCGGTGTCACACACCAAAAAGAGCAGATCTACAAGCTCACAACATACCGTGAGCTTGTCGACCAGCTTTCTTTTTTGGTTGCGTAACATGATGTGCACCCAAGTATGAATCTGGCGTAAACTTTCTAACACCCACTCCTGTCCTCCATTTCCCTTTTGCCTTTCCTCTCCTGTTCTTTAACCCCTCCGTCCCTCCGCCCCCTTCCCTTAACAGATGAGCCGACTAGCCCCGGCGCTGACCTGCGTGCTCGCCACGTACCCGCGTCCTCCGTGGTGTCCAGTGGCATGAGCTCGGCGCCCGCAGTGGTCACCAGCCCCGCCTCCCCTACCTTCACCTTCCCCCACACAAGGGTCTTCTCACACGACTGCAGTGAGTGACCCCGCCCTCCTCACTCGGGGCCGGTCAGCCTCCGTTCTCTCTCTCTCTCACTGCATGCCGTTATACCAGGAAGGACATCTGATCTGTGGCGTTAACCTGTGACAAAGCTCCTCCCTCTCTTCGCCCTTCAGTGAGGGGGAATTGTGCATGACGGGAATGTCAGGCTATTTGATCTACGATGATGCTGTGATAGGTTCTTAACGACAAGTCATAATATGGACTTGGCTTGTCTTTATTTCATTCAGGTTTATGCCTCCCTTTGAGCCTCTAACTTGCATGCCTGACGTGAAGGATATTTAGTAGTAGTACAATGATTGTGCATGCTTTTGTCATCGTGACAGCAGTCACTTCTTGCCAGTGCATGTCATGGCGGCCCAACAGTCTCGGATCCTTAAAATGCATGCGGTTGTCTGACCTTTGAGATTCTGTGCACCTGCATGCCAGTGGTTGTGCCCAAGTGACCAACAATGATTAGATACATCCCACACAGCCAGTCTATCTCTCCACCCTCCATCCAGACCACCTCACCCCTTTGCCAACCTCCTCCTCCCCACTAACCCCTCTCTTAATCCAACACAGATTCATTCTCGTGATTGGCATTACTTCAACATTCTTTTGCTCTTTCTTTCTGTCTTTCTTTTTCTGTTTTATTCTCTTCTCTCTCCATTTCGCTGTCCTCTCTCTCTCTCTCTCTTTCTCTCTCTCTCTCTCTCTCTCTCTCTCTGCATCTCTCTACGCTCATTCATCTCTCGCTGAGCAGGCAGTATTAAATCCAGTCGACGTTCCTCCTATCTTCTAGCCATCACCACGGAGCGCTCCAAGTCATGTGACGAAGGACTCAACAGCTTTAGAGAAGAGGGACGTGTCTTCTCGTGAGTACACCGGGTCCAAGACACTGGCCTCTTTTAATGACGTCTGTTCATGTATTGTTTTATTTAGGCCACCTTTGATGTTATTGTTTTACATTGTCGGTCCACTACTGCTATGTGGGCAATAATGAACCTAAATGTTGGAACATAACATAAGGCACAACAATTGATCAACACCATTGCTGTCATCCTCTATACAGGAGGCTACCAAAGAGGGTGAAGAGCTTCTTCACAGATGGGGTACATTCCTTTTTCTTTCACAAGCATACCTTCATGTTCGATGTGTCTATTATAGTATACAGTATATATTCGAAACGTATATCTGAATGTTAGTTGTGAACTTTATATCCTGATACCGTGGCCTGTGTTGCAGTCTCTGGACAACCTTGGGACAGCAGAGGAGGTGCGATCCAAACGCCACTCCACCTCGGAGCTGGGCAGCATCACCTACAGCGACGTACGGCGAGAGGGGTGGCTGCACTACAAGCAGATCCTCACAGAAAAGGGCAAGGTGGGAAGATTAAAGAAATGCGACTGTGAAGTTTAATGATGTTACTATGGCCCCTCTTTAGGTCTCTTTGTCGTTTTTAGAATTTTCATGGATTATCCCCAGGCAGAGTATGACATTTTAACGGAGATGTTCCAGCCACTGACTCACTATTTCTAGAGTCACAACTAAGAACCATGGCGATTCTGCTTTTAGCTCTCATGGCACCACCAGACTGTGAACCAGCCTTCCAGTTGAACTGAGACTATAGCTGAATCACTGGATATTTTTTAATAAAAGCTTACAAAATGCTTTGCATTTAGCCTATTAAACTACTTTTATTTCCTGTATGTAATGTGCCATTTCATGCTGTGTGAAGTGGATTGCATATTTGCATTTAATTTTATCGTGCAAAATGTCCTTTCGGACATTCAAACATCTAAAACGAACATAATAAATAAACGTTGATTCCCTGTTTGTTGTCACAGAAGGTGGGCAGCGGCATGCGTCCATGGAAGCGCGTCTTCTCCGTGCTGCGGTCGCATCAGCTGTTCCTCTACAAGGACAAACGAGAGGCTGTCCTTCGCGGGGCCATCTTAGGCAGCGGGGCTGAGGACGAACAGCCAATCAGCATCCGCGGCTGCCTGGTGGACATAGCGTACAGCGAGACCAAGCGTAAACATGCCCTGCGCCTGACCACCCAGGACTTCTGTGAGTACCTGCTGCAGGGGGAGGACCGGAAGGACATGCTGGACTGGATCGAAGTCATCAGGGAGAACAGCAAGACAGACAACGAGGTCTGTGGACACGGCATTTCAGATTGTGTTCTTTTTCTGAAGTCCTTTGTGTAATGCATATTGTTTAACTACATTAAACCCTTTATGGGCTATTTTTATTTATTTTTTCGATTCGATGTGAATTTACTGCCATTCTGATCAAACACCTCAGTCTTTAAGATTACAGTTAACATGACAGTGGACGAGGGGGAATCATTTCATTTACGGACCACTTTCGAGCCGAGCTTTAGCTAGTGACGGAGACGCTGTTAGATCTCAAACTGAATTAATAAATATAAAGAATTATGTAAAAAGTGTCTTTTGCTGGGAAAGCCATTGGTGAAAAAAACACATAAAATACGTCTTTGGCAGTAAACGAGATTGGCTATAGAGATTTCCAATAACTGAAGTATAAAATGGGGTTTAAGTGGTTGATGAAAAATGTGACATGTTATGATGCAGATGTTTGTGTGTTTGTTGCAGGAGCTTGGCTTCTCCAGGCAGGCACTGATTAGTAAGAAACTGAACGACTACAGAAAACAGAGGTGCCAATCTTAACTTCTGCTTTTATTACATTTACATGCTTTTATTCTTCTTCTGCTTTTATTACATTTACATGCAGCTACTGTTGACACTTCCTAGATGTGTGTCACCGCTGGCGCTGTGTATTTAACTCTGATGTGTGTCTGCCCCTGCAGTCCGACGGGCAACAAGCCTGACTCGTCTCCCAGGGCGTCCCGGTTGAAGCCTCCCTTCCTGCTGGCCAAGATGGAGAATGCTGCCGCGACGCCACGCTCACCCAAGTCTGAGGGAAAAGGTACGTGTGTTGCTTTGACTGTATTCCTAGAGACAGTCGCCTCTTTGTTGAAATGGTTTTAGCGCGTGCCTGGCTTGACTTGTTGACGGTTTCCCCCCAGATGAGAGCAGCCCCCCAAAGTCTCCGTGGGGAATCAACATCATGAAGAAGTCTAAGAAGGCGGGGCCTAAGGCTTTTGGTGTGAGATTGGAGGATTGCCAACACGGTGCTAATAACAAGGTGAGTCATGGCATCCTCTGCTGTGCCCCCTGGCTGTTATGAATGAACTTTCGACAGCAAAATACTGTGGTTGTAATTTATGGTCCCGTGTCTCCCCCATGTCTGATTCATGTCTGTCGTGTCCGCCCCTTCCAGTTCATTCCTATGATTGTGGAGATCTGCTGTGGTCTGGTGGAGGAGATGGGACTGGAGTACACTGGTATCTACAGGGTCCCGGGCAACAACGCCATGGTGTCGGCTCTGCAGGATCAGCTCAACAAGGGTGTTGAAATCAACCCCACCGAGGAGGTGAGAGAGACAGAGAGACGACAACATACTGTACACGTAGGGTCTTGTAAACAAGGCCAGCTAGGCTAACACGATATTTACTGAGGCTGACTCACCCATACTGTAGTAGAGGGCTGGTGACGTAATGGAGTGTAATAATAGAGACACTGACATCGGTATGTTTGGGTGCAAGTGGGTGACATTCCTATCACTGACTAACTTTATCCTCTGTTCTTTCCCTTGTCAACAGAAATGGCAGGACCTGAATGTGGTCAGCAGTTTGCTCAAGTCCTTTTTCCGCAAACTACCAGAACCCCTCTTTACTGATGGTGTGTGCAGCGTTATCAAAGAAAAGCAAAGGACTTACACTCTTGACACAATTCAGCCGTCGCTTACATGATCTCTTTGTTCTTTACAGATAAGTATAATGACTTTATAGATGCCAATCGGATGGACAGTGCATCGGAGAGGCTCAAAACCATGAAGAAACTGGTGTGTAATTATGCCTTCTAGTTGTTATGAATTAATATTTGTATTTCTTTCATTTCTGGTTTATTTTCAAAGAGACAGTGCAGAGAGGTGGATGACATGCATCACACAGGCAGAAAGCGATTGAGACACATTCATGTGGTGCACTTTTAGAATTATAATTTTGAACAGGATAGTGTCCCATCCTAGTCAAATATGGGTGTGTGTGTGTGTGTGTGTGTGTGTGTGTGTGTGTGTGTGTGTGTGTGTGTGTGTGTGTGTGTGTGTGTGTGTGTGTGTGTGTGTGTGTGTGTGTGTGTGTGTGTGTGTGTGTGTGTGTGTGTGTGTGTGTGTGTGTGTGTTTGTGTGCACATATGTGTTTATGTGAATGTAACGGCCGCCTGACAGGTTCCACAGGTTTCTCATTGTTAAAGACTTGTTTGTCTTTCATAGATCCGTGACCTCCCAGATCATTACTACCACACTCTGAAGTTTCTGGTCGAACATCTGAAGACGGTAGCCGACAACTCGGATAAGAATAAGGTGTCCAATCTTACGTTCTTACTTCTTACCTTTAACTTATTCTTTATTTCCACACCTTTTGTATCACTTTTTCAGTCAAATTCACTATTGTATCGGTTGGGTATGTCCAAAACCGTTACCTTTTCAGGAAATGGAAAAGGTTCCCATTGATCCAATGTAATTATTTAGTCACAAGCTCCTGCTAATACTTTTCATTGGTTAAATATTTATAAAAATCTTTCACTTTCTTCTCGAAAATTGCAGAAATAACAGATCTGGGAATGGCCACACAACTGTATAAAAGTGCCCATTCGCAGATTGGTTGTTATTACTTGTTATGTTACTGTGGCATGCTGAGTGTTGTTGGTTGTTGCAGGCACAAGACCGTTTTGTAATTAAAGCTACAACGTACATATTGGTGCGTCAAGCATGTAGCACTGCAGCCTTGCTGGATGTGCTGCTTGCTATGTGTTTAAATCCGTCCTTTATACAGTCCTTTGCACAATTGAGCCAGCTCTGTCTCTCCGCTGGCATTCTCTCTAGTGCCGGTTGTGGTGGGCCCGTCTGGGCCAAATATTTGACCCACTTTTACCGTAGCAGAGAGTTCCCAGTGAGCCAACATGCACGATAGCAACACCCTGACTATGTTTGGCCAGAATTGAACACTGTAATCGGTATCATTGGTAACACCTGTGAAGGAAGTAAAGAAGCAGCCCAATGTCTTGCCAATAATGGCTACTGTACATGAAGACAGTTGGAAACACCTGCTGATCACCTGCTGACAGCTCCTCTGAGTCATTGCCCCAATCTCCATCCACGGCAGTCTTGAGTGAGAGTTTACAAATATCTTAAAAACTGTAAACAGCTTGAATTTGGGAAAAGTTCAATATCCAATTGCATACGCCAATGGTCCGTGGCCTTGTTCAATTTGAGATTGATTGGTCAACCAACTGAGGAGAAAGGGCATTTCCACCCACAACAGATTCTTAATTGAGTGAAATTGAGTTCACAAAAATGCTTATAGACAGGTTACATTTGGCATTGATAAAACGTGCAGCACGGTTCATATTTGGGGTAGAAGAGGAAACCGGTATTATCATTTGTATTAAAAATCACATTGATTTGTCGATGCAGAAAATATTTGCGCTGCTTTTTGGATTATTTAAAAAAAAAGTAATCAATAATAAATAATCTCTTCCTACAGATGGAGCCACGTAACCTGGCCCTGGTATTTGGACCCACCCTGATGAGGACATCTGAGGACAATATGACAGACATGGTCACACACATGCCTGATCGGTACAAGATAGTTGAGACCCTCATCCAACATGTAAGATCTACTGTGTACACACACAAATATATTAAGAAAGCACTTACAAAGTTATTTATATCTGTGAGGAATGTGCACCCTGTGTTTGTATTAAATGTTGTCTTTACGTTACTGTCATTTTTGTAGTGTACCTGGTTTTTCACTGAAGAACTAGACAAGGATGAAAAAGTAAGTCCTTCATGTTTCCTTGTGTGGACAACCACAACATTTTAGACTTAGTAAGCGAAAGAACACACACACATACTATTTAACTGTATGCTTTTAACTGTATTGGCTTGATTGCTGCCTGCCCTAAAATGATACGGCATAATTCGTTTTCTTACTGTCAGTGTCAACATAACCTACTGTAAAGAAAGTTGAGAAATAAATGTCTTCTGTGTGCAAGTATGTTCCACCATCTATCCAAAACCAGATCATATCCAGAAGCCACAGAACTCCATTGTTATCCACAAAACGATTAAAATATGTCACAGAGCTGTACTGTCGCTTTCGTGAACATAATTCATCACTTCATCACCATAAACATGGGTATTGTGTAATTGTGTAGTCACGCAATTACAGTTTATAAATTCATGGTGATTGCTGTTTCGATCTCCCTTTCAGAGTGTAAACAGAACAAAACAATGTGCATGCTCAGGGATGAAGATTAAAAAGTAATTGTAGTCATAAAGTTGTTCCAGGAAAGATAACGCAATGCCGTTTTTCATGATGAATTATGCTGAGCAGGGTGGTTTTTATTTGGACAACAAAAGTTCTTTGTTGACTTCATGAGCTATAGGGTGGCCATAATTTCAGACCCCCAAACCAGGACCACACATAATTAATACACACACACACACACACACACACACACACACACACACACACACACACACACACACACACGCGCGCACACAATTGTAGGCAATGTTGACAATAACTAGATTTTTTTTAAATTTCACAATGCAAGCATCCTGTTGTAAATGACACTGGCCTTGTGTTTGTCCGTATAGACGCCAGTCGACACGGAGGACCTGCAGCCTGCCCCCAACATTGACCACCTGCTGTCCAACATCGGCAGGACTGCTCTGCTTGGGGAGGCTTCAGGTGAGCACTGAGCACCCAGCCAATCACAGTGTGCGGCCGGTCGCTGCGCTGACCAAACAGACCTTTAGGATTCACTGGCCCACAAAGCTAAGACCATGAAGTCACTGTTGGGCAGAAACGTTGTATGTCCAAAACCAGTACTTTCCAGGAAATTGAAAAAAATGTATCTGTGTTCCAAACGATCCAATGTAGTTCTTACTTAGTTAGTCAAAAACCCTTGTTAATTATTTTCATTGGTTCAACATTTATAAAACCCACACTTAATACTTTCAGCGCCATTGCCGTACATCTAGGTCAATTGAAGCCTATTTTTTGACACCGCTATTGCCTTTGATTAATGGCAATTGCGCTTTTATAGTGCATTTGATCGATCGAGCCATAATGCTACTTACGTTAGCCGGTTAGCTAGCTATGTTGTTAGCACAGCACTGGATCCCTCTAGTGCCCCGGTTTGGATTCATATTCTAAACAAGGCCTGTCCAGGCTCTGTTCGAGATCCTAATTTTTCAATAAATGCTATCGCTGTAAGGGTTAACTTTCACATTTTTTTTAAACTAGCGGAAAGAGCTTGTTGTTGCAAAGAATTGACAAGTTTTTGTCTCTTGTCAAAAGAAAAAAAGGAGAGTAATAAACAAATCTTCTTTTGTAAAAGCTGTCTCCTCATTATTATGTCACCTCCCCTTACCCTAGACAGGGGGTCGTAACAGACACGTTGTGAGCTTATAGATTGGCTATTTCCTCTACTATTGTGCGACACGCTTGTACGACAAAATAGTGAATTAATTTACGAAAAAACATTAAATATGGAGATACAAGGTTTCTGCCCGACTGCGACCATAATCCAGACATGTAATTGAATCACTAGCTTGCCTATACTTCTCTCTTCTCTCCCCTGCTGACTCCCCTTTATTTCCTTCCTTGTTGCTCATCTTTCACTTTCTTTGTACATTTCTGCATCCCTCTCTCAGCTGAGCCTATGGAGCAGCCACTGCGGTAGGATTTGGATGTGCGCGTGCGTGTGTGCGTGCGTGCGCACGTGTGTCTGTGTGTGTGTGTGTGTGTGTGTGTGTGTGTGTGCGCGTGTGCGTGCACTAGTGTGTGCATTGTGTTGGGCAAATTAACCACATGAACCCTAGCATCCATATTCTGGGCATGTCACAATTGGCAGGCAGTGTGTAAAAGTGGATGAACATTTGGCAAAAATAGGTGAACACTCAGAGGAAATAGCAGATCTACAAGGCAGTGTAAGCTTGTAGATTGGCTATTCTTGCTATTTGACATACAATTAAATTAATGAAGTTTATAGGGTTTAAGTGTTTAATGAAGTAGGAGTATTATGTGTGAGAGAAAGATGGATGGTGATTGTGTGGGTATGCATCTCTGTCCTGTCCCATGAACGTCCATAAGTCATTGTCTCCCCCTCAGTGTCAAACTGACTAAAGCCTTCCAAGAGTGCATGTGGAGGTGGGTCTTTGTCACCCAGTCCCACGAATGGGCTTTTAACATGGGAAGCAACACTACGCCAGTGTACCCACTTGGATCAGTGGGGTCGCAATGCACTCTGCATGTGAATAGATGCATTTCTAGTACACGTTGCATTAGTGTGAGATGAGCACGAATGTGACAATTTCACAGGATCCAGCCAGCTTGTCACTATGTGACACTGTGTGACTAGTCTCTACCTACCTGAATGCTTGCCTCTCATTAAAAATGAAGTACAAGGTAATAAATAATGAAATTCATTTAGAAAGTGGATTTTGAGATAAAAGATAGCCATAAGGGAAACAACAGTTTGTTAAAAGTAAAACTCATGGCTGGTGTAGCCGTCTAGGAACCTAGGCTGCTCGAACCTGTGTCACAGGTTCGACTCCCCATCCGACCACCTTTGCTGCATGTCACTCCCCATCTCTCTCTCTTCAAGGCATTTTTAGAATCTGCCTCAGTCCAAAATGGGTCAAGTTCAAATCAATCCTGAACCGGCAACTAGTGGATTAGGAGGAGGCTAATATCGTTGTAGGTTGCGTTTCTTAAGGTAGCTCTCCACCAAACAGGCAGTCGAATGAAGTCAGGACATCAGTTGCTTGAAAGGTGTGGAAAATAATTCAACAACAAGCCCACTGCTATCCGACAGTCGAGCCCTGTTGGCTGACGTGACATTCATTCAACAACACATTTTCGGCAACAGACACCTTTTACAATTTGTTTCTGAGGTGGAGGAAGCATCATGATTGGAGGTGCATTAGTCTCTTCCCGTGTGAAAAGCCTTTGAATGCATTATTAATGGATGGCCGCTGAAGCACTTTGACACTGATGTACGTAAACTCTGTCACTGGGAGTGGAGAGCAATGGCCCTTCCACAGTGGCTTGTCTTGTTGTTCTACCACAACGCTCCACTCATCCTCTGTGGGCCCTTTCACCCTTTGTGTATTCCTCAAACTGGTGCCTCTATGTGGTGAGGCATTTCGGTTGTGTATGTTGAAAGACGGAGAGAAAGAGTGTGCGCTGCGTTGGTTGTACTGTAGTATGTATGTATGTATGTATGTATGTATGTATGTACAGTATGTAAGAGAGTATGCTTTGATTGAGGCTCTCCGTTGTCCGCCAACGCTTACTTCACTGGTCGAAGTCATCTGTGATTTCAGTGATGTCATCAGTGTGTTGCCGTGTTTTCCCTAATACAGCTTTCTCAAACCCCCCTGCCTCTCAAATTCACTTTGTTTGACCATCACCTTTTGACTCGGCACGCTGTGCAGTGTGTTTATGCTGTGTACTGTATGAGCAGAGTCTTTGCTCTGGGATGGGTGTATGTCAGATGGTACAGAGTAAGAAGACCAACATGATTCTTTGGGTATTTTTTATCATTTTGGAACTAAACTGTAAATGTGCTTAACACACCAACTTTCTCTGTGCCATCTACCGTGGACATTCACTGCCCCTGATTGCCTCTTGTCCAGTATGGTTGGTCTGATCTTTGACCTCTCTCTCTTTCATTTCTCCTTACAGACTCAACCAATAGTGACTCAGCTAAGTCTAAGGTAAGGACGGGTAGATAATAACATGCTAAACATGCTGAACTAAAGAATAGAATGAATGAAATTAAAGCTCCATGTGAATGTTAAGGTTCTTATCATGGTTATACTTATTCGTCAGGAGTATCAGCATCAACAAAAATGTTACTTGGCACGCAGCTAATTGTGAACTTGCTTTTGTCACTGGTTCCTTTCTCAGGGGTCATGGGGGTCAAAGCGAGACCTCACTGCCAAGGACTTCCTGACCCTCTCCATCATGTCGGCCGTTACTGGCCGCAAGCGCAGGAAGCGCAAGAACGCCCGCCTCCTGGGAAGCAGCACTGACGACGACTCGGAGCACGAGCCAGTCAAACCCAGCCATCTTGGAGGAGCAGTGGAAGGGGAGGGGCCTGAGTCGCCGGGAGGAGACACTGCTCCTCGCGCAGAGGGAGAGGAGGATGAGGATGAAGAGGAAGAAGGAGAAGAGGGGGAAGATGAAGAAGAGGCGCATGTCATAGAAAGAGAAGAAGAGGAGGTAGAAGCGGAGGTGGCGACGACCGAGCCGGCTCCCAGCCGGCAGTGCCGAGAGGAGGTAGAAGAGGAGGAGGAGGAGGAAGGAGGTGGGGCGGCCATGATGCTCCACGAAGAGGAGGAGGAAGTGAGGGTGGGGGCCAAGGGGCCGCCATGGCGAGCGCCAGAGGACGCACGTTCCATCGTTTCGGGTTACTCCACCCTGTCTACGCTGGGGCGGAGTCTGAAGTCTGAGGGGCGAGGCGACGATGCTGATGACGAGCAGAGTGAACTAGTGAGCGAGACAGACAACGAAAGTGGCTTCGCCTCGCGTTCCCTCACCCAGGAGAGACCTGAAAAACACCCGGCCCCGAACCCGCAGTCCCCGAACCCGCAGTCCCCGAACCCGCAGTCCCCGTCTGCACCGCGCAGCTTCCTCTACACGCATTACAAATCCCCTGTCCTGTCCCCCACTGCCCTTCTGGCCCCACCCGCACCCCTCGCGCACACGCAGGACCTTGGGGAGACGAGCGAAGGAGGTGCCCGCTCCGCCACCCCGTCAACCTCCTCCTTCTCTTCTTCCTCCACGACTCACAAGCTGCATTCACGGCCCTCCTTCAACTCCCACAAGCTCATTCAATGTGATACCCTGGCCAGGAAGAAGCTGAAGGGAGAGAAGGCCAAGACTCGCTCCCTGGACCTGCTGGAGCTGGCGGCCCAGAGTGAGGCAGGTGGGGGTGTGGCAGAAGGTGCGCCGAGGGTGAGGCGTGACACCTCCAGAACGGAGCCATCTTCCGGCAGCAGTCAGGAGAGCATGCGTCTGTCCCGGCCCCGGCCAGCCCTGCCGCCCGGCGAGGCAGCCTCCTTCACTCCAACAGGTCAGGGGCTTGGGTCCCTGGCAGACCAGGTACGGGCCCGCCTCCTGGGTTCAGCCGACGACCTGCGCATAGTGGGGCTGAGGAAGCCCCTGTCGCCGGAGACACGGAGGAAGAGGCGGGCATGGCGCAGACACACCGTGGTAGTCTCCCCTACTGAGGTTTCCGACAAGAGACTCCCGCTGACTGTCAGTGAGTTCCCCCTCACTCCCGGACACCAGACAAAGTCAACGGGGCTGCTTCACGGCTCCCAGGGGCTTGACCCAGGACTCTCCCTGAGCCAGGAGCTTCCTGCTGCACGCCGCGCACCTGCCTCTAGATTCCACCAGTATCTATAAGACTGGCCACTCCTGTGCTGAGGTGCCATGAGTCTGAAGCTGCTGTTTCAGAGGGGGCCTAGGGCATAGCCACTGACTGGCTCCAGATCAGAAGACTGATGGCAGTGTAGTGGGAATTGGGCCACAGTGGACCAAATGACAGGTCTGAGAGCAGTCTTTCCCCCGTACCCCTCAATAAGCTCCATTTGCATGGCAGGGGGAATACAATGTTGCCAAAGCTTTTTGTTTTCTTTCATGTGTGTGTGTTTTCTTTTTTGAGCGATTATACTGAAATGGGACAGAGAAACAGACAGACCTCGTCGCAGTCAACATTACAGCCAAGAATTCTCATTTGAGTCATAATTGAACTTCTCTATACCCTCCTTCCTGTCTGGCTGCTTGAAATGACGAATGATTAAATTATGGTGGATATTCCCTCTAGTGGCCAGAGAGGTGGCACTCACAAAAAACAAAAACAACCTTCCCAGGGTCCTTTTACACAATGGTGCTCCTCATTGCAATGTGTTTTTTCATAGCTCCATAGTCCATACCTACATGAGTGAGCCAGGACAGAACACACATGACACACACACACACACACACACACTCGCTCTCTCTCTCTCAGACACATGCTGTACATCTAAACAGAGAGAATGGTGCAAAAATGTATGCCGTAGACGAGTCCATGCAGCAGTGCCCTGTAGGCCAGGTGTAGCTAATCAGTGATGTGGTGTAAAGCTGCGCTTAATGGTACACCGCAGCTATATGGCCGTGCCCAGGGCACCCCTCCGTGGATTCGTCTATAGGTCAGGTAGGATCCATTTTAAGAGCTTTCAAGCAAGAGCTGATTTTAGATATCGGTCTTCCTAATCTGTTACACACCAGACCACAGACACTGTAATGATGACATGTATGCTCCAAACAATAACACACACACACACACACACACACACACACACACTATCGAGCTGTTTGTCTCTCCTTGTTAATAATGTTTATCTGTGCGTTGGTGTGTTTGAGATCCGAGGTGTTTGTTTGTCAAGTTATTTTGTAACATTTGTACAAAGCCTTGTTAAGTTAACTGTGTAAATATAAATATAATGTTATCATATTTGTTTTTACTTTTCCAGTTCCTTTTTTATGGTTTACAAAGGTGCATACAATTGCACAGTCATTTCTTTCAAGATGTTACTTGAAAATGTTTCCCTTAATATATTCTTTTTTTTTAATATTCAGTATATATGATATATATATTTTGTATGAAAATAAGTACTTTTATTGTGATTTGACCTCTTGGGTGTACCTGTTCACAGCAAACAAGATAAAATCTAAATATGACTACACCTGTTCCTTATTTCCTTAGATTGCCTTTCTCTTTCATTCTCAGCACTATGCAGAAATCCTTTCTCTCATCGAACATACTGTAGTCTTATCTCTCACTCATCTTAAATGATCGAACAACAGAGGTATGTTGACTGTACCTTCACCCATATGGCAAATGTTGTCTCTGATCGGAAGCAACCCATTGCCACATTACCCTGACTTAGCATTAGTCTATGACCACTTTTATGATTGAGTTTAGCGAGAAAGGAAAATTATCAAGAATAAGCATTTCATTTTATTCATGGGTGTCAAGGAAAGTGCTACATTGGCAATCTTTCAAGGATTAGCATTGTATCATAGTGTCATCCATGTAATTCTACACTTGCAATTGTGCCAATTAGGAGGATACATTTTCAATTATCCCTGTATGTGTTCATATTTATCATGGGGTAACATGGTGTTCTGACTGTCCCATAAGGGCAGGGCCAAACAAATCCTCCATCAGTTGAATAGGGTACATTACAGAACAAACACAAATAAGGCAAAGCTATTTTCATCTCTCCTAATGGCCATGGAGCTCATTTCCAATAACATCTTATGGTGCAAGAATCCATCTTTCATTGTCATGGGAGAGTCACTTATTTTCGTCCTCACCCACTGAGTGGGTTATTTGACCAAATAAACTATTGAAAAAATCAATCTAAGTTAGTCTTGTCTTACCTCATGAATTGTCTTCAAGTGCCTGATTTCTGGAATGTGTTTTTTGGTCTGCAGTGCAATGGTCAGTTGTTACTTTTAACCTTATTTGTTCCCGGCCAGCCTAGGTGCTCAGTCTTTAAAGCCTCTCTCCTGTGGTTGCTGTTATACATCTTAAGCACTGACCCAAAGATTTGTACATTAAACAGTCTGCCAGAGAGGCTGTTAAAAGCACATTAAAACCAAGGATACGTCTATGCACTCTTTTCACCTTTTAACAGCTATTACTGGTGAAGTATATTATATACAAAAAGAGGGGGCATAGTATTCTCGGCTGCTTTTGTCCAGAAATGTTGGTAGCTTTCTTGCCTAGTGAGCCACAGTCTATGAATATGGTACACCTATCACGCCCAACCCTAAGATAGCATTAGGTTATACCAGTGATACTCAACCTCAGGCCCGTGGGCCACATCAGGCCCGCGGGACCATTATGACTGGCCCACCAATGAAAATCTAAAAAAAAGAAGAAAAAAAAATCTGGAAAATGAAATAAAAATAAATAAATCTGAATGAAGTTATCTTTAATTACATTATTATAAGTAATACTATTAGAGTTGTACTATTACTCGAACGAAAATAAAAGCTTGGGGGGGGGGGGGGGGGGGATGTAATGCAAATGAAAGACATATACTGTGTATCCCTATTCCCTGACATAATTTTATAGCTAAACGGACAGAATTCTATTTTATTTGAATGATGAAACCCAGCTGCCATTAATAGTTGGAAATGGAAATGGAAATTGCGGCAATTGCGGAAATTGTAATTGCGGAAATTGCGGAAATGGTGGAAATGGAAATTGCGGAAATTGCGGAAATGCGGAAATGGTAATTGCGGAAATTGCGGAAATGGTGGAAATGGAAATTGAGGAAATTGCGGAAATGGTCATAGCTGGGTAATCTATTTTCAGGCAAATTGTGTTTATTGTATTTTATTTTACTCAGCCATAACAATTTATTTTCTGTTAACCAACTTGCTGGCTGGCAGGCAGGCAGACAGCTACTCATAGACAGGCAGACAGACAGACAGCTACTCATGGAGAATTGGACAGGCAGGCAGTCAGACAGCTACTCATAGACAGGCAGACATACAGCTACTGAGAATTGGACAGGCAGGCAGACAGCTATTCATGGACAATTGGACAGGCAGGAAGGCAGACAGCTACTCATAGACAGACAGACAGCTACTCATGGACAATTGGACAGGCAGGAAGGCAGACAGCTACTCATAGACAGACAGACAGCTACTCATAGACAATTGGGCAGGCAGGCAGACAGCTACTCATAGACAGACAGACAGCTACTCATGGACAATTGGACAGGCAGGAAGGCAGACAGCTACTCATAGACAGGCAGACAGACAGCTACTCATGGACAATTAGGCAGGCAGGCAGACAGCTACTCATAGACAGGCAGACAGACAGCTACTCATGGACAATTAGGCAGGCAGGCAGACAGCTACTCAGACAGGCAGACAGACAGCTACTCATGGACAATTGGACAGGCAGGCAGGCAGACAGACAGCTACTCATAGACAGGCAGGCAGACAGCTTGCACATTGTACTTTGATACATTTTGCGAAAATAAAGCAATTGAAAGAGAGAAGTTATCAAGTATCATTAATGTCGTCATTTTATCTACTGGCCCCTGGCCCCTTGCCATTTTTGTAATGTGGCCCACAGGTAAATCTATTTGAGTATCCCTGGGTTATACCAAACAACGGAGACTGGTACCATCCATCTGCATTACGTTTCCTATGATGAACTATGCATTCAGAACTTTTACTCTGCACGAGATGAAACCATCAAAAGGAAAAATATAAATATATCAG
Source organism: Protomyctophum bolini (assembly GCF_963924005.1). NCBI lineage: Eukaryota > Metazoa > Chordata > Actinopteri > Myctophiformes > Myctophidae > Protomyctophum > Protomyctophum bolini. Next base: position 29,728,156 of record NC_137872.1, read on the forward strand.
CAACACTTAATGTCAGTTGTCTGAAACATGACATACCTAATGTTTTGTTATTGTATTTTTTTTTGTACATACTGTCTGAATATGTAACATTGTATTGTGTACATTTCGAGTTTGCTTTGAGTAAAACTAATATGGAAAAGACAACAAAAAGTTGTCCACCTTGAACCCATTTTCCTCTTGGCTGTGTGCTTAAAAGCAAGGTTATAAGATGTAAATAAACAGAATGTTTAAAAAGATCATTTTACATGGTTGTATGCTTTGTTTGAATTCCATCACTGCTGATTTGGGAGAAAAGCGGGATACACATGTCAATTCTCATCAAAATATAGTTCGACAAGAATAGGGCCAGACCAGTTATAATGGTAGATGAGCTATTTGCTTGGCAGGGTACCAAATGTAAAATGGAAGATAAATACTGCCCTCTAGTGGTTGCACAGCAGAATGGACTAGGCCCGCCTAAGGCACAAATTGCCTGTACATGAGAACTTGATCTTGAAACAGCTGTTGGTGTTCTCACCATAGAAGTTCTCACTCACTGATTACCTCTAGTCTATAATATTCATGTTTCATCAAATACTGAACATTAAAAACCTTGCCAATTATAAAGGTATATAAAAAACTAAATTCGCCTTTGGCAGTGTTCAGTTTTCCATTAATGTTCATAAAGAGCATCACTATCCCACCCTCTTCCACCACAGAGAGGCCCATCCTTGGTTTCGCCAACTAGTAGCTTAACTGCGTATTCACAAAATACAACATGCAATTTGAGAATTACTGCAGTTCATTCCCTGGCAAAAGGCCTAAACATTTTTGCATTTCTGAATCACCACAGAAGAATATATACATTAAAAGAAAAAACACAATTTTATTTATTTTTCATTTATTTGCCCTTACGTTATAACAATTGTTAAAATTCGGGAACTAATTTATGCAAAACGTATTTTAAAGTTGATCCAATCTGCAGTAATTTGACCTACACAATTTGTTGATTCAAAAATGGGACAATATATTTCAAAGCATACTTACGCAGTTGAACCAGAAAAACAACAAAAAGTATTCTCAAATACATTCTTTATAAAACGAATCTTATTTTTTTTCTCCAATATTTACACTTTTCTTGAAAAAGTTTAATAGACACATCACAGTCCAAATAGAAAAGAAATATAACGTTACCAAGTATTGCATTGCAATTGAAGGACTGAACTGTCCGGATAACAAACATAATAACGTTACAGAAAACTGATGACAATTTTAAAGAAAAAAAAAGTTTTATTTAGTCCCATATTTACCTATTTGAATTCCAAATGTAAGAATTTGTCCTTTTTTATTATTCGGTCTTGGTGACGATGTGACCCCGCCCATCACTCTGGTTCTGATTCTGCAGAAGGAGCTCGCTGTTCTGCGCCTTCACTCTTTCCAGCTCGCTCTCCAGCTCCTTGACCCGGGCAGAGTCCGACTCCCTATCCTCCTCCAAGCGGGACATGCACTTCTCCAGCTCCAGGTACTCCTGGACGAGCTCCTGCTTGGTCATGTTCTGGAGACTCTCGACGTGGTATTTCTCGTAAGTCTCAGAAAAGTCCCTCTGGAGAAACTCCCCGCCTGCGTTCCCCGGTCTCCCGATGCCATCGCTCCCTCCGCCGCCGCTGCCGTCATCCTCCTCCTCTTCGTCGTAAAAGTCCTCCTCGCTGGCCGTCTCCTCTGTGCGACCGCCGCCGGGCCCGGAGATTCGCCTGGCCCCCGCCTCGGTGTTTAGATCCGGCTCCTCTCGGTCGTGCTCGTCCATCAAAAACTGGGTCGTGTTGTACGGGGCCACTGGAAGCCCTTTGGCGAACATCTCCTCTCTCACCCGAGAAGCCCGGGCCGTCTCTCGCTCGTCGAGGGCTTTCTTCTCCTCCCATGAAAGTTTGAAATAAGGCTTCCAACGACGCTTCTTCTTGGATGCCCGGCGCCTGTGCTTCTTCTTGCCCTGACGCAAGTCAGTGCCATTGCCCGAGTCGATGTGCGTGCCAGTGACACTCTCTCCTTGCACCTGGCTCAAAGTCTCTTCTAGTGGTCCATCTCCGCTGTTGCCGTGCGCAACGTGATTGCCCTCTCCAGATGCGTCAACCCCTGGCCCCCGGCGAGGCTGAGCCGCCACTGGGCACTTTGGGAGCGCGTTTCCGGCTACCAAAGCTGGGCACACCTCCCCTTGTCCGCCTTGCATTTGCCACAACTTGTCTGTGTCGATATCCCTTCCACCGTTTTCCGCCTGCTGCAGTTTGTCTCTCTGTCGCCCCCTGCCGCCAGCCTCTTGTGCAGCACGGTCATGGGCAGGGGGATGCTCCAGAACGGTTCCGCTTCTACCTGATGTAGTATCTGAAGTTTTCAGGTGATGATGGGTCCGCTCGGTGCTTGGTTCTGTCATCCTGGTGTTGAGTAAATGGGCTACTTTACTTTACCATATCTCGGTCGGTTTTCCTGTCCGCATTCAGCCTGAATTTGTTTGAAAACTTTAAAATATTATTATTTTTTTGAAAAATAATTTGTTTCTGTTCTTAAAGGTGATTCAGAGTTCCATTTGTAAAGAAAGTCGATTCTTAGAATTAAAACACGCGATGTCGATATTCAAGAAACAAAAGTTCTGTATAGTAACACTTGTTACGTCTCAAAGGATTCGTCAGAGCCACTGTTGCTAACTGTCGTTAACTGTTTCACTGCTGCCTCGTCTCTCGTTCACCCAAAGACGACGTTTCATTGCCACTACAGTGTCCAGTTTGCTACTCAAGCAGAAGGCGCTCGTGTTTATATAGCAGCCCCGCCTCTCGCTGTGCGCATGCAGCTCCTCGCAACACGAGCTGGTTTGTGGGCCGTGTAGTTTTACTATAGGCGAAATGCTGTCAAAGGACATACCATCGAACTACATGTCCCAACAATCAAGTATGATTGACAATCCTGCGAGCCAATCAAATGTTACAATGTTAGCCCGACTGTATCATACCACTCCGCTCGACGATTGGATAAGACGGTAAATTTGCTGTTGCTAAGCTCAAAGTATTTTCTTATTGGCTGTCCCCGCAGTCAGTCAAAATCACGGCAACCTCACGGGGAAAGCAGTCCGGAGCATTTTTATGGACGCTACCATAACAAACGGAGGGGCGACCATGAAGAACGTTTCTGAATACAATTACATTACAATCAATTAAAACGACGTTACACTTCAACTGCTCTCAATTGGGTATGTCTGCACCACTATATTAACTTTTTACCCTAAATAATTTCGATCGTTGCTTAATGTCAAAGCCAGGTCTATTAAAACCACCCCACGTTTAGAATAAAATAAAACGCACTGCTCAAAGAAAATAGTCCGTTTTTGCTGTTCTTCTGAAAAGAACAATGCTTAAACGGTGTTTTCTACAATATATTATTCTATATTGACTAAAGAGGTGAGACTTAATGTTTGGCTAACTAACAGAACATGAATCCATTTATTGTGCGTGTTTCCCTCTCATGCGGACTGATCTGTTGTGCACCGGGGGTTGAGAGGGAACTCTGGACGCAGCGTAAACAAACGACATTATTGTCCAGCTGCATTTACGAGCACACAGCGCCTACAGCCCCCTCGTTCAATAAGGGTGGGTCAGGAGATCTCACAGTCGCTCAATAGTTTTACTATCAGTCGACAGTGTGGTGTAGTTCAATTCTAACACAACTGCGCGACACGACACCTTTTCTGCAAAACCGTCGTCTTTAAAACTATTGTTGCATCCTGCTACCGATTAGCTAGCTAACGTTAGCTAAATGGTGGTTAGCAAATGAGCAGACGGTGTTAGTTCTAGGCCCAGAAAATAACAAAACCACCAAGTATCAAAACAACGAAATATTAAACGTTACGTTACGTGGCTGAAATAAATGTTTTTTTCCTCCTTTGTTAGTAAACAAGTGGACAGGCTGACTGCTAATGTTAGCACCACAGTCATATGAAGCTAGGTTAGCATAACACTTCCCAGTTCCCAGCTATTTCTGCCTTGCTAAACAATATACTAACTTATAAACTAACTCACGAATGCCACAATTAGTCAGGCATGTTCATTATTGGGTAGTTCAAAAATATCTATAATGTAACGTTAATATATATATATAATAGTGGTCGGCCACACTGCTAGTTAGCTGCTAAGTAGGCCGTACTATTTAGAGGGTCAGACTAATCTCTGAAATGTGATATTTACATCGAGCAGAAGATTGTAAATAGTTAATTGACCAAGCCAAGTTCTGCTGAATTTTTGGATGTTGTAACATAAAAATAAAAAAGATTGATCCTAAAGTCTGAAAATGGCTTCACTTAAGAAGTAAAACGTTTGCTTTCAAATGTTCGATTAGCTCTGTTGCTTCTAGGAAATAGACTGTCTCTTATTTGACAGGCAGTTGGCGTATAGCTTAAGGCAGTCAAAGAAAGCAAGCTATGTTTTGCTTTTACAATAAATAATGGCATAGCTATACACATGGACTTAGTCGTTCATTCATTGCCCATATAAACTGTTTTATGCCAACAACTATTGACTAAAATAATCAATCTGTTTACTGACATAAGTAGCTTTATAGTGGTGTAGTGCTTTGCCTTTGTGTTATAACAATATAACATAATAGACATATTAGATGGTGCAAGACACTGTCCAATGTCAGATGCATTTAGACAAAGTTAGGGCCAAACATACCCTACCCAGTGTAGTGCTCTCTGACCTTGCATTTTCCATTATTGCATTTCCATTATTAAATCACACAATTCTAAAGTGAATAAATTATTAACCTTATCTGTGGCTGTGCAAAGGGTGAATATTTCCCCAATTGCTGCATGGAAATGTCTCAGTGACCTAAGCCTTGTGTTTCCTTTGTTAGAGTAAGGGTTATAGGCACAGCTCTAACTACTGAGGGGATGACATGTCCCAGTTAATATGAAACCCTCTGACCACAAACATTGGGAAATCATGTTTGGAGGTCCCAGGCTCAAACCAACGAGTTGTATTTGGTGCTGCTCCTGCATAGATCACAGCTTTAGTGGATTACCAGACATGACTTAATCTCTCACCCTGTAACATGGTTGTTACTGCAAGTGAAAGGAGATGACGAATACATTATGTTGGCCTACCTCTAAACCTAAATATAACGAAGCACTTGAGGATGTTTACAATATTGTGACTCAAAAAAGACTATGACTAAGAATATTAACTTAACAGACAGCCAATCCACATTTGTTTCCCTGTGGAGTGTGTGTGTGTGTGTGTGTGTGTGTGTGTGTGTGTGTGTGTGTGTGTGTGTGTTTTCTGTGAAAGACGAAGAATTACACATTTGGTAGGTTAATATGAAAAGAGGGTGTGGGTGTTGTAGGGTAGCCTTGCGTAGCCAGACTTATCTGCTTTTGATATTGTCTGGCTACGTGACTAACAGGCTAGTTGTATAGGGAGAAACATGTCTTGCACCTTACAGATAGGGCAGTACAAGCATCAGATCACTTGAGCAATGTGCATCTCCTTAATGATCCTTCTTACTCAGTTACATATCTGTGGACCCTGATGAAGGCCTTGGCCAAAACGCGTAGGTCAACAGCGTTTTTTAACTCTTGCTTTTTAATGGATTTTCTACGTGAACTGAACAGAGTTGCCTCAAGGTTTAGGCCTTAGGCCGAAACGCGTAGGTCAACAACGTTTTTTTAACCATGGCTTATTAATGGAATAAAGGACCTTCTTTAAGTTTGCCACCATTTTTTCCCCACTGATTTTTACAAAGGTATTGAACTTTAAAAGAGCTCTTGTCCTGAAACTACAAAACCCTCTCCAAAGAGCACGTGTTTACAGTTTTCCCACAAAGCGCTGCTTCTTCTTTTATCTATTCAGTTACATATCTATTGAAAATATTCACTTAACCTATCCTATGTTTCCTCACAGTGGACCTATCTAGCCTTACTCCATGAAGATTTAGAGGTTACTAGATTCATATTCATCACAGACATGGCAAGTACAGCAACTTGCAATGGGCCTGTCTACAAATCTCTACAAGATTTGCTACACCTCTAAGATACTGATGTACCTGTAAAAAATACATCCTTAATGTCAACGAAGTCCATGATCAAAACACCAGAGGGAGTTTCACAAACCACGATCGGGTGACCAGATAGAAACTGTGCATTTGAGGGACAGAAGAATCGCTTGTGTTGGACAACTTGGACAAGTAGAGTTTTCAAATTATGCCCGAACCCGACCCGGCCTGAATGGGCCTAAAATGTAAGCTAATCAGTATGACCGGGGCTCAGGCTTCATGAAAAAATAAATATATATATGGATTTTTTTTGGTATAATAATGAAAATAATAATTCTGTTCTGTCTGTGTAATTATCTATTATGAAGATGGTGCTGACTGGGGTTTCACTTTTACGCTGTGATAAGAGTTCTCAAATTCTGCTCAAACCTGACCCTATCCGGCCCAACCTGAAGTTTTAGAGCCGGGCCGGGCCTAAAATGTATGCTAATTAGTCGGACCACTTGGGGGCCAGTTAGGGTCAGGTCTTAATTTTGAAGCCGTTGAGAACTCTTGGGACAAGTGGGACAGGACGGGGTTATAGCAACTTATAAGTTGCTATTAAATGCCTTGATGTCATATTCGACCATAGGCCTAATAATGCCAGTCATTTTGTTATTAAACCCCTCTTGGCGTCGCACATTTTGTTTTAAAATGCAAATTTTGGTCATATATGGCCAACTTGGTAGGCTACTGTAGCCTATAGTGGATATTTCTAATGTTATCTTAACAGGCTTAAAAACACATCTTGCAGGAAAAGAGACAACAGAAAGCCTACTAAATTATTAGGGGACTAACTATTAGGGCATTTGAACACTGATGCCTGCCAGTCACAATGTGGGACAGGGTCTGAATTTGTGGGACACCTGAAAAGTCTTGGAAATGAGGGACTGTCCCATGCACACTAAGGGGGACATCTTCTGGTCACCCTACGTTCAACCCATAGGCTCCAACAAGGAGTTAAATTAATTTCGCTCCTATGCCACTAAAATGTGGAATGCCCTGCCAACAGCCGTTAAGAAATGTGAATTGCTAGACTCCTTCAAAACTGCTCTCAAAACGGTTATCAGCGGCTGCAATTCGAGACTGGCCCCTGTAAAAAAGTTAGTTTGCCATACTGTACACGTTTTTCTTTCTTTTTTTGTTTTCTTATGATTTTATTTTGCATAGAATTGTATATTTGTACACGTCTTTATATGTTCTGATGAATGAAATATGTTTGAAAAGCTCTTTCTGGTTTTATCCTCATAGGAATTTTTGTATTGACCTGCACTTTCGTTTAAATGTAGGCTACCCATTCTAACAATCTACATTACTGCGCAAATACAAATTTCAATCAATCAATGTTAGATTGCTTTTTAAAAAAAAGAAAAAAAAACGTCAGACGTAGACGTATAGATATGCTATGCAGTATATTTAATAATTCAGATTTGTCAGACAGACTAGTTACAGGCAGCCTCTCAGTCTCAGTTCATCATGAACCTGTAATTTAATTAGGATTGCGGTTGTATTCAATAACCACCAGATGTCGCCACTTGACAATTGATTGGAAAAATATTCTGAAAGAATGTCCTAATCATGTGAATGAAGCTAACAGGTTTATGCACTTATTTCATTTCCTGGTTATACTCTATGCTTCATGGTTTGGGGGGTGGGGGGGGGGGGGGAAACACAACGTTTTACAAAAAGTTGTATTGTGCATTTTCTAATAAGTTGACACATGATGACACTGTACACATCTGAACTGATCATCATCTGACACATTTTTGCCTTTTGAAGTTGTAACTGGATGTCGATATATGATAATGATGTATCATCAGACAGTTGTTCTACGTTCTAAGTTGATACTAATGGCTTTAAGTTGGCTGACGAGGAAATATAAGGTCAGGGGTAACTGTAAGGGGTTGTTTATTAAGTCTTTGGAATCGTATTATGGAGCGGTAACTGGGGACTGGGGAGGGACCATTGACATAAATATATGGGAGCGGGAGGGACTTGAAATGTTGAAGGGAGTGAGGGGAATGACATTTGCGCTCCCCCCTCTCTCTTCGGGGTAGTTCGGGAGATTCGGGACTCGGGAGCAAGACCAGACCGTGCATGCGGGAAGACACCTGCGCCGAGACTTTAGTCTGAGTAGCCGACAGTGACAATTACAGCAGGATATAACATAATTCGCCGGAGTTCCCATAGGCATAATGCTTGGCAGCAATAAGATGCCAGCCACCGGTGCCAATTCACAGAAGAAGTTGGTTGAAAAGACACAGGAACCTCTCAAGAGGCTTGGTAAGGCATCTAGAACGAACCTCTAACCTTTCACTACAGTCAAGCGAATCCTTGATGGTCAGTTCTTCTGAACTTTTAATAGCTATTAAGTCGTGACTGTTAGGGTTTCTGATGTATGAACTGTAGCATTAAATAAAACAATATGCAAGTGGTACGGTAGGTAGACTATGTGCACATCGACGTCACCTTTACCAACACAAAACGAAGTTTATTGGATCAAGACTATTTTGAGATTTTCAACTTTAAGCTACATTTGTAGGCTAGTTTGGCTACTTCGCCTACTTGTATGCTCTGCATGGTTTTAGGTTTTGGCATATATAGCCTCAATTTTGTTTAGAATAATTTGAGTTCTAGTTTTTCTTTTTATGAAAGTATTTTGACTGTAGGCTACTCCTATAACTTGATGGCCGTTGTGACAGAGCTAGATTCATTGGTTGATTGATTCATCGATTGATTGAATACTTGAACAGTTTAACAGATTTATACAAAAGGTGCTAAAAGGACACACATGGGTTATAGTGAAACAGAAACACCATGACAATAGATCAAATGGGGTGGGTGTGGAGAAGTGAAAGTGATCATGTGTGACAGTGCCCGTTATGCCCAGTGCCCACTCCCTCTCATCATCACTCCACATGATAAAACCCAATGGTTTCAATCAACACACAGTAAACCAGTGTTTTCTCAAACTTTCTTTTGATGTGCATTTGGACCTCCATCCGGAAATATTTTGTGCCATTAAGGGCCAACATTTTCAAAAATGTCTTTTAAATAGCTGATGCAGGCCTATTATATAGGAACCTGGGGGTCACCAGACCCCACTTTGAAAACCCCTGCAATAAACATTCTGGGCATTAATCTAACTCTGTGTCAATTTTTACACTCAGAGTTAAAGTAACACTCTGGGTTTTACTCTGCACCTCGCTTAAAATAGAGAATTGCTGAACACACACACACACACACACACACACACACACACACACACACACACACACACACAGCAGCTGCCAGTCTCCAGAATGTCCTCAGAGATGTCTGGAAACTGAACCACAATATGTGTCAAGTCTGTGTCTCTCTCTCTCTCTCTCTCTCTCTCTCTCTCTGTGTCTCTCTCTGTCTCTCTCGGTGTGTGACTTCAAATTATTGTTCATAACAATGTTTTGTTTTAGTTCATAACACCTGTAGTACAGTATACTCAGATTTACAAAACACTCATGGCTACACTAAAACAGCAGTGTGTTGCATGAGACCGATATATTTGAGAGGTTGGAGTTAGTCCTCCTTGTTTACCAAAAGTCAGATAAGCGCAAATGGTTCAATATGTGCGTCGCCATAGACCTCAGGTTCTAGGAGGGGACACTGTGTATTTGATTTACCAGGGAGTCCAAGGTTATATATCACTACTAGTTATTAACTGTTAATAACTGGACCATGCCGCCTCGTCCTCAACAGCAGCTCATGTCATTTCAAGTACATATGAACGTTAGAAATTTAGTTTAGTGCAATATTTAACCTTTAACATACAGTATAAAACAAGTAGGTAAAGTGCTGAAAATTGCAACAAATACAGCCCATTAATTGGCAATATTAATAATTTATATGATCATGGAAAATCCCAGTGTGAATAAAGCAGTGGTTCTCATGGCAAGGCCCCCCAAATTGACATGTATTTGGCCACAGACTATACCCACCCATTTCAAAAGAAAACAACTGTGCTTTATGACCAGTGGCGTATCTACAATAAGGCGAGGGCAGGAATCACCCAATTCAATTCAATTCAAAGGGCTTTATTGGCATGAGAAAACATACGTTTACATTGCCAAAGCAGAAAGAACAATACAACAATACAGCAATACAATCAAAACAAAAATTATGTACTTTGAAGGTCAGAATCTTCAATAGATCAACTTCTATGTACCAAGATCACTCGATGCAGGTATAGTGCAGGAATATACACACAATGATTAGTCTTTAGGGTGGTTGTGTTCCATTTGATATCCTTCTCCTATCACAGCAACTCACAACTCCCAGCAGATATGGGAGTTTTTTGTCATTGGTCATGTTTTCAAAATCTCCGTGTGTGGTTGTAATCTGTGGGAAGTATGTGTCTCTGATGTCTTGGTACAACTTGGAATCACCCATTGGAATGTAAATGCAGGCCTTTCAGCCTTTGTATCCTACTCGTCTGGCAGGTATATCTCTTTGAAAACCTTTAGTGTTACGATTGTGCGCCGGAAGACGACAATTAACACATCTTGCCTGTCCAAAATGTAATTCTTGCCTGCCCAAAATGTAATTCCTGGTAACTCCACTGTGTAGGACCTCCTAGAACCCCCTCAAGGACCGCTCACCTAGAGATGTACCAATGTTTTTCCTTGAGGGGGTTCCTTTATGGACCCTCATTAAGAATTGTTAAAGGGCAGCTACTGTATAAGTACAGTAAGAGTATAAAACAGTTGTGCATATGTGCAACATCAACTGAAGCATTCAAAATATATCTGTAAATTACATATATCATCATCATGTGATAAATTACGTGGATTGGATTGTCACAAACTGGCATACTCTATAGTCTATACCGATACCAGCATTTTAGCCAGTATTGGCAGCTTTTCCGATACTAGTATCGGTATCGGAACAACTCCTCCCTCTGTTTACTTCGTTTACCTCCACAATGGAGGTTAAAGTTTGGGTTGATTTGGGTAGTGTATGTGTACTTGTATAATAGTCATATATACATCATGTACGTGTATATAATTCATTCATTCATTTATAACCATTGTCAGTTGACTCCACACTGATATTTCCTGTAAAACCAGTGTTTATATGCATGCAAACTGTATTTATAATCACATCATATTGATTATTGAGTGCATGAATAATGCAACATTCATAGGGGGACCAAGAAACTGTTCTTACATTTAATCTGGCCAATGCTACTTGATACAGACAGACTGCATTGTATTCCCAAATTTTGAATTTCAAAATACACTTTTGATTATCCAAAATAAATGAATAAACAGTTTGCACTCTGCCTTCATAATTTTTAAATGCACCACCTATAAGAGTGAGTGACCGAGGAGGGCCTGCCTGATTAGTTTATTTTGGATGTTTTGCATTCTCTTCAGCACCTGCCCAAATGTTTTTATTTTCTTTGGATAAAAAAAATAGTGAATAGTATTTTTTCCACGGGCTAACCCGAGGGAACAAAACATAAGCGAGCCACCTGGTCATGTGACAAATTAGGCTGTAAACGAATTAAGCTGTGAGTAAATTGAACCACGTGCTGAGGACATCTCATTTGGGCATGACAGAGCACAGAGGGCAAATTAAACTGTTCAGTCCCCCATATCATGTCTACAACAACTCTCTATCTTTAAGTGTAGAATCGATGCATGCTTGCTCTCATGGTAGTGGGTATGTTGAGCGAAACCTGAACCATACCCCATGAGATGTTGGTATGTAGGCCTCAGTGTCTAGCAAACATGCAAGCACAGTAGGTCAAGATTGTTTCGATCTTCTTTTTGATACAGGGTGAGGGCATCCCTGCTGGTCTCAGTGTTGATATATTCTTGTAGAAATATACCACATGGGACCGATCTTAAATGTTTATTGCTTTTAAGTTCCCACCGTATGTGTCTTCTCACTTGATCTCTGTATGTTCTATTCTTGCTTGCCCAGGCCAGCTGTATCGGAGAATTTCTCACTATACGAGTAAGACGCGGGAAGCGAACGCAGCTCGTACATATTTGGGTTTTGGACGTATAGCTGCTTTGGGGACTCCTTATATGGTGCCCCTTTTGTGCCCATATATGGAGCTGAGTGGACCTGGCCCCTTTTGTGCCCATATATGGAGCTGAGTGATTGCTGATGCAACACACTCCATATTTGGATAGTGGGACAGACACACACACACAGACACACACACACACACACACACACACACACACACACACACACACACAGACAGACAGACAGACAGACAGACAGACATGATCTGCTAGGTCTCATAGTAAGTGCTCACTGAATTCGCAATTAGTTATTGCCCTCAAAAAGCATTTCACCACCTCTGTAAGTTATTTCATTTTTAATAATTTGTTCTAATCTTTTCCACTCTTTTCTCACCACAAGAGCCTACTGTTGCATTCCTCAGCATGGTTGCTATAGCTCACTATGCAATGCTTTGACTATCTGGTTAAGTGTGTGTCAACAAGATTCGTTGCAGCTCACTGCGGGGGAAAAACAGAAAAAGAGGCTCAGCTCTTGGGCTTTAAGAATAATTCCCATTCTTCTTATACATACTTAATTACAGAACTGTAAAGAAAGAAGCCTAAACAGGCACAGGCAGTCAGGCACACAGCATTTCTTTTGGTACGTGGTGTTGTCAAGGTGAAATGTTTCTGGAACAGTGCATTGGTAGTGATTTTGGGCAATCGTTATTTCAGTTGCTCCAATCCTGCTGCATTTGGCAGAAACAGTGAAAGAAGACTGTAGACAGACAGAGAAAAGCAAAGTTGAGGTTATGGACGTGATGATAAAATAAGCGGAGGGTTCAAACAGAGAGGCAGTTAGGCAGTTTGAGCAGCATGGTCACTGACCTGCTGTTAATGAGGTCCTTGTGCTCTCTGCCTGTGGGAATGTCTTGTTACACAGCTTGGTGACCGTGTGGAAAACAGGCTTGTTTTGGTGGAGGGCTGAAGGGGGGAAATCTTTTGTTTTTCACCCTGGGATGAAGGAGAGAAATAAAATACATGGCTGCTCCCAGTTGGTTTCTACTTGAGGGGGAGGGGCGTTGAACAGCTTGTCATGTAGCTTGGAACTTGGTAAAATATGTGGCCGTGGCAATTTGAATCAAGACGAATCAAGCCTAATTTATACTACTAATTTATATAAGTCGTATCAACTTGTATGACGATGTTGCATGGCTAAATAGCGGATGTACTTAAGCTCACAAGCTGGTTATATTTTAACAATATTTTATATCAATATATTTAGCAACAAATATTAGAATAACAGATTCTAAACCATGTTAAATTATAAAGTAAATCATGATCTTTCTATTAAGAAAATCCATTTAGATGAATCGCAAGTAAATTACATTTTTATTGCAGTTTAGTCTGTAAGTACTAAACACAGTTTTCTCAATTTAAAGGGGGGAGGTTTCTAGACACAAAACTGTTTAGTTCACACCAATGGGTTGCTAAGGTTTGCTAGTTTGCTTCTATTTGCACACTGGACCAAGAGTCACACAAATGTGCATGTAAACATTCACTTTGTGTCCATTAGGACGTAACCATAACATTGCAGACCAAGGCCTTCGGAGGGATCAGCTTTGAACACACAGTTGTCTTGGCATTATGCAGACTTCCTAGTGTTAAAATCCATTCTTCCCTAACCACTGAAAAATCTAGACTATGTATGAGCCTTTAGACGAGAGTGTCAGACTGTAAATATACTTATTTTTGAGGGGCGCTAGCCTCTCCTATATTCAGCCATTAATGTAGATTTTCATTTTACACAAACATTAAATGCCCATTGACAATGAATCGAGTATTATGTCATGTGTCTGAGGCTGAATCAACATGTTACGTCATGAAGGTCAGTGATGCTAATAGGGTGCAATTTGCATCCCAAAACGCAGATAATTGATAATGGACCCATCTGTGGACCTTTCTGGGGGTCCCATGGACACACTACTGTACGGTGATAAGAGCGCCCCTCACTTCACACGGGTGCGATTATTATTTTTTCAATATTTTTTCAATAAATTCTCATAGTTAAATAGTTAAATCAAATTATTTTATAGTTAAATCAAATAATTTTACTTTATTTTATTTTCATTTTGATCTTTATTATCTCTCTAATCTTGGGTTACAGCTTACTACTGTTCCTGCTATGATATGACACATGAATGTCCCTTGCGGGGATCGATAATGGTTAATCTTATCCTGTTTTATCTTATGACCTTGTGTGTGTGTGTGTGTGTGTGTGTGTGTGTGTGTGTGTGTGTGTGTGTGTGTGTGTGTGTGCGTTCCAGGGGTGCTGGATAATGAGGACATACATACGATGATGAAGGGCTCCTACATGACGAAGATACGCTCCAGATGGCAGAAGAGCCGGACCCTGAAGCTGCTGGATGACGGGGTCACAGTGTGGTGTGAATCTACCAAGTACACCCGCAAGGCCAAAGACCAGCAGACCTGTGAGTAGCCCTGGCTGGAGCAAGGAGGGGTCGTAGTAGGTGGACAGACGGGAGCGAGGCCAAGAAAGGGGAAGAGGAAAGGCGTGGAGTGACCAAGATGTTTGTTTTGGGATCATATTTTGAGTGAGTGAGTTTCAGGGAAGGAAACGGCGGCGACAACACTTTGCCCTAAACAAGGGTGGTCATGTTGTGTACTTTTCACGATGAAAGATGAAAGTTAGTACACCCGAAACAGGAAAAGTAGGCTAATATAGAAGAACTCTATAGAAATACTCCACCAGCAACACTCCCTATTTTAGTCTATTCAAGTGCAGTGCACTCATTGTTTGCTGTGTTGACTTAGGGATTGTTGCAAGGAGAAACCCTCTTCAGCAAGTGAAACCTGTGTGTGTGTGTGTGTGTGTGTGTGTGTGTGTGTGTGTGTGTGTGTGTGTGTGTGTGTGTGTGTGTGTGTGTGTGTGTGTGTGTGTGTGTGTGTGTGTGTGTGTGTGTGTGTGTGTGTGTGTGTGTGTGTGTGTGTGTGTCTGTGTGTGTGTGTCTGTGTGTCTGTGTGTCTGAAAAATATTTAGAAAGTAACTATAGTTGATCATTTGTAATATATCTGAATACATTACAGGGTTAGCTTCAGGTCTGAGGAACATGTGAGAGACAGATTCTTACTGTAAGTGTGATTAGTCATAGTCAGGTAGAATGTAGCCTACAGTATGCTGCATGCCTTATCCCTGACACAATCTCTGTAAAGTGTAAAGGATAGATCAGAAAGGGAAGTCCACAGTCACAGCAGCTCCCTAATGATGTCACATGATGTCTATCTGTAATCCATATACAGTATTGGCTCATTAACGTGTGGGAACATAGTTATTATTGTCGGGTTTTGACCTTTTACGCCTCCCCCTTTTCTCCTCCTCTGCAAAATACGATTTTTACTAAATCAGCTGACCAGCCATTTCACAACTCAGTCTTGTGATAAGTGTGCATGCGTGCATACCGTGTGTGTGTGTGTGTGTGTGTGTGTGTGTGTGTGTGTGTGTGTGTGTGTGCAATTATTTTAATCCATCGTTGTACAACATAGTATAATGTAGGGGTTAAGTCTATCTAGTTGCTTAGTTTTAACACAATCAATTGGAATGTTTTTGAGTAAATTCATTGCTATATGAAAAACAAAACTTGCTTCTCGATTATTCAATTAAACTAGTTATTAAACTGGTTCTAAATGTCAGTTTCAAGGTTGGAATGATGATGATGTTGTGGAATGTGGGTGTGGACTTCGTTAACATTAAGGAAGTATCTAGACAGGTACATGGGTATCTTGGTGGTGTATCGAATCTTGTGGACCAGACCCATTGCAAGATGCTGTACTCTGTCGTCGACCCTAAGCCATTCCAGCCTGTCAAAGTGGGCAGGGGTGAGGTGGGTTCGGGGGGTGAGGCCAAGTAGGAGCCTGACCAGTTTGTTTTGGGAAGTCTGGAGCCTAGTTTTAAGGGCCTTTGAGGTGCTGTGGTACCAGGAGGTGCATGCATAGTCAAAGAAACCTTGTACGAGGGCTCCTATTAAGGTCTTCAAGGGGTTTGTGTGTGTGTGTGTGTGTGTGTGTGTGTGTGTGTGTGTGCAAACTACTTTCGCTGCGCGCGCGAGTGTGTGTCAGTGCGTGTGTACTGTGCATGTGTGCACACGTGGACATTTGGACAAGCGCACATTTTCTGTGTAGCGTGTGTGCGTGCGTGTGTGTACGCCTGGCCAAGTGCAGTGGGGATGAAACCGTCTTCAGTTTGCGCGGCTAAACACAACACAAGATACAACTGTCTTCCCTCTCCCACCCCCCCAACACACACACACACACACACACACACACACACACACACACACACACTCAGCGTGAAGTGGCTACAGCGCACGCTCCGGCGAAAACAGCTAATCTACAAGCTCACAACATCACAGGTTGCAAAAGCCATGAGTTCTCTCAAGCCAAAGCTCAAAATTGACACCATTTTGGACGCAAATGCCCCTGCAATTGGATCTGTGCGACTTACCAAATATATCTGGGAGTACCTGTGCGACTGTCCATACTTTCTGTGGTGCATGTCAAACTGGGGGTCCTTGATACTTTTCAAATAGGGGTCTGTGGGATAATAAGTGTAAATGTTTCCATGAAAACGTTTCCCTACCATGTATTTGTAAGAATACTTTCATGTTAAACTGCTGTTTTTATTCATTACAAAAACACACGCAAATATATTATACAAGTTGAAATATATCAGAACGGGTAAGGACTAATCTTTCGGTCTCTCTCTCCCTCCCTCCCCCCCTCTCTCTCTCTCTCTCTCTCTCTCTCTCGCTTCCTCTCTCTCCCCCCCCCTCTCTCTCTCTCTCTCTCTCTCTCACGCTTCCTCTCTCTCTCTCTCTCTCTCTCTCTCTCTCTCTCTCTCTCTCTCTCTCTCTCTCTCTCTCTCTCTCTCTCTCTCTCTCTCTCTCTCTCTCCCTCCCCCCCTCCCTATAGTTTCCTGTGCATGACACCTCTGCTACATCTATGTAATCTTCTTGGCAGCATTGCTATTGCTGATCAAGGAATGTGTGTCGTGCTACACAGTAAAACCCTGAGTGTTTCACTGTGTACACCTTTAACCCACGGCTCTCGGGGGATGGGTATTGCGTAGCATGGGGTGAGAGGGCAGTCGGTCAGTGAGGGTTAGTGGGTGGTAAATGCAGCCGTGAACGCACTGTGCCAAAAATAGGGAGAACAGCGGCGTTGTGGCGTGTTGTAACACTCAGAAGTGCACAGTGACACCATACAATGTTGACAACTCACAGGGCCGGGGCAGAGTGGCCACTATATATCACATAGACAACATAACCACGTTACAGAGGTTACTTGGTTGTCCATTCTGTCCAATGCATGCAAGATTGTGTGTATATATGCACGATGCACTGTATATATTTGTGTGCATAAGCATTGTGTGTGCATAGTCTGCATACGGGCATGTGTGCATGCGGCAAATCTATAGCCAATCTTCAAGCTCACAACACGTCACATCGCGAGGTAGTTGTGATCTTGTAGTTCAGCTATTTTCGCCTATGAAGGCATGCCCAAAATACGGATGCCTGGATTAATGTGGTTAAATTAACACCGCAGATTTTACGTATACATGTACAATTCTGTGTACAGTGTGCGTGAGTGCATGTAGGGTTTGGCCTGGTGCCACTATGCTCTGTTTAAGGCCGTCCTTCAGGACCAGTGGGAATGTGGGATCTGGCACCTGGCAGTAGCTCACTATTGTGCCCTGATCTACACTGAGGGACGTGACATGGAATGCAGCACTTGAAAGTTTGGCTGTCAGTCGACAGTCAACACGTGGTGGTGGCACGCGCGCGCACACACACACACTCACACTCACACTCACACACACTCACACATACATGTTAATGCCGTAGTCGAGACAACCAAGGCGAAGGAATGTATCAGCAATTTTGAGGAGGTGGATGGCAAGGGCTTTCATAGAGAATGAGACAATTGTCTGGAGAGACACTGTATTGTCCGTTTGTGCAAAGTCTCTTCAGAGATAAAACAAACTCCTCCACACTGAATGACGTTTTTATTTGTGATTGGATCACACAGTTACAGTACACAATAAAATCCTCAGTGTTAATCTAAGTCTGAGACATTATGGATGTCGTACATTTGTACATTCTCATCTGAGTTAAAAACGGATACACTCAGTGGTGTATAAAATGTTGTATAGAATGTTGTGCAAATTGGCCCATGAGGTGGTGCTATAATTCTTCTGCTCTGCTCTACACAGAGAGAGCATGGCTTTCAGTTTCAACCAAACATCCAGTGTCATAGAGTTGCAGGTTAAAATTATCCTGCTGTGTGGCATGTATATCAGGCACATTTCTCATTGCTCAGGCCTATGCAGGTCATGTACCATGTGTGTACTTGTGCTCGGCACTGCCATGCCATCCTTAATTCAACAGAGACTTTATGGTTCCAGAAAACACTTGACCTTTTAGTTACGCCTTTTAGTTACGACAGATCTCCATTGATCTCCATGGGCTTTTAAAGCTGCCAGTGTCCAGCCAAAGCTCTGTTTACTCAGCAACAGTGACACACTTATAACCGCCTCTCTCCTGCTGTGTGTGTGTTTATTTGTCCCTGTTGTACCTATATCTACATTGACTGTGTCTCCCTCAACGTGCCCTCCCCCATGCAGTCTCAGTGGCGGAGGTGGAGTGTGTGCGTGAGGGATGCCAGTCGGAGGCTCTACGGAAGCTGGTCGGGTCCATACCGGAGAGCCACTGCTTCACGGTGGTGTTCCGGGGTGCCCGGAAGAGCCTGGACCTGCAGTGCTCCAGCGAGGACGAAGCTCGCCACTGGGTCCGAGGAATCCGGACCTTGAAGGAACGTGTGGCCAACATGAGCCAGAAGGAGAAACTGGATCAATATCCTTCTTCGCTCCAATGCCCATGTTGCACAACACTTGTCACGCACGTACAATCCCACGTCCATAGTTTCCATGTGCAGTAATGACTTGCAAGAAAACACCGTCTAAATATAGTCCGAATATCCTTGTCAATATTATAATCCCTGGTACCCACTACTCAGTTGTTGGTGACGCGAGAGTAGACATACTCTACAGCAGGGGTGCCCAAAAGGTACTGTAGATCGCGATCTACCTGTAGATCACAAGGGCTGTGCAGGTAGATCACATGACATGCCCCTAAAAAGTATTAAAAAAAACTATTTTTGGCATCTGCCACTTGAATTAAGGTGACTTGATTGATTGACATCAAAAAGGGCCCGTCAGTTCAAACCCACAATGCAATATCTTGTTTTCAAGAGTGTTGCTGTCCACAGATGTCAGTAGCATTACAGATTAAATACAAAAACCCTACCTATTCCATTTCTCCCCCTCTATTTCCTACATTTGTAGCTCCGATATTCAATTTTTAAACTATTTTCAGCAATGGTTTAATATTCTTTTTTCGGCGGGTAGATCTTGTTCACTGGTCATCTTGAAAGTAGCTCTCAAGTAAAAAAAAAAGAATAGTGGGCACCCCTGCTCTACAGTGTAGTAGAGTAGAGTCTACAGAATTGATCTCACCCTTCTGTTGAATTTTATTTCTAGATGTGAGAACACATGGATCAGTAGGGCAGTAGGGCATGCCTAGAAGTATATGAGAGTTGTAATCTGATCATTATCTATATCTACAGTATACACAAATGTCGGGGCCACCTAACTAAAAAGTGTCACTGTTCTATTAACTCTCATAGACATGGTTCATTGTTATTAGACATCAAAGTGTTCAAAAATGAGTGTGAAATTAATATGACTTAAGTAGCCCACTGTGAATCCACATACTGCCATAGCTATGTGTGTAGTCATGAACCTTAACCTTTGACACTTGGATCCGTGGCTACCTGAGACGAGCGGATGAGAATCAGGACGGGAAGATGAGCTATGATGAAGTCAAACGACTGCTGCAAATGATCAATATTGAACTGAATGAGCAGTATGCACGCTCATTATTCAAGGTCAGGTTTAAATGAATATGTAGGGGTTCTTTTGAATCTGTGATACATAGCGTTACATAATCTTGTGATACATTAAGGGTAAGGGTTATAGGGGTACATAATCATGTTCAGTATATGTTTAAAGGTGCTGTAAGTGATATGTTAAATATCTCTATAATATAGAACACTATCAGAATATTGATGCAATGATTATTATCACAATATAGAGCTTTACTTCTTTTAAAAACAAAAAACATATAACTTGCTGCACCTTTAATAACAGGTGAGTATTAGGGTGGAAGAGAGAGTTAAGTTAAGTCTGATTTATACTTAGTTGCCGCGCCTTTCTCGTGCATTGCAAATAGCAGATCTCACAACATGTCATGGAGACGTCACGTGAGCTTGTAGATTGTCTCTTTTCTGTGCAAGACACCATTGTCACTAAGTATAAATCAGGCTTTAAATCCATGGGGGCGGTGATATTTTGCTTGTTAGGGTGATGAAGATTGCATGGGGTGTGGAATAAGTGTTCAGTTACTAAGCCAATCCTCCAAGTATCTACCCTGCCTCTCAAACACAGTTAATGACTTTATTTTGGAGGATTACCAGCTATGTATATTATGTCTCAGGCCCTCATTATTGTTAAATTGTTGCTTTCATGTTCCCTTCCAATGTGATCCCTGCTGCAGCCTGCAGTGTATGATATCTGTTTTATGTACGGTAACTATGCTTGGGTTGGTTTAAATTATATATAGGTGCCCTCTACCCTGGGAATTTGATGCACTCCCAAAACAACAGCAGATCACAAGGTCCAACCATAGTAAAAGGGCAATAGACCATCTCCCTGTGTCTCTATTCTTCCATTTTACATCAATCTTGTATAAATATGTCTTTCATTGCTATCGTCTGTATCCTAGAAATGTGACCGTTCGTGTGACGGGCGGCTGCACCCCACAGAGATTGAGGAGTTCTGCAGGGAGCTTTTGAGGCGGCCAGAGCTGGACTCCGTGTTCAGACATTACTCGGGCAATGGCTGTGTCCTCTCCACGGCTGAGCTCCGTGACTTCCTGGGAGACCAAGGGGAGGACCCGTCATTGGACCATGCCTTAAGCCTCATACGCACCTATGAGCTCAATGACTGGGGTAAAAACACTAAAGCACGCACCAAGAAACACTCACTAAAAGCTTAACTTCCCAAGACTGTGATTAGTCTAATCCCTGTTGTAGAAAAAAATTGAATTAAGTGTGTCTACCGTGTCTTATATTGCACGGGTTCTCGTCTACAGCAGTTCAAAAAGATATACAGTAAACAAATTCACTGTCTGCGATATATGTTGTCGTTCAGTGTCGTTCATGATTTGATTCCCTTCATCGAAAATAGGTAATGAAAATGAACATGCTCTGTAACACATTGCAGCTCAGAAGAACCAGTTCATGACCCAGAATGGTTTCACAATGTACATGCTGTCTCTGGAAAATGATGTGTTTGACCCCAAACACTCCCGCGTCTACCAAGATATGACCCAACCCATGGCGCACTACTTCATCTCCTCCTCTCACAATACCTACCTTACCAAGGACCAAGTCACCAGTGCCAGCAGCACAGAGCCTTACATCAGGTCAATACTTTAACTACTTAAGCCCTATTTAAAAATATCTAAAAGCACAATATTTCTTCAAATGTCTTGTATGCCTTTATGACGTGCCCAAAGGGACGCTGGGTTGAAATTAGAGCGGATTTAAAGAAAAAGAAGAAAATAGCAATTGTTATGAATTTAGATTTTAACTGTGGTGAAACCACATCCTGCAGTGTGATATCCCTGCTTTGATAGATTACAGTAAGTATTTCTTTCTGTCTCTGACGATGCCAGGGCTCTGAATCAGGGGTGTCGCTGTGTGGAACTGGACTGCTGGGATGGAGATAAAGGAGAGCCTGTCATATACCATGGGCGCACTCTTACGTCCAAGGTGCCTTTCAAAGAGGTCATTGAAACCATTAACCAGTATGCTTTTAAGGTGAGAAAATCATACAAATATAAAAAGTTAACAACTTTTTTGGTGTAACCTAAGGTTTTTACACTATGCACAGTGATCTTCCAGATCGAAATCTAGATTCTTGACTTGTTCCCTCTTGCAGACTTTACTACTGGAACCTTTACCTTCTCTGATGCAGCCCAGGCGCATTGTGACTTTGACATGGTGGCGTTACAGAATGAAGGTCCTCTGTTTATATTTTGTGGTCTGCCTGCACTTTAATGATTTGTTACGTCTCATCCCAGGCCTCTCCATACCCTCTGACTCTGTCCGTGGAGAACCACTGCTCTGTAGAGCAGCAGGCTGTCATGGCCAAACACCTGTGCACCATCCTGGGCAGCAAGCTGCTCACCAAGCCCCTCAGTGACCAGCCACTGACCCAACTGCCCTCTCCCGAGGTAGAACACGTGACCCATGGCCTTCTCTACCCACCATACACTCCTGCTCCACATGGCTTCCATGTGGACAAGTCAGTGCCACACCGCTTACACTGTTTCCTTTGGCTCTTCTTTTGCAGGAGTTGCGGGGCCGTATTCTGGTGAAAGGGAAGAAGGCAACCCCTCACCTGGGCCAGCTAGGTAAAACGAACAGTACTTGTAGCTTTTCCTCCAGTTCTGATGACGAGTTACTAAGCAGCAATAAGAATACACCCAAGAAGGATGCTCCCAAGGTTCGTTCATTTAGTCAATTTCAATTTCATTTCATGCTATATGAACACATTTGGAATAAATATGTTAAGAACATGGAATGATTTGGTGCTATGCAACGTTTTGAAAAGTGGTGTTTAAAATCAATCTACTGCTCACTTCAGCTCTTATCTACTCCATTTCTTTCAACAGCATCGCTTACTGTACACAATCATTCTAGGATCACAGGGATATTATTTGGTTTCTTTGTGTTATGACTACACCTTAATTGCGTTGTTTGCCCTACATAGGTGGTCTGCTCTAAGCTGAGTGAAGAGCTGTCAGCATTGGTGGTGTACTGCAGGAGTGTCCCCTTCCGTGGGTTTGATAAATTATCTGAAAAAACACCAAGCGACATGTCCTCCTTCTCAGAAAACGATGCCCTTAAACACATCAAAGAATCAGGTGAAGGTTTGAAATAATATTATCTTGACCTTAAGTGTTTTATAAATTTGTAACATTGGGTTGGGTAACAACAAAATCTTATGCACACCTGATCAGCTCAGAGATGGGTGCATAGGCACTAGGCAGTGATCATAAATATAGATCCATCCATCTTCAACCGCTTATCCGTAGTCGGGTTGCGGATCTGGGGGATCCCGAGGCGTTCCTGGACCATTTTGGAGATTTGTTCCCTCCATCTGATCCTTGGTCTGCCTGGGGACCTCCCTAGGGAGACGCTTGCCTTGAGTCGATAGGCATCTTTACCAGATGCCTGAACCACCTAAGCTGGCTCCTTTCCAAGCAAAGAAGCAGCGATTCTACTCTGAGTCTCTCTTGTGTGACTGAACTTCTCGCCCTATCTCTAAGGGAGATGCCAGCCACCCGTCTGAGAAAACTAATTTCTGCTGCTTGTATCCGCGACCTTATTCTTTCGGTCATGACCCACACTTCATGAGAGTAGGAAAATTACCTCCACACCGTCTATACTTAAAGGACACCTTTATTTAGGCAACATTTGGGTCATTAGACCTTCTTCAGGCATCGGTGCCTGAAGAAGGTTTGTCCGAAAAACACTGTTACTTTCATGTAGTCATTTATTCACATTCATTTTTAAGTTTTACTCTTCATTTTTGCAGGAAAGCTGTTTGTCAGACACAACAGCAGGCAGCTGAGCCGGATCTACCCCTCTGGACAGCGTCTTCAGTCCTCCAACTATGACCCCCAGGAAATGTGGAATGGTGGCTGCCAGATGGGTGAGTACTCCAGTATAGAGATGTACTGTAGGGACACTAGAGCTAGCAGCCATTATCACTTTAGTAATTAAAAACAAAACAGTTACAGTATGGTTGTCTGGGTGTCCCAAAAGGATAAAGACAACAGTAAACACGTATTCTACTACAGTAATTCTCCTGGGCGCTTGTTGAGAGTAAACATCACATACTTGACACTAATGTTATGATAACTAACACTGATGTCACTCGCATCTACTGACTCTTTCATTGGCGCATACAGTAATGCTAAAAACAAAAGTGGTTCTCAAGAATCTCAAACATCTTCAAGTCAAGGAGCCCCCATAATGTTTTCAAGATTATTCACAATTCCTCAATATATTTACAGATTCAGTGTATGTACAGGTCTACAATGGTAAAACAAACCAGCAGCAGGGTCCCACCTCCTCTTTTTATGATGCTATATAAACTGGACCCCCGTCAACGACCGGTGGGGATCCCTGGCCCCAACTTTGAGAATCACTGTGCTAAAATGTAATATTTATTTTGTTGAAAATGATTGTTTTTGTTGTCTTCTCTTCCATTCCATTCCCCCGTGTGCTGTATAGTGGCCCTGAACTTTCAGACGCCTGGGGAGCAAATGGACCTGAACCAGGGCCGTTTCCTTCCAAACGGTCGCTGTGGATACATCCTCAAACCAAGCTTCCTCCGCAGCCCAACTTCCAACTTTAACCCAGAGATCACAGGGGGAGGTCCTGGACACGTCCCCACTCAGCTGACTATACGGGTGAGCAACTGCACTCACTAAGAATATTGAAAAAATCAACACCCCACTGGTGCTCATAGTCACATAGGTAGTCACGTAGGACACGGACATTGCTGTTCCTTGGAGTGGTTGCACCACTCAAAAATGTATTACGCATGTTTGACTAGAGACTGACTTGATTGATTTTACTTTCAGATATTATCTGCACAGCAGCTGCCAAAAATCAACATGGACAAGGCCAGTTCCATTGTGGACCCACAAGTGTGGGTGGAAATTCATGGAGTGGGGATTGATAATTCAAGAGACAAAACTCCCCGTATTGACAACAATGGTAACTTGACCATTTAATTATGGTAATAGTGCCATAATCTTTTACACATACTATATTAACATTATGCCTTGTGATTCAAAACTATTTCTGAACCTTAACCACTTAAACCCTATACGTTGTGATACATCCCATAGAGAAAATAACTGGAGCTTGTAGATCAGCAATTTTCATCAGATTTCCTATTTTTGCTGAATGTTCGTTTGTATAAGAAATTAAGAATATACAATTAGAATTTGCGTCCTCACCATCGTCTTCAATGTTTGTGTTTACGCAATGTTTGTCATTCATTATCAATGGCATTTAATGTCTGTGTTAGGACAAACACCTCAAAACTGGACATAGGAGGCCCCTCAAAAATACAAATGTACGAAACAATAGAAGGGCATAAGAGGATACAAGAGTCAATGAAGCATAATAAGAGCATAAAAAGAGAAAAACACAACTTATAATCATCAAGTAGTAAAAGCAAGTCTATAAAACGTTTGTGAATTAATTTTAAATAGAACACTGAACTTGCTAGCCTGATTTCGTCATTTCAAAGTCTAGAGCCAGTACACTTCGTTGATACATGCTGAGTGCTAGTTGTGTGTGTGTGTGTATTTCTTTCTTTTTTCACATCATAGCTCTCTTATGCCCTCTATAGGTTTTAATCCCCGGTGGGACTGCACTCTAAGCTTCCAGCTGCAAGTTCCTGAACTGGCCCTGGTGCGGTTTGTAGTCGAGGACCATGACCATACTGCCAAGAATGACTTTGTGGGCCAGTTCACCATACCTCTCACAAGCCTACGGACAGGTAAACAGTCTCCTGCTATATATATATAATATAGAGGCGCATATCAAATATCTATCTTGCATTGAGACGTTGTGAGCTTGTAGATCGGCTATTTGAACTATTTTGTTTTTCAAAATAGTAAAAAACGCCAAAAAGGTCCAGGCATAAGGGGTAAGATAGGACCCATATAGGCTCTAATGAGAGTCGCGGGTTTGATTCCCGAGCCCGACAAACTCTGCTGCCTGTCAATCCCTGTCTCTCTTTCCATGTTTCCGGTCTATCTCAACTGTACTATCCAAATAAAAGCAGAATATATAAAAAATAATACATATATATTGAAGCATTTAAATGTTTGTGATGTTCTCTCTTTCCTCAGGTTACCGTCATGTGCACTTATTGAAGGCAGACGGCTTCCCCCTGTCCCCTGCTTCTCTCTTTATCCATGTGAAGGTGTCGCAAAAAGGAGTTCACATCAAAAATGTGTCAGAACGCATGGCCATGGCAAAGGCTACGGCAAAGGCCTCAGGGAGGGGGAAGGTATGACATGGTATGACATGACATAACATGACATGAAATTTCAAGTAACTGTATGTAAAACTTGTGTTTCTGACAACAACGCACATTGAGAAGAAAATCACTGTGGCTGCTGCTGCTGCCTACATGTCTGCCTCCGACCTCATGCGACCAATTTAAAGCTTCTAAATTTCTGAACAATGCAAGAAAGATGTAATTGTATCGTATACTGTATGTGTATACGTAGGAGTGGAGAATCTACAAATATTTGGTTTAGGAGTTTATCCCAGATTTGTGGGATATTGCAGTTTGTTTTACAAACACAGGATAGGATGTTATTATCCAATAACATCATAATCTCTCCTTATTTTTTGATATTTAAGAAATGCAGTATTTAACAGTTTTATACTTCAGTATTAACTTACAGAAATATTTATTAACATTATGAAAATGCTCTTAGTTGACTGAAGCTAGCTTAGAAGTTGTTAGGAGGCCAATCTTGGCAATAGTTATGTAGATTTACCATAGCACAAATGAATATCTTTCAGTGGTAAATGTGTTGTAAACCTTGTAGTGTTTGACAGAGTCTGTATCAAAGACTTGTCTGTATAGAGCGTCGTAGTACCGCCCCCTTCGAGGGCACCGGAAGAGAATTAAAATGTCCCATAGATGTAGCAGAAAGTATTTATTTAAAGACCTTTAAGCCTTGGACAAAGTCAACTCGGATGGTGACAAATCGTGACAATAAACTTTTTTTTTAATTAGAAAGAAGGAAAGAAAGACAAAAATTGTGTTTATTGTCATGATTTGTCATCATCCGAGTTGGCTTTGTCCGAGGCTTTAAAGGTTTTTAAATAAATACTTTTTGAAACGTCTATGGAAAAATGAATGCCCTCGTTGGTCTGAAAGGGGACGGGACTGCGATGCTCTATGCATGTAGGTTGATAAATTAAATTATCAATCAATTTAAAACGTTAGTCTAATCATTAGACTAACTTAGACTAATGTGATACGCTAACTTTCACACGTTTTATTTCTCTCACAGCTGAATTGACTGGATATTACCTTATTAACAGACCTGAAATAGGTAGCTAATCTGTTACATATTAATGCTATTTATATAAGCAGTGTTGGCTCACTGGTAGCCCTTTTATTGTGGTTAAAAGTTTAATTCTAAATGGTAAATGACGATGGAAATTATTAGTAAGCTTTTCCTTGGCATCATTTCATACCGTCCATGCTAATGTGAGCTGTTCAAAGCCATGTTTAACTCAATATAATTAGCATTTTAGTTTCATTAGTCAAATAAATATTACTTGTTAGCTGACTAAATTGCACTAAGTATAAATATTTGTCTGAGTAAGGTGATTGAACAGTGAACACTGTCATTGTCTATAACCCTCTGCAGGAACATATATAATATTTTACTGTGACATCTAATTCAAAGATGCATGGCCCATAGTAATTGTCTAGATTAGATAGTTTATTTGTCCTCAAGGAGGAAATTCTGTTCTACAGTAGATGTGGCATATAACACAAACAAATTGTACAGAATTATACAACGTACATGATTTACATGAAAACTTAATTACAGGCATGAGGCATCACAAAGTAGAGACAAATAGATGGATTCACACTACACAGCATGGACTGGATTTCTTGTAACTTGATTGAATGCTTTGCAAATAAGGAAAGTACAGTTCGAAACAAGATCTGCTAAAATGATTTTAAACCCAAGAAGGCCTCCATTTGGTACTCAATTAATCTGAAATAAAGTTAATAAAATAATAATTTAAGGGGAGGTAACTTAGGTTCTTTAGCTTTTGAGATATTATGGTAGGCTACAGTACGTTATTGTTGAACCATGTACTAAATTGGGATTGGGAACGTTGATATACAGAGAGAAAGGGAGAGAGAGTAATTTGTTATTTAGCTTTACTAGGATGGCCATGACAACTGCATTTAAAGGGTCGTGGTGAGTGGACTTTGACAGTCATGTGTAGAGTGTAGAGATTATACCACAATTATACTAAATAATTTGAAAATGACCAATTCTATTTTAAGCCATCAATTATTGGTACAAGATTGTCTTAAGTGTCCAAGCATGTCATACATTACATTCAACCTTATTGCACATTGAGTCTTACATACAGTAAAAGCAATGAGGAACAAAGCCTTAACCTTGCAGTGTTATAGCGATGCTGTGTGTTTGCCTTGTAAAATATACAAAAATGTACTAAATGATAAAATTATATACTACAGTTTTCAATAAAGTGCCATTAATACATGTGATGCAGGAACTTTCTTTTGTGTGTGTGTGTGTGTGTGTGTGTGTGAGAGAGAGAGAGAGAGAGAGAGAGAGAGAGAGAGAGAGAGAGGAGAGAGAGAGAGAGAGAGACAGAGACAGAGACAGACATTGACCTCTAAAAGAGAAACAGTGCTATTATGTGTTTTCTTTGTTTACAATTAGAGGTTACTTATTGGCCATTTATTACCCAGTAGTTCATTGATCTCTTTTGTGTTGGCCAAGGCCCTACCATCCACTGTATGAGTTAAGCCTAATTTATACTGTGTGACTCTGTGAGGTGAGGTAGCCTAAACCATGGCTCAATAGCACTGAGTATCCGATTCCGACCTCACACAGTCAGTCTGTCTGTCTGTCTGTTAAGCTGTTAACATTATATTTAGAGAAAGATTACTGGAATATAGAGCTTTAACTTTAATAGTAAATATATAATGGCTTGCATTATTCTTATAGTGTACTGTACTGTTCAACTCACTTACAATTTGTTTCACTCTACTCTGAGTAGTTATAGAAATATGTAAAATATGATATTTGGCCAGTACGAAAATATGATATTTTGCATACCTGCATATTTTAATGTAGGAGTAGTCTTCTATATTGAAGAGAGAGCTGTCTACAGGGGGGACGATATATTTTCTACATACACACCCTCACAGTGTGTTGTTCTGCTGTGAGGTGAGGTGTTGCAAGCTTGTGTAGAATAGATCATTGCCTATTTTTGTAGACTAGAGGGAAAAAAGAGCAGGCCAAGTACAGCGCCAAAGGTCAAGTTCACATATTGAGGGTTCACATGGTTGAATGTCTGAAAATACACATTTGCTTGAATCCAACTTATTAATGGAAAAGATCACATGTGAACATAAACAAATAAATAAATAAACATTATTCACAACACTGATGATAGTGCTGCTGTCAAACAAGTCTAAAACTAACTGAAAAAGTTGAGCCTGCAACACAATTCTACTCTGTAGAGTAGACTGTAGTGGTGGGGGACTGGGGTCCCTGTTTCATCTCCTTCCTCAGGAATAACGTCTGAATAACGTTGAAGACCTTAGACCCCTGGTCTAATTGATTATTGATATATGAAATGAAAACACTGAAGCCAGTTATCAGAGCTCATGCACTGGAGCGCCAGCGCTCTGGACCAATAGCATTCGGGGGTGTTTAAAGGCGTCGAGGGCACGCGGTGGTTCCTCACTTCCTAGTTGAAGATGGCGGATGAGAATGAGACAGCAGCGATGTCGGAGAAAGAAGATGTAGAAGACCACGGGCACTGCAGCGACTGTGAGAACGAAGAGCACCACTTTGATGATGGGTAAGGGCACCGTCTGGGCTCGAACCCAGCGTCATATGTGTCATGGTCTGACTGGCACACTTTAGTGAAGCGAGCCGAGGCGAGGTAACTATTAGCTCGGAGGATCGGGAGTCCGAGCAGCTTGGTCCCGCCCACTTGCGTTCGCTCCATTGGATAGAAACGGCTGGTCGCTTGCCCGTTCCCTGCGACGATTGGACGACGGTGCATTCTTTTCCTGGTATGGGCGGGACTTACGGCTGGTTTCATTCCCTCATTGCTTCTGATGGCGAGGATGGTTTAGGATAGAGGGGAAGATTAAAGTTATTTCAAACATCATGTTGTATTTATATTGCACGACGGTGGCCTGTACCGCGGTACTCTACTAGAGATCTCAAGTCCAGTGTTTTTAAGTTGACACACCATTCTGGACTCTTCCACGACCACGGCCCGTTGATCAAACAGATGCCGTTCGTGGCAACCCCCCAGCTGACATTTAGCGACATAGCATGCTGCTTGCTAGCTGTCAAACCCTATTGTCTGTCTGTGTTGTCTATAGTATGGCGCTGGCTGCATTCAAAGTGAAACTAAACGCACACATAAGCACAATAATTATGCAGATGGGAAATGGATGACGTTAATTGTCACCTGTTTGGTCTCGTTCACATTGTGTGAGTCGATGGTCTTTGGTTTGGACCATCGATATGCATCACAGAAGCACGGTTTCTAATGCAAACAGGCAGCCTTGACAGTCAGTCACGCAATATTTAGTCAGTGTTGCATGGAAATCGCCTTTTGATTCGCACTGGCTAACAGTTAATGGCTCGACTTGCGTAATGACAGTCATGTACTTGTATGCACCAAGGCGTGTCTAACGGTACATCACCATAAATAATTCTCCATACCGTTTGAGACCTAAACATTGGGGGTGGGGTGGGGTAATGAGCAGAGTGACCCTTGGGGGCTTGGAAGTTGTAGCCGTTATTATTCATTCATTGAGCATATGTGATCGTCTCGTTACTCATTTTGCATACCCTGCACCTAAACGCATATCCCCCTACAGGCTACACACACAGACACACGAAACAAAGAATGGTTCTGGATGATAAAATGGAAGCCTGTCGAACAAGCCATTGAATGTTTTGTTATGTATTGTCCCTATACGTGCTCTGACCTCTTGTACATGCACGTGTATACACTCTTGCCCTGGGATCATGTGATATTGGCCATCTGTCCTGGAGTTACAAATACAGGCCACTGCCTGGCCTTACTCCCCCTTGGACGCTAATGAGATTATCCCATATTCTCTGTAAGTATGCAGACTCCCTTGGCCCAGAAGATGGGAGAGTTGGGTGGGGGGTTTCTAGTAGTAGCTACTTTTTTCAGAAAAGTGGTAGGGTTTATGACTGACTGGCAATGGATGCAGTTAAATGGTTACCATTTGAAAATGGGTTTTAATGTGAGGGGCGATCACACACAGAGACACATTCCTCACCATTCTTAGTCTCACAGAATTGTGCTTGGGGTAGATGTGTCTCGCTCGTATGAAGATGTATAGATGTCATTTCTGGTAGAGGTTCTCTGATCAGGTTTTTGGGGACCGATCCTGGTCATCGATTGTTTTTCTCACAATCGGCCGATATCGATCTTGTGCATAAGGGGAAAATTTCCGAAGTTGTTATTATATGTCAAAAAAACTCGCATCAAAACTGTGTGTGTGTGTGGGGGGGAGGGGAGACAGGGGATAATATAACTATATATCTGATTGACTTTTATTCCACTTAAGATCGGGTAAATTGCCAATCACGATCAAGTCATTTGGAGTGAAAATTAGCCGATCACTGATTGGTTGCTGATCGATCTGAGCATCTCTAATTTCTGGCCCCTTTGCTCTATTTTGAAAGTCTGTCCCAAACAGATTTATGATACGTTTTTTAAACGGAATGAAGGACATGTATCGTTTCTTTCCTGTTTCAGTGACAAGGGTCTGGGGGATGACACTGGGGCAAAGAAGAAGAAAAGGAAACAGAAGAAGAAGAAGAAGTCTGGAGCCACAGAAGAAGTACAGGACCCCCTTGCCAAGGTCAGTGTTGGGTAGAGAGCATTGTGTTCAGTTCAGATGTTGCTGGAAATGGTTACACAGACAACTCATTCTATTACCTCTTCAAAGCAACCTCTCGAAAGAGAGAATGGTATCTGTGCAGATTTTTGTTTGCCCTTCAACACTTTATTTTCCTCTTAACCTTTTGAACAGGTAAACTCATTGCCAGCGGATAAGTTGCAGGAGATCCAGAAGGCCATAGAACTGTTTTCAGTAGGCCAAGGCCCTGCCAAAACCATGGAGGAAGCCAGCCGGAGGAGTTACCAGTTCTGGGACACACAGCCAGTGCCTAAGCTAGGTATGACATTTCATTTTTCACAGCTATAGGTATCCATTTTAAGAACGTTGGAGATTTTCCCACTCTGAATTTCAAACTCGCTAATGTATGTGAGTCCCCCCTCCTTGGGAATCAATAAAGTATAATTTAATCTAATACAAATGTTTCTGCTTTGTATTAGTTTCATTTGAGACACACTTTTATGTTCCCTTTCAAGGGGAGATGGTGACATCACATGGCTCCATTGAGCCTGACAAAGACAACATTCGTGAGGAGCCCTACAGCCTTCCACAAGGATTCGGCTGGGATGCACTTGACTTGGGAGACCCTTCTGTGGTATGGAAGCATGTGTACACTCACACAAGCATGGATATACCTAATATATTTTTTTATCCCACGATTTTGTAACCCATTTTTCACCCCTGTGTCAAATTGTCTAATGTGATCCTGGGCTCTACACACCCTCCACCAACCTAGTCCCCATATATGGGGGAGAGCAACGGACTTGAACTCATGCTTCCTTCATGCCTGAGTGTCCAAGTTGCTCCTTTAAACCTGACAGGGGGGAGTTTCCCTGGTTGGACGTAGCGCGTGGAAGGAACACGTTATTCCAACCAGTTCCTTTCCCCTCCATCAGGTGCCCCGGCTGGCCAGGGGGAGGCAGTTTAGTGACCAGGATTACTGCATGTTTTTTGTGAGGGTACCTACCATGGATATACCTGATGTTGTTTAGTAACACGAGTCCCAAGTTGGTGTTGGCTAGTCCTCACCCTCGCATCGTATCTTTTTGTAATTAGTTATTTGGTTGTAAACTCAAGGTAGATTTTCTCTTTTTTTCATTTTTGTAAAAGCCTCTTTGATCTCATTTCATTTCAGCAGTATAACTGTTGGGCCTCCATTTTGTTGTCAGTTATGGTTGTGGTTATGTGGGTGTTATTATCTTGTTCCAATAGAATAGTAAGAACACAGGAGGCACTGGTTGCGTGCATTTGGGTGGCATGGAGGTACAACACTCTTGGCTTGGCTGGACCCTCCAGTGAACATTATTGGCAGTGTTCGTAGGAAGCCTGCAGGATACCTTGTTGCCACACTAGCTACTACTGGCTGGTCATGGCTGTTGTAGGGAAGATGGCGTGAACCTCTGCTCTAGGGCGTTTTGATTATTTTTGATTTATCGAGAAGCGTGTTAATTTGGATACTTTTATTCATTAATTATATATCAACAAAATGACTTAAATTCTATATATGTTTGAGGTGTGTTTACTGTGTTAGCCCCTCCTATGCCCAGCTTTCTGGGTTTGTGTAAACGCAAACATTGGCTTGTGATTGGCTGATCACCCATAGCGATGATTTGATTGGCTGAGCAAAGTACACATTGAAGATAACAGTGAGGGCAGAAGTGTGTGTGTGTGTGTGTGACTAAATTGATATGTTTGATTAACTTACTTTTTCTCTTAAACCAGCTCAAGGAGCTTTACACTCTTCTCAATGAGAACTATGTGGAGGATGATGACAACATGTTCCGATTTGACTACTCCCCCGAGTTCCTGCTCTGGTAACCATTACTGTTTGTTTTCCCAGGTTGCCATTGTAAAATTAATCTTGATAAAATGACCACCATAGCAAATATTTCATTGTGTAATATATTTGTAAGTTTGTGCCATGTCTTTTCACACAGAACTAGGCAAACCTTTTCTATTATTTTGAATTTTATAAAGGGTGATTATACAAACGTGTTGTATTTGACCCATCTTCTGTCTTTCCCAGGGCCCTGCGCCCCCCTGGTTGGTTGCCACAGTGGCATTGTGGGGTCAGAGTCATCGCTAACCAGAAGCTTGTGGGATTCATCAGTGCCATCCCGGCCAACATTCGTATCTATGATATGTAAGTGAACACTAATCAAATGAGGCCTTCACGGTTACATGGAAAAACATGATGGCTAAGTAGTGATTACTGAAATTGCACAGAGGGAAAAGTATTTCATAATGTATATCAATAAT
This sequence comes from Protomyctophum bolini, assembly GCF_963924005.1. Classification (NCBI taxonomy): domain Eukaryota; kingdom Metazoa; phylum Chordata; class Actinopteri; order Myctophiformes; family Myctophidae; genus Protomyctophum; species Protomyctophum bolini. Next base: position 29,762,446 of record NC_137872.1, read on the forward strand.
GAAATAATGTATTTTGAGAATTCAATTGATGGTTGAGGGGAAAAGCATTTGTACTAGCAAGCCAATTGGGGTGTAGAATATTGTTGTAGATTTTCATACATTGTTCCTTTCATTCAGAGAAAAGAAAATGGTCGAGATCAACTTCCTTTGTGTCCACAAGAAGCTTCGTGCCAAACGAGTTGCCCCGGTTTTGATCAGAGAGATCACCAGACGGGTCAACCTGCAGGGCATCTTCCAAGCTGTCTACACTGCTGGAGTGGTGCTGCCTAAACCTGTGGGTACATGCAGGTGGGTGAGATGGAGAACACCTCCTCCTACATGTATACAATACGTACATGCATACATACCCTCTTCTGTTCTTCATGCTCTCCTGGGATGGGATAAATGTAGCCAGGGCAGGTAATGATGGTAGTCCGTGACTGATGTACACGATGCTCATAATCAATGTATGACAATGCCGTGGTGTGTGCAGGTACTGGCATCGCTCTTTGAACCCCCGCAAGCTGATTGAGGTGAAATTCTCACACCTGAGCAGGAATATGACTATGCAGCGCACCATGAAGTTGTACCGTCTGCCTGAGGTTGGTGAATGCATGTATTCCGACTGCTTTCTATGCACCACTGAACTCATTCATTAGCACCTGCATCAGCCTCACTTGGCTGCTTTACACCTGAGTTCAATCCCCTCCCCTTTCCCTGTCCTCTCTTCTCCAGACCACCAAGTCTGGTCTGCGGGCGATGACGAAGAACGATGTGCCAGCAGTGCATCACTTACTCGGCTTATACCTGAGCCAGTTCCACCTGGCTCCCGTCATGAGTGAGGCAGAGGTGGAGCACTGGCTGCTTCCCCAGGAAAACATTATCGACACTTACTTGGTGGAGGTAACACCCATGTTTAATTATTCAAGAGGAGAAAGAATGCATGCAGTGTATTGAAGACATATGCTGCGTTTACACTAGCCATGACGACAAACTACAAAACGACAAAACAGTTGCCGTTGTGGGCTTGCTCAAGCCACAAGGTAGGGTTAAATAGCACAGGGAACTGGTTAACGGCAATAATCTGGTTTTCTTCCTTGTATGGAATGGATCTGGAAATTGTGAAACAAAAACATAATTGATGCTTAGTTGCGTCATTGGAGTGCATAGCGATCGATCATTTGTAGTGTCGCATCGGCCACGCAGCGACAACTGTCGTGCATGAGTTTGTATCTTCATGTTGCTGGCTTCCCTTTAAAATTACTTTAGCCTGTCGCTTTGTCTTGTCGCCACTAGTATGAACACAGCATTGTACATTAGGGATGTCCCGATCACGTTTTTTTGCTCCCGATCCAATTCCGATCATTTGATTTGAGCATCTGCTGATACCGATTTTTCCAGATAGGATATTTATATTTATAGAACACGTTTATGCCATATCGCAATAGTACAATATCCAGTCTAATATCATAAGGATATAATATTGATGCTAGGGATGTCCCGATCACGTTTCTTGGCTCCCGATCCAATTCCGATAATTTGAAAATGACGTGATCGGGCCCGATTTCCAATCACCCGATCCGATTGCACATGCACAGTGAAAGGTTTACAGGGGGTGTTTGTTATTGTTTTGCCTACAACAGGCTGGTGGCAGGGTGACTGACTTCCTGAGCTTCTACACACTGCCCTCTACCATTATGAACCACCCCATACACCGCAGTCTGAAGGCTGCCTACTCCTTCTACAACGTGCACACCGTCACCCCGGTGTTGGACCTGATGTCTGATGCCCTTATCCTGGCCAAATCGGTCAGTAATCCTCCAGTCTGGGGCTGGGAGTTGCATTATTTATTCATGTCTTGTTTGTTAATTTATTAATTAATGTTCTATATCCAGAAAGGGTTTGATGTCTTCAATGCACTGGACCTAATGGAAAACAAGACTTTCTTGGAGAAGCTGAAGTTTGGAATTGGTGATGGGAATCTACAGTATTATCTGTACAATTGGAAGTGTCCCAGCATGGGATCAGAAAAGGTATGTCATGAGGGATTTGTATTTGGCATGCTTTTGCGTTTTACAGCGATTGGAGGGCTGTTAGGACCTGGATGGAAGGGCAAGTTGGACAGGAATCACTGAAGTCTGTTATGTTTAGAAGCCTAATTTGTGTACAAAGGGGCTCTACACCCACCAAAGTCCTTGTGGCGGTGCCGACGCACGGGAGAAAACTGTAGAGGAGATCTTGAATAAACAAGAAGGTGGCCGCACACACCAATAGCTAAAGTACCAATATTTATTAGGACAGCAGGTAAGACAGGAATATCCAAGGTTTCGGCGGTTAAGCCTTCATCAGGGAATGAAGCCTAATTTACCATACCTTGAGATGTTTAGTTTGTCATTTCAGTAGTTTCAGACTAATGGATTTGAATGTTTCCATTTTTTAAGGGTGCAGTACTGTAAGTGATATTTTTGTATTGAAATAAATGCATTGTTAATTCTTTCTCTGCTGCTAGCTATTAGCATGAACGAAATTAAGCTGTGCCACCATCCGCGTCCACTTTAAGAGGAGTTTTCCCTCCACACACACACACACTCAACAGACACACTTTGCTATCATTAGAGCAAGCGCATACTGTTTACCTGTCGTCAGAAACGTTTATATGTCGGGAGCGATGCAGTACAAAGTAACGAATGACATCCGAACTTTGGATGGCAGAAGATCCACCAAAGCTCTCCAAAATTTCAACGTATGGATGTTTGAAAATCCTGCTTGTAACAGAGGTAAATGAACTTCAGAATTAACGTCCCATAGCTGGTGTTGACATTAAAAGCTGCTGTGGGGTTCAACCATTATATACCGTACATGGAGTATACGTTGGGGTCCGTACTCCGTATATATATATATATATATATATATGGACCTAGCAAACAACGTCCCCTAGCGGCGGGGTCCTGGTAGACAAAGTGTTAAATAGCTCTATATTCGAATCATGCTATAGTGTTCGTTCAGTAACGGGTCTCTCCAGCGTTTAAGTAAACGGAAAATTCATTTTGTGATCAGGATACCAATTTTCTTCTATCAGGAGAGAGAACTCTTACAGGATAAACAAGTGCAATTTGAATTGCTGACATATAGACATGAGCAGACAAAATTGGAACAATATTAAACTGAATTTGTTGAATTGGTTCTCTCGATTGACTGAAATTGGTAATCCACCTGGAAAAAGTATTTTCTGTTTTACTAAAGAGCTGGAGAGGCAGGGACGGGTATCTGGTATCGTCTCCCATAATCCATCTAGCCCTCAGTTTTTTCCGCTGACCTCACGGTTCTTGCCGTATTTTTGGTTTTGTTTTACTGAGAATAAGGTTGGAAATAAGTTACGGTTAGGCATGGTTTTGCTGGGGGTTTACGTTTAGGAATAGGGTTAGGTTAAGGTTAGGAATAATGTTGGATTTAACCGTTTTAAGCATAATTTACTTAGGTTACTTTAGGAATACCAATACAATCCAATTCTCTTCAGACCGCAGCCATCTTGCCAGCAAGGTGATACCTAGGTGACACTTCCCATAGAGAGCCCATTCATCCAAACAGAAAAGTCCTCTCTACTTATATTAAACAACGTCAAAATCACCAACATTGCAGCCGTAGGGAAAGCTTGAATTTTCCTCTTTTAATCTGTAACGTTTTTGTTTAATAAAAATCCACCGTAGACATTTTATGAGCTACTTCCTGTCAAGAAATTCCTTGCAGATGATTATTTTCTAAGTATCAGAGTATGGAAGCGCTTGTTATCAGTAAAGCAACCTCCTGCTGCCTCCTGCATTATGTGCACATTCAAAACAGGTGGTACGCATGGGCCGTTGAGTGATAGTCAACAAGCACTTCCAAACTCCAGCACTGAATATGGAGAATAGGAATACCAGGCTGAGCAGTTCTGCCAGCTATACGCCTGGGGCGAGTTGGTAAATGGGTGACTCGTTTGGTATTCCAAGGCACCCTTGACACATACTATAGCAATGATTACTATCAAAATGTAGTACTTAATAACTTTTCACATTTTTGTTTTGTTTTAACCAACAAAATATCACTTACTACCTTTTATAAAGCGACTAGAGGACAATACAGAAGTATCGGTGCTTATTGACAGCAGAGAATAATAAATGCAACTGAAGGAAAATTGATTTAGCAAAATCTTTCCTTTCACTAGACTCCTTAGATCTGCTTTCCGATTCTATCGGTTTCCTGATATGGTTCCTGGTTCCTGATATGGCATATTGGTTCATCTTTCTTTTTTTCCCCCCTCAGGTTGGTTTGGTACTTCAGTGACGTCCTCTTTTAACCCCAAACAAGTGTGGCCAATAGGCCAGCCAGGATACCCATACCAACGCACTGACCACCTGACAGATGGACTTACTAACTTCCTGCTTCAGGAAGGGAAACCCACCGCCCATTTTTCTTTTTGACCAGTTGAACTTTGACCTGCACTATTGCTGCCAGGCAGGGAGTGGGGAGAGTTGGTCCTTCCTTGCACTCTTTCTCCTCCTTCCTTCTCCTCCTTCCATCACATGGACCTTAAGCCATCGTAGTTCACCATCCCGAACATCCCTTCAACATCTGGAAGCTGTCGATTGTACACACGACAAACAAGAACAGACTGCACATATATTATTGTTACATCAAACACACACATGGTTGGCATACACTATAAAACATCAATGATGTACTACATGTAAATAATATGAATTAACAGCAAATTGATCCCATAAGACATTCACACTCAACCTAATATTTTATCCTATTCCTGAATGTTGGAAATGAGCCTTTTTTGCAATGGATCATCTTTTAGAGACTAAAACAAAACGGACACAAATGACATCAAATGTTCCAAAAATATTTAAAACAAAAAATAATCAAAGGAGGACGTGATAAATACCAGAAGTGGACACAAGACAAGGGCTTCTGTCAAGACTTTTTGTTTCATGCTTGAAACTGCAGATTTGCCATAAAACCCCTCTGATTTAACAAAGTGTTGTCCGGAAATCTCTCGACTCTCTGCTTGCTGAAGATGTACAGGTATATGCGGGAATCAACATTTTTGTCTTTTGGAATACTCCTTCCAGTCTACTAACTTTCATGACCCCCCCCCCCCCCCCCCCTCCAGCTTGCTACACTAACAGAAGAAGCCCTGTTCAATGTCAAGTCAAATGGTTACATGGACCATCTCAGCTGCTGAAAAACATAAGAACGGACATGTCTGGACATTTCAAGGGGGTGCGGGGTCCAGAGAGTGCTGTGGTTAGAGGTTTACTGAATGGTTCATGAATGTTAGAACTGATGATTAAATGTGTCAGGGAGTCGGACTCCAGGACTGTCAGGACATCACAGGATGGGTGGGAATGGGAAATAACCCCCAGTTAAGTGTTTCTTATGTAAAATGTTGGTTGGAAATACAAAATGAGATGAAAAAGGAAAAACGGGTCTCATGGTGGTTTTTGTTGCAGGACATTGGCAATTATGTGAAGATGCAGGTACAATATAATTGAGCAAAGATAAAATCTGGAAGTGGCTGTGTTTATTATTATTTTGTATAGGTTGTGTGTGGTTTGATATTTGTGTTTGCACTGAGGGCACTCCCATTGTTGACTCAACAATGGCCATGACTCAATAAGTATTTTTGTGTGTTCCTATCTTCTGATATGATTAAAAATGGTACTCTCCACATGGCCAGTTACATAACTCAATGTGATGAATAGAAGTAAACATTTACTGATGTTTTAACATCAAGTTATTCATGTGATCTCATCTTTGTAGCAAAAAGCGATTTAATCATGACCTTGTACAGATGAGCATCATGTGAGAATCCAGGTCATGCATGGCATTTCTTTCTCGCACCACTGGGGGGAACCATTGAATCAACGCATACCACTGCAGCAGCAGCAACATTGTTAAGCCAGACTCAAAGAGAAATTGCATTGTAGAGATCTGAATGTTCGGCATGGATGTACGGTACATCCATGCCGAACATTCAGATCTCTACAATGCAATTTCTCTTTGAGTACATCATGTACCGATGGAGTCGTTATTGTCTGGCTTGGCTAGATAGATCACTCACATTAACCCACCCCCTCTTCATATTCGAGTTATAGATGTAATGTTTCGTTGCACCAACAAGAAAGTAATACATGTATAATGCATTGCGAGGCGAGCAGCCAACACCGAACATACAAACACTCCCTTTGTTTTCTTATGAAAGGGTGAAAGGGTGGCGGGCGCGACCTCCCACTAATCTTGGCGTTGTGTGTTTGCAACGTCGCGTCATCACCACCAGGCTCCAGTCCACAGGACGGCACGTGTGGAAAGTCTGGTTTGGTCAGTGCTCATGCAGTTCGTAGTATTAGTAAAGCCCGCCTACTGCATCTGAACACACACACACATGCATGCGCTCGGGCGCGCGCGCGCACACACACACACACACACACACACACACACACACACACACACACACAGTCTCCGTATCCGCTCTAGACCGGATCTGCAAACTTCAAAGAGAATTGACCCCCGTCTGAAATCAGCAAAACAGTAGGCTATTGTGACTGGCTAGTGCAGCTGTCCGTCAGACATGATGGGCGTTATTCCATATTGTGAACATCGAGTCGAGTTATGTAAGCGTGTAGCCTATAAATCTAAGGGGTGAACTTGGGACGCGGTGCGGAAGTGACTGAGCTTGAAGGAGCACATCTATTACAAATTACAGTATCACGATGTGGCTCACTGTAGTTGTTATTTGTGTCGCTATCGCAGTATTTCTGCGGAAATATGTGTTTACCACACCTGGACCAGCCCCCTTTGGTATCGATACTCGCGAACCGTTGAAACCAATTGTCCATGATATGAAAGAGAAGAATAAAGTGCTGAAACAAGGTGAGTAGGGCAGTAGATTAAAGTTTCGATGAATTGAGTATGAAGGACCCCCAATGGAAACAAGCCATAGGCTTTCTTGGGTTTAAATCCAGACCTTGTATTGAAATGAGACCTGGCTGGCAGACCTTGTATTGAATTTGAAATGTACTTTACTGTGCTTTTTTCTGCAAACTGTATAAAGTATTCAATCAATCAGATTTTCTTTAAGATATTCATATAATAAATAATAATCCACACAATGCAAAAGCCTGGTAAAGGGCTTATCAAACAGTCATCTTTATCCCAGAGCTACAAGTTCACAGTGCATTGCTATTTTAGTGTGCATAAACCTGGTCCTGGAGGGTGCATAATGTGAACATGATCAGGAATGGCCTGTTTCATAGAGGCAGGCAGATCTAAAGTATTTAATCTCTTGTCTAAAATGAAAGAATTCTCTTTATCACTATTGTCATCATCACACATGTTCCCAAGACTGTCTAGTTTTTCAGGTTGCACATATTTTCAGTCTCACTGTACGCTAGACAAAGTGCCTTTTTGTTCTATGTCGTCTTGGTAACTCCAAGTCTCTAATTTCAGCCATAGTTAAAAGAGGCAAATTGCTTTTTGATAATGATAACTGCATTTATATTGATTTGTTTCTAAATTAATATGTATTTTCTTTCTTATCTCACTCACACACACACATTGTGTTGACACTTTCCTAGGTTTTTTGGCCACTAAAGTACCTCAAAACTTGGATGCCGTTGTCATCGGGAGTGGAATCGGTGGGCTGGGGATAGCTGTGCTTCTGGCCAAGGTTGGGAAGAGAGTTTTGGTTCTGGAGCAGCATGACCGGGCAGGGGGCTGCTGTCACACATTTACTGAGAAGGGCTTTGAATTTGATGTTGGTAAGACTGGTCCGCTATTGCAGGGGTTCTCAACCTTTTCAGACCGTGGCCCCCCAAAATAATATCTTTTTAACTGGGGATCACCCACCCTGAACTAGCACGTGGAATTGTAGGAGTTGACACATTCCATTTAGTAATCTGTTCCACAGAGATAATACAAGCTCACATTGTGAGGCGTTGCGAGTGTTTTTATATTATAGTTTGTTGATGCAGCAATGGTCTTTTCTTTTCTTTCTTTCTTTTGGTAATTAAAAACGGTCTTTAAAGTCCTTAAATTGTCACTTCACTGACCCCCCAAAATCATCTGGTCACCCCCCTAGGGTTCAGACCCACAGGTTGAGAACAACTACACTATTGTATTTTAGTTTTTGATGTTGCTATTACCGGTATGTGTATATATAGTTGTTTTATTTAATAGTGTCACATGTGAGTATCATTTATCCTCCATGTAGTTTGTGACGTGATCTTATTTATGCATTTTGACCAGATTTCTATTGTGAATCGATATTGGTTCTCAAATAATTTTGCTATGTTAAATATAAAGATTAAAGAAAGTCTATTACATTTTAAGCTCATGTGAACGACTACTGTGCCCTGATGTAGTCTGTATTCCACAGGAATTCACTACATTGGTGATTTGCTAGAGCACAAGCCCTTCCGCTGCATGCTGGACCAGATGACCAATGGACAGCTACAATGGGAGCCACTGGAGAACCCCTTTGACCAAGTGGTGATAGGCCCACCTGACAACAGGCGCTATTACCCCATCTACAGTGGTCGGGACCGCTACCCACAAGAGTTAAAGAAGTGCTTCCCTGGAGAGGAGAAGGCCATTGATGAGTATATCAAGTTGGTCAAGGTATTTCATTTCATTGTTTGACTTTTATATACTTGTAGAGAGAAGACTTCCGCACACCTGGTAGGCAATTTGGAGCAGGTGCGATGATGACAGAGAGTATGATCATGTGAAAGGAGGGACATCCGCACACTGCCACTTGCTGGTTCAGAGCATTTTATTTGAGCTGAGGAAGGTCGCAAGACCGAAACGTTGCTCAAATAAAATGCTCTGAACCAGCAAGTGGCAGTGTGCGGATGTCCCTCCTTTCACACTTTTATATACTGAAATCTGAAAACAGTTTAGTTATACTTTGCTCTAATGACACTTCATCCCAGTTGCACTTTGATGCAGAAAGGACACATTTAGAAATGTCCTGTCACCACTGTCATTCCGCTAGACTAGAGCAGGGGTCTTTAACAGGGGGTCTGGGACCCCTGGCAGGTCCTCGGCTCAGAGTTACTACAGTGGATAGGGTAAAAGAAGCAAACCAAGTACTGAGCTAAAGGTCAGGTTGAATAACTTTTAAATGTCTGAAATAAAACTATAAATGGTTTGTATATAACTTTCAGCTAAGGGGTTCTCGGCCTGAAAAACACTGACAACCCCTGCTCTAGAGGCCAAAGGTTTGTGAAGCAAAGGTCATGACATGGACCTACGTGTCGGCTGCACGTACTGCTGCAATATATTAGAAAGATCGCATCACGTTGGACAGACTGATGTGTATCATTAATTTCCGACATACTGTATATAGGCTGAATGTTTTGTGGCTGATGTCAGTTCCGTTAAAAACAAGAAACAATCGCTGCACAGTGCACAAGTATTTATTTAGAACATAATGCAGAAAAGAATGAACCTTTCGACAGCATGGCCTTCTTCAAGCCAAGGTTCTAACAGCAATGCTGCTTTACTGTCGAAACATTTACCGTCATTGGCTGGCACCTCAACAGAACCGGTGTGCATTGCATCGCTTTGAACTCTGATGACGGGTCAGGTTACTGTAACCTACAGGAACTTAGTTGGAAGGATGACCTACAGTCACAGTGTTGGTCATCCTTGGCTTCCAAGTATGTATGTTCCATCCCAGTTTGTACGTACACTCAGTTTTTCTACGTACACATTTTTGTAAGATTATTTTTTGTATGGTATTGTTACTTCTTCTTACTCTGTAGAAAAACAACAATACTCTCATCCTCCAAGTAAAGTTTACATTTTTGTCTGCACATGTCTGGCAGTCTATTAATCCGTCAATAGCAGCTGTCTATCTGTTTTGTTTGCAGAAAGCGGGGCGCAGTGTTTGGCTCCTTGCACTTCTGAAGCTGGTCCCCGTCCCTCTGGCTAAGTTCCTGGTCTGGTCTGGCCTGGCCAAACGTTTGTCTTACTTCTTCAAAGTTGCAAACCGCAGCCTGACGGATGTTGTCAATGAGTTGACTGAGAATAAGGACCTCAGGGCAGTGTTCGCCTACATCTTTGGCACCTATGGTATGCTAGAAAGCAGTGTTATTGGTATATACCCAACAGGGAAACTGGGTTAACCTTTTCCCTTTAGTGTGTTGGCTTCACTTCTAATTTTTCTTTCACTATAACTGATCCACAGGCAATATGCCCAAAGATACCAGTTTCTCCATGCACAGTCTACTGACCTGCCACTACCTGCATGGTGCATGGTACCCCAAAGGAGGTGCCAGTGAGATTGCTTACCACATGATCCCCATCATTGAGAAGGCTGGGGGTGCTGTCCTAGTCCGTGCCCCGGTCAACCGCATTTTGTTCAATAATGCCAAGGAGGCTTATGGTGAATATGAACATTTGGATGTAAGAGCAGTTCAGTTGCATTTAACTGACACATAGAAGCTGATTAACTGTGTTGTTTGGTTTCAGGTGTGAGTGTGATGAAGGGTCAGGAGGAGATCCATATCCACGCTCCCATGGTCATCTCTGATGCTGGCATCTTCAACACCTACGAGAAGCTGCTGCCTAAAGAACTCCAGGCCACGCCAGGTTAGGGAAGACCTGGGAATTATTTATTTAAAAAAAATGTTTTACTTCATTCGATCTACAAACTCACAGTCACAGCGTGTGTGATCTGTGTTTTGAACTTACATATTGGCTATTTTTAGTTTTATGTGTATAAAATGAGCATAGGCCCAGGCTATTTTTGAGAATTTGCCAATAGGGATGCCAAGAGCCATGTGGTTAATGTAGAATCAGCAACAACAATCTGGGTCTGATTGAGTTGCTTCAGGGAGAGATCCAGGTGTCTATCTCTTGGAAGAGATATGACTATATTAATTGTAACACACCATTGCATTTGTATTTTCTAGAATGGTTTTGTTGATTCATTTGTTAATTTGCATGACTGTCGTACTTTGCAGGTATCCAGACTCAGCTGAGTATGATGAAGAATGGTGAAGGTGGTCTGAGTGTTTTCCTGGGTTTGACTGGAACCAAGGAGGAACTAGGCCTCAAAGCAGACAACTACTGGATCTTTACTGAGAACAACTTTGATGAGCTGTATGTAGTATTTTCCATTTCCACTTTTCACTCTCGGGTTTGTTTTGCCATAATTTTGCCAATTTATGAACATTCAAATAATTTTATGGTAAATAGTAAATTTAGTATTTAGCATAGCACCTTTATCCAAAGTGCTTTACATTCACACATAGATGGTGGAGGAAACCATGCGACATGTAGTTAGGATCAGGAACATGTAATCTTTGTGATATCTGTCATGACATTGCTGTCCACCACTGAGTGTGTAAGGTCAATGCGGGACATAGAGATGGACTTTGATAATGTGATTTATTGTTGTGATGTAATGCCATGAGATAGCATCTGTTTCATTCCTCCAATAACTTTGTAATACTTCCCAGCAGTAACTGAAAATGTGTGAGTGGCAATGGAAACTGTTTTAAAAGGGATGCCAAATATATTGGATCATGTGCAAAATATTATATTATAATATAATATATTATAGCTTCAATTATATTGTGTTTTACACTTTTTTTTACAGAGTTGAAACATATTATAACGGACCGAAGGAAGAATCGGCTAAAAGTGTTCCCCTTCTATTTGTGGCCTCTCCATCAGCTAAAGACTCCACCTGGGAAGAAAGATCACCAGGTCCAGAAACGTTATGTATTTCTCTAGCTGATGAATTGGTTTATTTTGTCCTGTTCTCTGAGTTTGACAACTCGTGTCATCTTTTCTTCTCTCCATTTATTTACCCAGGCAAGTCTACACTGAGTCTGGTCAGCTTTGCCAAATACGAGTGGTTTGAGGAGTGGAAGGATGATAAGGTGACCAACAGGGGACCGGACTACAAAGATCTCAAGCAGGCTTTCATTGACTCCATTCTGGAGGTGGTGATGGACGTCTTCCCCAAGGTTACCAGGGACAAGGTGCGTCATTATAATATCGAGCAGAGCAGTTGTAACCACATCAAAGGGTCGCCATGCAACTCTTTGGGTCCAAACGGTTGTGAGCTTGTAGATCGGCAATTTTTCCCCTCAAAATATGGACGCTAGGGTTAAAGAGGTCAAATTAAGAAAATATGATATGGACCCCTTGTTGAAGACCCCTGCTTTATACAATTTGGTCTCGCAGAGTTCGGTTTCCCATTTTCCTTCCTCTCTACCTGCAGATTGCGTACATTGACTGTGGTACACCTATCACTAACACGCACTACATTGGAGCACCCAAGGGTGAGATCTACGGAGCTGACCACGGTATCGAACGCTTCAGCCCTGAGCTCAACGCGACTGTGAGACCCCAGACTCCCCTGAAGAACCTCTATCTAACAGGTATGTGCACCACCATTCCACAGTGTACAATCGATATTTCCTCCATTAAAACATACACATTGATATAATGAACGTGTACGTTTTAATGTAGGAAATATTGTGATTTTCAATTGCAGGCCAGGATGTGTTTGTGTGCGGCTTCGCTGGTGCTCTTGCAGGGGCTCTTACTTGTGGCTCGGTCATTCTCAACCGCAACCTACATCTGGACGCCATTGGCTTGGCCAAGAGATCAAAATTTGTTAAAACCAAAAAAGAGGATTAATTACGCAAATAAACGCCAGCCAACTTTCTGAATGCTATGTACTCAACCAATACAAGGAACTTAGAGCTGAAGGACACACCTGGATGGTCACCTCGCCAGTGTGATCTTATCAGTCGTGCTAACTATTAACTAATGAATAAATGAACAATAATGCTTTAAAAGTTCCATACAAAACTGTGCAAGAAATGTGGTTTTCTGTTTTAATAGGGTATAACTAGTTTTTTTATTTAACTTTTGAGTACCTTACTTACTGGATGAGCAATGTGGGGAATTTTACATATTATGGGATGGTTGCTCATTGAATAGCTACCTCATTCATCTAAAGAGTCGTGAGATTAATTTGTATTATAAATGCCTTTTCCTTTTGACCTCTCGATCTCATAAATCACGCAAATACACAAAATCATTTTAATGTGCATTGTACTGCCCAGGCGGTGGCGTAACCGTCTGGGCACCCGACTGGTAATCCAGTAGCAGTGTGCCGCGGCCTTTACTGCATGTCTTCCCCCATCTCTCTCCCGTTTCCTGTCAGACTACTGTCTGTCCCTTCAAAAAAGCCGCAAAAGAAATATCTTAAAAAAAAAAAAAAAGTGCATTGTACTGGACCTGGTACAATACATCATGTGGATTCACATTGTAATTGCACCACAACTAGACTTCATTTCTGTGTGGATGTGTGGATTGACTCAAACTCTCAGGCACAATAGTAATGTAAAGTAACAAAGCCCCGGGGCAGCACTAACTCGTAGATAACTAGTCTCCAGAGGTAATCTGAAGGAAAATAGGGCTTCCTACAGTATGCTCTGGAGTCGCAAAATATGATCTAAGGTTGGAAGTTTACTCAACAAATGTGTTCTATGCAGACTGGCATGGCTTTGTTGGACTACACATGTTTATGATCAACCTCAACATACAACCAAAATACCTAATAATAATGTTTGTAAGCATGTTATATTAGAAAGAACGCCTCTGTTTCTCACCTGCCCTGACCTGACAGGGTTTTGAATGTTTGTATGCAGTTAAAACCTTGATTGCATTAATAAAAAAATATTTCATAATTATACTGTTATATTCCTATTTAATATGATGCAGTCACCTGTTGTATGCTAGTCACTGTAGTCAGTGATACACAATGCACACTCAGCCCTCATACAGGAGATGTTACTGTAGCATAATCTTTTCTCTATGCACGAGCATGACATGGAGACATGCAAGGCACGTTAAGTCGTGATGTCCGTCTGGAAAACATTGCATGTGCCATGCCCAGTAGTGATTTAAGTTATTTTTGGCAGAAGAAGGTTAAAAATCACACCCATGTGAAGTAAGTGAGTGGTGCAACACCCCTCTCTCTCTCTCTCATTAGCAGGCAACAGTGCAACACTATCTCTCTCTCTGTTTCTGGCACAACAGCGCCACTTTTGCCCCTACTGGTACTCTATACCCAGGCAGGCACACACACACACACACACACACACACACACACACACACACACACACACATACTCACTTAAGGAAGTGGTTTGCACCACTTAAAAATGTACAAGAAGGCAAAAACAACAAAACGTTTAAATGCATTGACCAGGATCTATCTACACACCTCTCTTCCCAGGTCTCAGCTAAAGTAAGGTGCAAACCTGACACTTATTTCAAGACTGCACAAAGCACTTAAATGCCATTCCTTCTGATGGACACATTTTCTTTGGCCTATGATAGTGCTCCTGTCTGGCTGTGGGTACACTTTAGATTCCATGCGGACAGAAGGGGCTGTGTTTTGCTTCATTTCCGGGTTTTTTAGACGGCTGGTGGATGGAAAAGAAGCTCCACCCAAAAGGCAGATTGCTGTGTGGGCCAGCTTGCCCCAGCAACATGTTGCAGCAACATGTAGGGCCCCAGACTGATTGGTTATCCACAGAAGACTTAATTGTTCTGCTACCTTTGGTGCCCTCTAGTGGCAGACACATGTTTTATATATATATATATATATATATATATATATATATATATATATATATATATATTGGTTTAGCCACCTGCTGGTTTACCTGCCTTGTTAAGAAGGGAAAACTGGGGACTAGAGAAGAGTGGGCAGTGCACGCATAGGAAGATTTAGAGAAATTATATTCCCATTTCCAACACTAACCTCATTAAAACTATGCCTAAATCTAACCTTAACCATCAATATTAACCCTAAACCTAATCTCCGTAAAACTATGCATAACCTTAACCCTAAACCTCATTCTACTACCCTGCCACCAAAATGTGGAATGCCCTGACACCATCCAAGATTTCCAAAGTGTTTTGTATTTGTTGATAACATGTATTATTGTGTTATTTTTTTATACTATGTCGATGAATTGAATACCACAATGGAAACAAGTCCCCAGGAGCTTTTTGTATTAGAATATAATTTTAGCCTTAATGTCTGACTGTACCTCAAATTGTTTACATTTCTGAATACAATTCTAGTAATATGCATGCCAGACTTCAAAGTGTTCCCATTTTGGTGGCTGGATTTCCCCTCATCTGAATGTAGTTGCATTCCAGTGTGCATGCCAGACTTCAAAGTGTTCCAGTTTCCCCTAGTGTCCAGTGTGTCCACTCTTTTGAGGTCACTGGTGTGTCCACTCTGTTTTGGTGCCCACGTTTCCCTAGTGGACATTCTTCTGAGCCCTGGTGCCCACTATGTTTTGGTGTTCAGATTTCCCTAGTGCCCTCTCCTCCAAGGTGCCCAGTTTTCCCTAGTGCCCAGGATGTTTTTGTGCCTACCCTTCCTGTTATCTTGTAAGAAAGAACATATTTTACTGTTCCATACCTTTGCCATTGGTCATACTTACCTTGGTTTATATCTGTTCGGTCCCTTCCTCCTGTTCGCTATTTGTGCACACATGTTACTGTGTAAAAGAGGGGTTGCTTTACACTATTTCATATATTATCTGCACCTTTTATGTATCTGTTAAATGTCCATCATGCTATGTGTAACTTGCATGTCCTTTATTTATTTTTTGTAGTTTCACACAGCTTCTATTATTATTATTATTATTATTAAAAACCTTTAAAAAGGTTTTTATTTGGCCTCCAAAAATTGTGCATGCACAGTTGCATGCAGCCAATCGGTCCACACCTTCGGCCTGACAAACAAATAAAGGCAGCACATGCTTAATGTTGATATGCCAGTGTGAGGGCATTGCATAATAGCCATACCAGTATTTTCAATATCTTTGGTATTGTAGCAATAAGTGGAACTGTCAACACCCCTTGACTTGTTGCCTAATTTGTGCAGAAGAAACTGCAGCATACTGGTGTCAATGTATTCTGATCCTGTGCTTGCAAGTCACCATGTCGTACTAAGGTGCACTGAGACTGAGTGCACCCTTCAGTGCAACATGATGGTGACATGGTGACTTGCACTTGATAATGTGAACAGTGGGAGGCAGTGTCGCAGCACCAAGGTTCACAGCAACTTAGAATAGACCATGAAATAGCCACCTTTTAAAGAATGACATTTGTAAGGGGAATCTAATTCTATTTCAAACAAACGCAAGTATTTAGTCAAGGAGGTGTAGGTGTTAATTTCATAGGCTAATTCTCATTCCCATCTTAAATTCAGAAAGTGGCCAGTAAACTAACCAACCAGCCACAATCCCATTGGTTTAATGGCAGTTATTCACAATTCCTTTGTGACTTTACTGTGTACAGTAACTGTTCTCATGTGTCAGTTGCTGTGTCCCACTCCTGGCCCCTCCATGTGGCATGCCAATTTGCCAAGCCGAGGGGAGGGGGTTATATTTTTAACGGGGAAAGAAGTGCTCGCCCTACATGGGCTTTCACGCTCCCCGTGGTTGCAGCGACGCACTGATGTCCAGTTCCGTCGGTGCGCGTCCATCGCAGTGCATGTAAGTAGACTTGTGTTGTATACAAGTTATTATATCATTTTAACTACTATTCATTTGTATATTGTTTTCGCTCTCTATGTTTATGGGTGTTGCTCATGAAAGATGTAGGCAAACGTTAATTTTAAAAAGTCTGTTAATATTAGTTGTCAAGTCGCCATGCCCATGTAGCAGCTGTAGGTTACGTCTTTTGAATGAAGTTTAGAAAACAAAAATAGAAATTATATACGTGGTCGCTAATGTGTTTGATAAACTGTTTTAGTGACAGTGTGGCCTATATTTTGCAACTTATAACAACGAGCTCGCTTTGTGGTCAACCAATTACGGCATTTTACAATTAGCCAACCAATTTAAGTGATTGACTAAATTTGTCAAATTGTCTCGCTGGTTTAAAGAATTCCCAAATATCCTATCTCCCTGAAAAACACTTCATTTACACGTGCACAAGTCGAAGCTTTAATATTCTGGGGCATTTCTTTGACAGTGGACCACGATAAAACTGTTATTTGAATGTAACATAACAATGTTACAATGTTATTCTCTTATGTCCTTGATATAGAATGTATTTAGTAAGACATTTTAATCCAGTAGCCTACAGTAACATGCAGCAGAAGGCTATGGTGATTTGAATAAATTTAATTTGTCATTTGTAACTTGTTGACTTGACACCTGTAAATGTAATGTTTGGGGATATTTTAAGTAGGCTATGTTGCACAAAGTTCTCCCATTGTTCACGCTGAGCTGTCATGCTGCCTGTTAGCTACAGTATCATAAAATAAATACAGTGGTCTGTGGTCTTGGTGGTGAGATGATGCATTGCAGAGTGTAATAACAGAGTGTCAAATGGCAATCACATTGAACACTGTGGTTTATGATGCATGGTAAACTCTAATGGAATGTCATAGTGGTTTATATTAAACCCAGGACATGTTATAACGTCCATCCAGACCCACAAATGTGTCAAATCCCTTCAAGTAGGCCTACTTGAGCTGGGTTTTATGCATTCTGCAGAATCTGTGTAGAGTGCCAATGATCATGTGTTTTATGAAGTTGTCTGTGAAATTATCAAGACCCCACACCTACGACCCTAGCATCCTTTTAGCCCTGCAAAAACTTCCTTTTATGAGCTTTGTGTTGTGAGCATCACATTTTAACTTAGTGTCATTTCAATGAAAGTGTCCTGTGTTGTTACTTGTTAGTGAAAGGGCCTTGTGTGCTCACCTACAGGCTTTAGCACAAGCGCAAGATAGTGTCACTGAAAGTTCAACTGACATTTTACCAGCAAAAACACTAAGGCAGTGACAGCATTTTGGAATATTATTCTTTCGTTTTGGAGAGGGAGATACCACATTATATGCACACACACACACACACACACACACACACACACACACACACACTTCTGAGGCACACACAATTGCTTCCTGTCCTTGTGATCTTCTCGGCTCATAGGGATCATTGTGTCTGACAGCTCAGCTCATTAAAGCTCTGTGTCACAGATTTACAGTCACCTGCTGAGACCACAATCCGTTTGAGTCAAGCCCTCAGTTCATTCAAAATTATGATCAGGCTTCTCAATCTCATGCCTGCGCTACTAAGTACAGATATTTCTGTACGTTTTGACATTTAGTATAGTATTCCTTTCATTGTCTCTTACTTTTTGCAACGGGTAAAGATTTATAGCAAGTATAACCAGCACCTGTTTGATTGATTGACAAAGTTGTATCTATTAGCGTATGCAACCACCAGTGTACCATTCAGCCCGCTGCAGTAGGATTCTCTGTTGTACTAAGACCATAGCTCTCACACCACATTGTTCTGTAGGCTCCATTGTACTTCAGCTGCGGGGGGAAAGCACTAGGAATGCTGACACCGACAAGTTTGGAAAACTCTCTCCCTCTCTTCACAGGCCCTCCAACACACTCACAAATATTTGCCAGCTCCACCAACATCGACATGCAAATCTGGCGAGGTCAAATATTTATAAATAGTGTGTGGTTTCAGGCGTTGTGTTGTGTACACTGTACACACAGCCTGGCAACCATGTAGCCAACAGGGATAATTTTGCTCGTCAATGTGTGCACGTCACCTTGGAGCTTTTCACAGTTCAGTTAATGCTGTTAGACATACTGTATTAACACTGTGTAACCACTAGCATGAAGCCATACTGTAGGTCAGAGTTTGTGTGGTTTTGATGGACAACATGGTTGACCATGCTACAGCAACAATTTGACTGCATTTGCAGCTTTTCAGTTGCTGCTACAGCAGTAGTAGTATAGAACACAGAACTTAGTGGTCGTTTGTAGCAGATATGTGCTCCTGAAAAGATTGGACTGCCTGCCGCCTCTGTGCCATAAGGGCCAGGCCCAGTGTGGAGTTGAGTGGCTGTGGTGTCAGGTTTCAGTGCAAGGGGAGATTCCTGCATGCATGGCCAGCCTGAAACAGGTCATCTTACAGATGAGGCTGAGGAGAACATGGATGTACTTGGATGAAAATGGTTGGGTTGGGATTTGGGGAGCGGTGCATTGCACTCTATGGATGTCTTTTGGAGATGACATCAGATAAGGCATGAGTCATTGTTTGTTTGATAGACTGGAGGAGGGAGAAAAAATGATTTTTGATTTACTTGTGTACTCAACGAGTGAATGAGGTCTAAATTGACACATTATGGAGTGTAAAGTGAATGTGCGTGCTGCGTGCAGTGCACAGTTTGTTGATGAGCAATTTATTTTTGTTTGCTTCTATTTCAGGAGGAACACATCCTATTGACTGGCTTGCAATGACTCATTAGTGAGACTAAACGTACCCTGGAGTTGTTTGGACCTCACAGGAACTGAGATTCTCACCGGGCCCCGTTTTCTTTTTTGGTGTGCCTCGACTTGGAAAAAGAACAGGCCTACGCTTTCCACTCCTAAATGCCTTGTCATTGTCAGAGAAGGAGCGAATCACCTGTGACCTTCTGAAGGGATGGATATGGACGCCGTGGAGACGTCAGCCCTGGAGCCGAGGTCCGAGCGGATTGCCCGCTATAAGGCAGAAAGGAGGCGGGAGCTGGCCGAGCGTTATGGCAACTTGGAGGAGCTGCCCTCCAAGTGGGTGCGGAGGGGCGGGAGTGAAGCGCATGACTCCACTACGCACAAGGAGATGCTCAACTCGGATACCCTCACTGAAAGAGTCAATGGCAGGTCTCGAGGGGTCGTTAACGGCACTGAGGCCAACACTCAGGCAGAGTCCCCATACCTGAGAAGGTGAGTCCATTCCGCAGTAAGGAGATTACAACCATTTTTGCTGAAGTTTTAATCACCTTTGTAATGTTAATATTTCTCTCCAGCCACCACTTGTGAGTAGACTACATTGCATACAAGGGAGAGAAAGGAAGTCAAGTGTTACACTTGGCCATGCACTTTGTGCTGCATGTACGCACACTATAGTATCTGTGGAAATACAGCATTAGTTACGCACACTATAGTATCTGTGGGAATACAGCATTAGTTACGCACACTATAGTATCTGTGGGAATACAGCATAGAGTGCCAAAGTCCTGACGTCACTCTGTCATCCCCTGGTTTCCCCTGGTTCACGGAAGTAATTTCTCTATGGAGAATAACATGGGGTCATCTTAAAATCATTTCATATAAGTATTGTGGTCCAAAAATAAACCAGCTGTCTCTGCATTATTGTCAGGGAGGTGTCTCTGTATCGTTTGCGACCGTCAGTCACTCATGTATGATACAGTCTGTTTCTAGCGAAAATGTAATTGATTCAGTAGCAGTAACTATAGCGTTTTCTCTCAGTCAGTTGATTCTTCATATCCATAATATGAGTGTAGCAGCCGGGATGACATGTTTATTGTTCAAACACAGTCCTTATATGAGGTGATCTAAAATCCCCCTATGGGGATTACAATGTAAATAAAAAGTACATGAACCCGTGGATTTGCGTCCGATATTGACGTCAGACTTCGGTGCTCTATTAGTTGTATGCTGCTGACCTACTGCCGCTGAATATACTCACAACAAGCAATATGAGTTGGTTTGGGTTCTCCTTCTGGGACATAAAAAACTGTGTTACAGGCTTTCTCCTTTTGTTTTGAGTCAACAGAGATTCAACTGAGAAAAACAAATACGCCCTGTGCTCAACTGAGATAAAATGTTTAAAAAGTATACTGATGGTTGTTCTTGGATAAATGGGATTAAAGACTTAAAAAAGAGGAAAGGATCTGAGCACTCAGGCGAAAAAGTATAGGAGAGGATGTAAACTTAAAAAGAACTTTGTTTTAACCAGGACAGGTCTTCATCAGAGCGAGAACTGAGTTCGTGCCCTGATTTCATTTAATTTCATTGTTTTTGCGTACATGATATTGCATCGCAGTACAACACAGTTCCTACCTGTCAAAGAATAACGATGTTAAAGACAGACTTTTTATACATTGAAGTTAACATCCTCTCTCCCACTTTTTGTGAGTGCCCGGATCTTTTCCTTGATTATCTACAAGCTCACGTGTTGCAATGCGACCCGATGTGAGCTTGTAGATCAGCTATTCAAAAAATATTTTAAAGGGTTTAAGCCGTTAACAAACACTTAAGAACTATATGTAAATACTAGTGTTTTAACCCGGCTTGACCCTCTCCAATGACCTTTCAACCAGTTGCACCAGGTTCTTCAATCCACTTCTGGACTGTATGACCTTTGTTACTGAGAGGTCTTAATCAGTGGTTTGCAGGCCAGAAGGGTGCTTTAAAGCAGGGTTTAGCAACTTCGTTGACTCCTCCCATGTGTTTGGTTGGTTCTCTCCTGGGACAAATCTCTTTCCATTTCTAGGGACCGACATACTGCTCTTGTAGTTGACTGTTACTATCGCTCTACTCAGTCTACTGGGATGGACTTACCCCACTGAAATGAAAAGTCTAATTGCGTGGTTTGGGTCCATAAAAGAATGCTCCCGGTATATTCCGTATTCTTCCTTGTCAGTTTGTTTTGGTTTGGTGAATGCTATTTAGGCCTACATACAACATTCACTGGTGCGGCCACCAGTGATGCCAACAATGTCCCCATGAGTGAAAGACAAAAGACAATCAAAACGAGAATCCCAAAATGTAGAGGCGTGACTGCTTGAGTTAATCTAAATGCTGCCTAGCATTTTAACACTAAGCTGGTTTTCTGACTACTATCTCCTCCTGAGAGCAAACATTATAATGATGAGATTTGGGGAAAATCTCACCGAACCACCATCACTACCACACATCGACCAACCCTAAAAAAGACAAATACAAAACAATAAAGGATACAGGCAAATAAAACCCTGTAACAGCTGTCTCCCCTCTCTCAGAAAAAAAGGTACAACATTGGCATTAATAAAAAGAAAGAAAAAAAGAAACGATCTCAAGATGTTGCATTTGACCAAAATGGGGTCAATATTGTACCTTTTTCCCCCTGAGAGTATTCCCTAGCCCACATTCTCCCCTCCTGCTCCCTCATCTGCTTCCCTTCACTCCCGCCCCTCCAGGCAGGGTCCCCAGGGCACTGAGCCCCCTGCCCCTCAGGGCTCTTCTGGAGTCGACGGCCCACAGCTCCGCACGCGGGTGTCCGTGGGCCAGTTGAAGTGTGCCCTTCAGCAGCGGACTGGGAGTGGAGCACAGCCTGAGAAAGTGTAGGGTCGCCTGCATGTGTGTGTATGTGTGGGTTTAACGAAAATAAAAGCCTGGGTACTGAGGCTAGTGTGGGTTTGACCTGACCGTCACAGTTCAACTGTTTACTGTACTTATTGCCTCAACATCCTTTTCCTCTTTCTTTTCTGATCGCACCCGGCTGCCTCCTATGTTATGTTTGTGGCTAGTAGCCCTGACACTGGCCATGCTACATCATCTCTCGACCTGGCCGTGAAACCGGGCGCCGAGGGGGGTCGGCGACGTGCCCGGCGCTACCTCCCCGGGGCATCCGCTGCGGGCCGCAAAACCAACGAGCGCTTCAGGACGCAGCCCATCACAGCCAATGAAATGCAAGAGAGCAGCGGGTAATGACAGTGTGCAGTGCGGGTGGGTGAAACGCATGCTGGGGGGCTGTGGCCGACCATAGGACATGCAGCCTGGGTCTGAACTGTGAGGCTGAGCCTCCCAGCCTGGTTATTCTCAAGGTGTTTGTTTGCAGTGCTACAGTTGTTCTTTTGCTTTGCAGTGTTTCACTGGCGCAGCATGTCAGGAATGTGTCATGATAAATACTATTGAGTTTCACGACAATGCGAGACGAGTGCATCACAACTGTGCTTCATATGGTATATCATCATCAGGAATTATTGATTTTAGATCATGTGGGTTTTTGTATCATATGTACTTTGTGATGTAGCAGACTGAAAAGTGCTGTGTTTTAGAGGGTGGTTTGATTTGCATGCGTTTGCACTCCCCAAGTCCTTTGTGACCTCTACAGTGTTGCTTTGTTGAGCATGTAAATATGACAGGATAGTCTGTGTGTGGGGGTGTGTGCTGGAACACACTATAGCACAAGGACCATGTTCTATGAGCTCCACGACGAACTGATGGAGACTGATGGCGATCACAAAAACCTAAACATGAGTCCTAATTGTTCTATTGGTGGATTTCATTCAGTGACCTAACATTTGCTCCTGTTTTCTCTCCTTCTGCAGGATGTTGGATACAGAGGAAGAGGATGGCTCAAAAGGTAATTTTCTTCGCCACTTGGCCTGGAGGCTTGGATCACGTGGTCTTATGTTATTGTGTTGGCTGAAAAAACAGCTGATCTATTGTGTGTAATACTGGCAATGCGTTCACTGTCCAGTGACGGCATGAGAGAGAGTCTGTTGATGTTCAACACATTGACAATGAAGAGCAGGTGCATGCATGCACGCACGCTCGAACAAAATCACCTGCTCTCAAGATAAGATAGTAGGTGTCAGATGCTTTGACTTTGTAAAATAAGTAACTATTAAGTAACTGATTTATGCTCTGTCCCATAACACCTCGTTGAGGAAGCATAAACTAGGCTTTTCAGGGTTTTCATAGACGCTGTCAGAGGCCTTTTGTCATGTTCCTGTCCTCTATCAAACGATCTATCTTTACAGTGCTTATTTAGTTACATAAACAATCTATGTCCATTTGTGGACCTGCTTCTACAAACTACCCCTAGAATACATTGACATTTATATCACTCATCACTTATATCACTCAAGTGAATCAGGATTTTATTTTTAGACTTGGCCTACATATCGACGTTAAATGTTCTCACCGATGATGGATGTATGAATCATAAAACCAAGTCAGCCCTGGGACTCCTGTAACCCAAAATAAAAGATTTGAACTACCACTTTACAAACATGATGTTGCCATTCACTTGTGCAACAACTACTGCCATCGGCACTTTCTTTTAACTCTTTACATACAGTTTATATTGTTATATTTATTTAACTAATTTGAGCTTCCGAATTAACCACTTAAGCCCTATGCCTACCATATGGCAGTGTTGCGTGAACATACAGAAAATATCCAATCTATAAGCTCACAACACATCACAATGCTAATTTGTGACCAAAAAACATTCACCTAAATCACATGGCCAAAATTGGGACGCAGTTAAATGTGGAACTTAAAATTCAGCTAATGATGCTTGGTTTATCATTTTAAGGGCACAGTCACGCCACACTTTTATTCTACCAACCTATGACATCGGATTCTGCCAATGCATTTCAATGTGAATGGAGCCGTTTGCTGCCATTTGCGGATTTCTGCAAAAAACAAAACAATCCCATTCCCATTGAAATGCATTTGCAGAATCTACCTTCATAGGTAGAATAAAAGCACGGTGTGACCGTGCCCTAACACAAAAACTAAAAAGGATCTTCCTGGATTGTTAAAACCTATGTGTCTGCACACAGAGGTTGTGGGTTAGAATCCACCATGGTGCATCTGGCTCACTGACAAGTGAGTCGATATTGTATTCAACAGCAGTGACAATGCGGTGAAGAATCAATTGGTAATTTAAACAACTAAATTGGCAGTAGTAAAAAGCACACATGGGGTGTGACAAAGATAGATGGCTTTTTCGCTTTAGTTTTCTTTATTTTCAGCCACCTTGGCAGAAATGAGGTTGGGTCCTGCCAGGTAGCTCAGCTGTACCAGGTGCCATGTGACAAGTGTATGCCAGGTGTGAGATGGCCCGTGGCCTCACATGAAGGGATCAGTCTCACTGTGTGCCGATGACTGACAGGCTGCTTCTCTGCTCTGCATATGTCCACAACCTTAGTACTTAGTACTTTGCTTAGTACACAGTATTATACGGCTATTTTAAATATACCACTTTGGATTCAACCGTGTAGGATTAGGTTGCAGTTTGAGGTTATGACTTGGGTCAAGTTATAGGGAATAAAGTGCCGTACAATGTTATTTTGTACAATTGGGGCCCTAAACAAGCCTGGACAAGTGTATTGATATTTGTGCCAGGAAAATTAATAATAGTTTTTTAAAATACGACCACCTGACAGTAAATTAACCTGACCACTAGAAGTTCCAGTCTCACCGGTCACAGCTAAATCTAACCAACATTTTTGTTTTCCTAGTTTTATTCTCTGAACGGTATGTATTGTATTCTCGGTCTAGTTCCCTCAGCTCTGTGTTCAGTGTCTAGGTTTTGTCGTGCAGTTTCATTCCCAGTTGTTATAATTATCCCAGGTGTCTGTATCGTCGCTGTCGGGCAGAAGACTAAAAGAGGAATGATGTTTTTCTGAGTTGCACATCAGAATCTGCCTTGTTTGTTTCTTAGTGTTACCCAAGTTCCTGTTGTGCACTCTTCTAAGTTTTGTTTACCTTGCTCCTGGTTATTTGCTCAGCCTCCTATTGTCCTGCATTTGGGTCCAATTCCTCACTCCGTAATTAAACCAGTAACTCACTCTGAAACATCACACATTGATGTTTGTTATAGTGTGCGTGTCTGTGTGTGTGCACGCACCGCACGCATGCCCTGTGTGTATGTGTGTAATTGTGTATGTAATTAGAGGTTTTCGTGACATGATGATGTATTTGTTTTTCTCACAGCGGATGTGAAGACGGACGATCGCGCAAAGATGAGTGTGGCAGCCAAGATGTCCCTGTTTAAAGTATGACCATCTTAGTCTTAGCATTTGAAACAGGACTCCTTTCTATAGTTGGATAGGACCTGCTTCTCTTCTTCTGTTCTGTGTTCCATCTTAATGCCTGTTTATAAGAAAGTCACTCCTTAAAGCTGGCAGGGACCCATGCCTAAAGGCTAATTAATATTTTGTCATATGACAAAATATTAATTAGGCTTAATGCTCTCGTGTGTGTCGGCTAACAACAGAAACAATGAGTGAAGTGTCTCACCAAATGATACACAGAGACACCGCACCTCACTCATATTATTAATGGAGGAGGTTACAGAAGTAACCTTAAGATTTGTGTCAGCTAAATAACAAACATAATAAACCTGTCTAACTGGAATTGCCTCCAAGATGAATGATACGAATTGAAAACCATCAGTATACACTATAACTATTAACTACAGGAAATGGAGTACCCTAAACGGGATTAAAAGTGAATGCCCTGGACTTCACTTCTGCTGCCGAGAGCTTGCAATGACGGATATTAAACAGTCAGTGTGTTGCTGTCTCCCATGAGCTCTCACAGCTGCTCACCTTACAGTGTGAGTTGGCAAACCATATAGTGCTGATGCTGATCACGCAGAACCCATCATGCACATGTTGAGGAATATGACTGGTCAAACAGGTATTAGGTGACTACATTTATATACTGTGAATAATAGTTGCATAACATACTGTGCTGTGTCTGAACCTCCCCACTGTTGGCTTGTATCGTGTAACTTAACCAGTTGAACCCTAACATGACATCCCTATTCTGGGGCTAACATTTGGCAAAAATAGCAGATCTGCAATCTCGTTGAGATGCGTTGTACTGTAGATCGGCTATTTTTTGCAAAGAGTGTAGACCAAACACAGGAGGGTGGGCAGGGCCGAATGAAGTCTCCCAGGGCTTTGACGCTAGGGTTAGTTGTTAATCATCCTTTTGTGTAACGATTTATTGTCGGTCTACAGGATATACAACATGCTGGCATTGAAATGCAGCCCCCACCTGCTCTCTTTTTTATTTAAATGTCCCTTCAGTAACAATGCTTCAAGCAATAGCATGTCAATCCTAATAGTTTTAGTGAGGAAGCATTTTGTCAAAATGTGCCAGTCAGTATATTGGCTATTAACAGCCATCACAGTGCTGTTATAATTAGCCTGCTGGTCTGTGCAGGCAGGCAGGCAGGCTGAGGTAACAGAAACCTGTAGGGCTCTGGTTACACTGACCTGTAGGGCTGGCATTCTATCCCTCTCCCTCGGAGTCACTCTACCACTTTATTTACCAGCTATCTGACCCACTTCCCCCTCCCTCCCTTAATCCATCCATACAATACAAAAGATGGACATAAGTACAGGTAGTTTTCGCTGTAATTATTTACTAACTAGACTGAGCCAAAGACGTGAATTGGCTATTTGACGTGAATGCTAAGGTTCCCCTAAAGCAAGGGCCACACTGATCAACATATATACATATCATTGATCAATATTAATGTATGACCAGGCCAACGTCTCCCCCTCTCGTCTTCCTCATAGGAGCTGGAGAAGACCTCCACCCCTGAGGCTTCTGCGTACCTGAAGCCTCGCTCTGGTAGCGTCTCCCATGAACGCAGGGTGCGTCGTGGCAACGAGCATCGCTCCCTCACTCAACCAATCACCTGTGAAGAAATGGTGGCCATCAGGTGGGCTGTGTGGATCCCTGGTGGTTCAAGATGAAGCACTGTAAATTATATATCACAAACACCAGAACAAAGAACCCTACTGAACCCACAGACACATCCAAATCCATTAATAATACAATACGGTAGAGTGCAGTAGAGTGGTGGTTCCCAAACCTTTTCGTGTCAACGGCCGCGGACCCCCATCTGACATGTATTCTGCCAAGCACCCCCAGAAGAGAAGAGTTGTGTTAAAAAGAATCACAACCCGGGGGCACGGTGGCACAGTCGGTAGTGCTGTCGCCTCACAGCTAGAAGGTCCTGGGTTCGATTCTCATGTGGGCGCTGGGGGCGTGTTCTCCCCGTGTCCCCTAGGGTAGGTACCCTCACAAAAACATGCAGTACTCCTGGTCTCTAAACTACCCTGGCCAGCCGGGGCGCCTGATGGAGGGGAATTAACGTGTTCCTTCCACGTGCTACGTCCGGCCGGGGAAACTCTCCCCTGTCAGGTGAAAAGAAGCAGCTTTAAAGCATTAAAACACCATTACACGGCATTAAAACACCATTCATTGTCAATGGCATCTTCAAAAATAGCTTGGCATGAAAGTAAAATATGGTTAAAGTAGTTAAAATGAACAGCAATGCTACTGGGAAACCATAATAACTTAACGTTTTAGTCCAAATGTGCTTTGCCCTAGTAGGATCAGATTATTCTTTGGTGAGTTTGGTCTTTATTTAGGATCCCCATTATTACTGTATTAACAACTATTGTTGGTGGGGTCCACACAATACAACAATATATATATACATGTGAATCTATATTAATGTTTGTTTGAGTATACAGTATGTGAACTGGATTCAGTTAGAATTAGATTCAAACTGAACTTTTGACCTGTTCTGTTTTGACAGTTGGAGTCTCTAATTATAACCCACTGTCAGGAGTGTAAAGCTGTGATTTACTACCAAAATACACACATTTGTGTTTCAGTCAATCCCACCCTTCTCTGCTTTGCAGTTCACAACTTCACATCATAAAATACACTGGGTCTCACTCTCAGTGTGAGGTCTGGGGACCCCCTAACCACGCAAAGCGACACGTGAGCATGTACTTAGATCTGCTAGTTTCACTAGTTTGGGTCCTAGGCAGACGTCTAATTTATCTTTTGGGTCACAGGCTAAAAAGGTTGGGAATCACTGGTCTAATGCATATCAAGATGGGGGTAACTGAAATGTAAAAAGTTTGAGAATCACTGATATAATATATTCACTCACCTCCTCCCCTGCAGCAACCCACAGCCAGCATCTTCACCTGAAGTCGAGGCTATGCAGGCTGAGTCTGTGGAGGATGATGAGAACTGCAAACTGAGCATGAGTGAGAAACTAGCCCTCTTCAACAAACTGTCGCTGCTGGGGAGTCAGGAGGGTGGTGGCCCCCCTGCTGATGCCCCCCCAGAGAGGCGCAGGCAGAAAGGGTCTCGCTACCTCACACAGCCTATCACCGTGGAGGAGGTCAGCCTGGTGAGTGGCTTGGGTTGATCGTCCGCACAATAGCATTGCTCCTAAAAAAATATATTATTACATTTTCTGTAACTTTTAAACACAGAAATGTGGTACAACATTTCGGCCACACATGGCCTTCATCAGGTGTGTTGGGTTGATATTCTGAAACTGCAAAGATGACAAACATTAACCACCATGACATCCGGTGAAAATGTCAGATCTGCAAGCTGACAACATGTTGCCCCATGACGCATTATGATGATCTTGTAGATTGGCTATTTTGACGAAGAGATTTAGTGTAAAGGGAAGTGTGGACCAAGTACAGAGCCAACTCCAGTCAAGTAGTACTATATGGCACTGATAAATATACAATTTATTGAAGTAAACAACATACTGTACACACTACAGCCCACGGAAGTCTCTCATCCTGGTGAGCATTAGTCTTTTGCTTGGTGGTTCTATCTAGAAGTACCTTTGTAGACTTCCTTTGAAACATGTTTTGAATAGATTAATCATGTATACAGTACTGCATGATGCAAATAACATTGCACTAATTAAATGGAGCAATCCTGCTCTCTAGTTTGGGTACACAGTTGAGCTGTTGAGCTGCTAGACACGTGATAAGATTTATCACTGCAACACATGTCCGCATTAGGGCAGGGTATTATTGTCTGCCGATAAAATTATGTATCACATACTGTAAGCAATTTTTTTTTTTTTTGAATAGTCATAGTATTAAAGAACTTACCACCAATCTTCGAATTCACAAATTCTCTGTATGAGTGTGTGTGAACTGCCTGATTGGTTTACTCTGCATGCGTATTGCTGAATCATAAATTATTTCAGGCAAGTTTACTGACTGGACATTTTTGAGCAGTGCCAAACCGCTCCAATGACTGGCTGTGTGTGTATGTCTGTATGTCTGAGTACGAACAACAGGTGTCGTTGAGCAGCCTGCACCACTCAGTTCACATGGTTGGGATTCTGACTATTATTCCTTGCTCTTTATCTCTGTTCAGCTCCAGAAAGGTCCTGTTCAGCTTCCCGCTTTCCGCCTGTCCCCTCACCTCTCTGACCGGCAGCAGGCTCTGTCTGTCAACCTCAAACCCAGTGAGGTGCGCTTTGCCCAGCCAAGAACTGGGCTGGGGCGCGGGCCTGGGGAGCTCACCTCCACCGACCAAGGTCTGCAGCGCTGGGAGTCAGAGCCAGGCATCAGAGGAATCCTGAAGAAGAGCCACTCTGGGGATCCCGACCGGAGAGCAGCAGATGACAGTGGCCTGCAGGATATGGCACCCATTCAGGAGCAGAATGGTAGAGGCTGGAGAGACACAACAGCCATGCAGGAGAAGGTTGAGGAGTTGGAGAGACAGGAAATGTGTCTTGCACCACGTCCTCCTCCACGGAGAGAGAGACGCAACGCTCCGGGAGTGGACGGGAGCATGCTGACAGCTGCGCCCTGGAGGCAGAGAAGTCGTGCCAGGAGGGAAACCATAGCCTGTACCCCAGTAAGACCCTCGGCTGAACGGGTCTCCCCTCAGGAGGAGAGGCCAGAGGCCAGGCTGTGCCAGGTTGGGCAGCAAGATCAGCCTGATTACTCTGTGGAGCAAAGCTTAGACACTGCGGGGAAGGGCAGGTAAATGAATACTTGAATAGTCATATCTGTCTGAGGATAATGTGAGTCAGTGGTAATGGTGTCATTTTTCAGGCTCATAATGTCCTCTAATGTTTCGATAAAGGCTGTCTGACCTGGCCAATGAGAAAGAGGATGAGCCACGAGGCAGGAATGATAACGCACCCGTGAGACACGTTCAGGTGACCCTGGCAGACCACAATACACCCCTGGAGGCAGAGAACAGTCGTGTTAAAAAGGTAAGACCCACATCATTCTCATCTGCGGATTCGGAAGTCTAAATCACACTGACAAAACTTGAAGGGATTGAATGGGACTTTACAGACGTGTAGAAGGGATTGCACGCTAAACTCACCAACTTTTGCAGTTGTTAGTTTGGTTCAACACGGCTTCTCTTTAATGTCATTTAATTTGTACAGTCAGAATCTCAGCAGGCTAAATCCAGTCTTATTTAGCCTGAAAGTGACAGCTGCAGACCAGAGAAGTTGCTCTGTGGGAGGTTCCAGTCCAGTCAGGCCGGTGAAGTGGTTTGGGAAAAGGCTGTCTCTCTTCTTCAGAGAGAGAGAGAGAGAGAGAGAGAGAATGGAGAGTTGTAGAGGATCTACAGCAGTGGTAACCAACCTTTTCAAGCCCAAGAGCCCATTTTATTCCCAATTGTAAGCCAAGATCTACCACTAAAACGTGTTAGAAAAAACACTTGTTTTTTTGCTATTTCTGACAGGCTCAATGCATGTGCACACATCCACACAAAGACTAAAGCTTAAATTAGAATAAATACTTATAGTAAGTTATATTATCAATGTCAAATAATATTAAGACAAATTAGAAATAATTAGTATTAGAAATATTTTGTTTCTCATTTCAATGAATATTCACATTGGCAGATGTTCAAATGACATAGGCATAACATGACCATATATATTTGCACAGATATGGTGACATACTCTCAGGGTCAGCCCACCTTTAATGAGACTGCTGTGAGCTGTGACTGCACTTTATCTGCAAGCGTTTTGAAATCTGGTTCATATTTAGTGATTGCCAGTCTGAGGGTGTCATTAAGATGTGAGTCAGTCATACAAGTTCTAAACTTGGATTTTATTATTTTCATTTGTGAAAAGGCCATTTCACATAAGTACGTGGAACCAAAGTAGGCATGTAGCTTCAGTGCACACGACACAATCAGGGGATACTTCTCTGCTCACAAGAGACCAAAATTCCTTCTCTTTAGCTCTGACCTGCAGGTGACAGTCACTTACTAATCCAATAATCTCCATTTAAATATCTGAAGTTAATGCAAACACATCCTGCATTTTATCGGACAGCAGTTCAATGACAGTAGGCTCAGTAAAGAGGAAAGGGTTTGATACAAAAGCAGCTACTTGACTCATGCGTTGTACTTCAACAAGTTTTCATATTTCATATTTATCATATTTTTTGCTCTGTGTGCATGTGTACAGAATTCAAACTGTAGCATTGATTATTGTCACGGACAGAAGTCATTCTTTCCCTTTGCATATGCCCTGGAGTGCACTCGCCTATTAGTTTGCATTGCAGACTGGTTCAGTATATTTTTCTCATTTTTATATTTTTGTTGTTGCTGCGCAGCAGTTGAGGAGAACGCAACTATGCATTCCTTTAAGCAACACAACTTCTGCAGCTGCATCCATATGTTTAGAATTTGCATCAATGATCAAATCCCAATAATAAAAAATATTATAACAACGAACAACGAAAACTGAAGGAGCAGCGGCGCTATCGGCTAGTAGTCCCAAATCAAGTGTCTGCAGCCTGTCACGAGCCCCGTAATGAACTGATACGCGGGACGCACGTTGTTCCGTATTTTAATGTCGGGTCGGAGAATAAATACAGTATGAATGACGGCGGGATTTATTTGACAACTCTGTCCTGCTTTCTTCACGAGAAGAGAAGAGCGCTCACAGCTGCTAAGGTAGCAGCCCTGTGGCTGACCTGTCAGTTCTCTTTACGGCATGAGATGTGAACCTGGGTCTGGGAAGCTCAGAGCTGCAGCCATTGGCTCATGATACGAGCACACGACCAATGGGACAGATCATTCAGTGTTGCTAAGATACCACCTCCCCACCACACACGCACACACACCCTTGGACGATGGGGTCTATTCTCAAACTCAGAGCCACAGCGCTCTGCTCAAAATTAATTTGCATGTGACGAGCGGCACTGACATTATTCCAATGGGTCTGACGCGATCGACTGGAAATGTTCCCGCGAGCTACCGGTAGCTCGCGAACCCCCGGTTGGTTACCCCTGATCTACAGTATTAGGGTGCACACACACAAAAAACTCAGTGTAAATGTATATGGGTTAATTTGGTTAGGGTGAGTAGAGGGTCGTAGACACTGTCAGAATTACAAAGGGAATAGGGATAAAAATAACCCTGAGGATTTTACTGTGTGGTCTAGTACAACATATCTGTATAGGCTTAAAACAGATCTCCATTACATTGCCTATATCTGCAGTATGACATTCTAAAACAATGTGTGTGTGTGTGGATATCTTCATCTGTGAGAGACTGTGTTGGCGGTTATTGAGTTAATTTGTCCTCTTATCCTTTACGTATTTGTGATTGAGTTGAAATCAGATATACAGTAGCAGCATCGCTGAGCACGGCTGTTGGTCTGTGTTAAGTGTTTTGAGATCAGCCTTATGTTATTTAGATATGTCCAGCTTGGTTAATGTGATAATACTTGGATCAAATGGACTGGCTCAGAATGACTTTAAATGCTAATACATCTTGGCTGTTTATAAGTGGTTGGTTGGTTGTAATAACCCTGGTGACCATCAACTTGCAAATAGACTATGTATGCCTACGTTTATTCATAGTTGTGTTTTATTTTTTTAATGTTTCTTTTTATACACAAAGTCAGGCCTCGATCCCCTTACCACTTTGTAATCTCTGTTTCCCTTCTTCGTCTTGCTACCAATACTGCCCTCTGTAGGAGGACAATGACTTTTCTCCCCATGACGCTGTCCTCCCCGAGTGCTGGGTAAGTCACAATGATGAGTACCGCTGCTGTACATTAGTATTCTCAGTTTCTCACCATACTGTATGGTAATACCAACAAAGAAACATCTGTTTAAATATGAATGGGCAGGTTTGGTGATTTATACCTTTATCACATACCCAGCCTTTATTTGACCCGGGTAAGAGTGATTAAAGGTTGTTGACAGTAACGCTAATCTTAGGAGCCTGAAGCTGCGTTTACTGAAACAGGACCTCTCTATTTTTAATGACAGCTGATTGTAGTAAATATTCTCTGCGGGTCCTATATATATACACACACACACACACACACACACACACACACACACACACACACACACACACACACACACACACACACACACACCACTGTATATGTCTAAAATCACCAAAGTTGTCCTTTAATGGTCAAAAAACAAGACTCCAAGAAAAAGTGAACCTTTCAGGAGTACTTTGCAAGAGGTTCATCCCCTTCTCCCTTTTACTTCCTAGGAGCCTGTCTTTGCCTCTGTCTATTCTAGCAGTACACCTCAGTATATCATGTGTTTCAATCAGGTAAATGTGAGAGTGCCGTGCATACATTTGGGCCAGTCCGTGCATGGTGGCCTCTGCATTTAAATATGGCGATCTGGTATGCAGTGTCTTGTATGCAGTGGAGAGAGTTTAGAAAGTTTGTCTTGCCATACAGGCCCCTGCGATTGTGAGTTTTGACAGATGAGTGAGTTTTGACAGATGAGTCTTGATTTTTCCACTCATATTGTAATCTGAAAAGTGTGTTTGGTTTGAAAATTGTACGTATACGTCTTTTTTAAGTAAAACATTGGGTCCGATTCACTAAGCTGTTTAACTAAACAAAAATATTTAACCAAAATTATAAGTAAATTAATTTACACAAATTCCCACGTTATGAGTCTGAAGCCCACCACACACCGGCTGCGACCGTCTGCGGCGCGGTGCGTTGCAGCGCGGCGCCGCCTGGAAAATAGAACTGTGTTCTATCGGCACGCCGGGCGGCGCGGCTCCGCGCGGCGGACGGAGCCGGTGTGCGTTAGGTTCATTGAAAATAATGGAGGCGGCTGTGTGCGCCGCGCGGCGCCGCGCGGGCGACGCAGCCGGTGTGTGTCGGGCTTCATTCATTCATCTTTTTCTTTTGGTGAATTTTGTGGGAAGTCTGCTTTCTCATGTCTACTCGGAGTCGGAGGCAGACTTACACGGGACTAAAGCTTGTGTATGTCATTAGAATACACAACAATTACAATATTGCCAAACTTTAATAAAATATTTATGTGCCCAACATTTGTCAACATATATAAAAAAGAAAGATGTAAAGGATCTATTGCTTGGATGCATATTATAGACATGATGCAAATTCGACCGGTTTGAGCTGAATTATTACCGGTAGTTCCCTCAGCGTGTTTGCCGCAAGTGTGGCCACAGTTTTGCTATTGGGCGTTAAGTTTCATGCCAACCCCAAAGTCATGCTTTTAATTCATAATATTGATCATATCAGTGATCACATGAACGCAGTCTCACCATCTGATGTATGGATGAAATCTTGTCCATTACTCCATTTACAATTCTGATGTTGGACAGTGGAGGATATGCTCATCCAAAGGACAGAATCCCCTCAGTAAGTGAGCAATTGTTCAGTATAAAGGGCTTATAATAGCATTGCCACGTTTTATTAGCCTTTTGTCGTGAGGTTGAACTTTATAAATGAACTTCTTTCTCATGCATTACACATGAGAGTAGGCTATTACTTTATTGTTCAGTGGATATTGCAACATGTGAGGGACTCTTGCCAAAATAAGCTGATCTACAAGTTGCAAGCTTGTAGATCTGTCCATTTTTAAGCGTGATGACGTAGTTTGGTCTGACGTTAGAGTTCCCGGTTGCCTTTTATGGTGTTAAATGGTGTGTGGAGGATGATCTGATCTACACAGGATCAGATCTTGTGAAACACACAACTGAAGGCTGTACACGCAGCCTGGTGAATCGCACGTGAGATTGTGGTTATCGCAAATACGCACCCCTTTGGTAACTTTAAGAACAGCTTAGTGAATCAGGCCCATTGTGTTTTTGTGTTGTTGTTGACCGTTATAATCCTACATAGAGCTGGGCAATATGACCTGTGACAATTTGGACTTTCACTTAATATTGAAAAAACATATACCTCTATCTATGTATTTACTTACAACAGATAGATGGAGATGAAATTATTCTTATTAATATTTTCCTTACACTATCTATATGATCCATTGAAAATATATTTAACGATAAAAACGGAAAGATATATTTAATGTATTTTTTCATTGTCCATTAAAATATGTAGACTGTATAGGAGGATTTATTGCCCATCCCTAATCACTCTCTCTTACTGTCTTCCAAATTCTCCTCATACTAATTCTCCTAACTCATGCTAATGCTTTACTCTATCTCTGTTAATGTCCCATTATGTTTTTATGTTCTTCATCTTCAGACTAACATGTCCTTCGAGGCCCAGGAGGTCTCTTCTCCTACCCAGAGCCAGTCTCAGCCTCAGTGGAGACAGAAGGTCATCCTCCCACCCACTAAATGTCCTGTACACATACATTATGATACATTATCCACTAAGATGAGGTTTACCCCACTAAGAAGCAGTGCAGCAGAGACTATACTGTACTCGAGTATCCTAATTCAGTGGCACTCAACCTTTTCAGGCCGTGACCCCCCAAAATAATCATATTTGAACTGGGGAGCCCCCACCCTGACAAGCACTTGGCATTGTAGGAGTTGAGGCATTACATTTTGATTCGATCCCACAAATAAATATTATGAAAAGCTGATCTACAAGCACACATCGCCTCTTATATTATTTGACAATTTGACCAATGCTTGACCAGTCTTTACAGTATTGTTTGTTGATTACTTATAATGCAGTAATGTTTTTATTAAGGTATTGAAGAGGTCTTAATTACTGTCACCTCCCTGGGGGAGGTTGAGAACCACTGTCCTGATTGATCTGTTTATGTGGTTGTCTAGGCTCAGACAGCCGAGGAAGAACGGCCACAGGCGACAGTGGCTCAGCAGGATGCTGAGGAACATGAACGATCCAGGGAGAGAGGGGCGGCAAATGATGTAACCCGGTTAACCATGGCTGGACACATGGCCAACAGAGGTGACATTTATATCTATTATTATTGACTCTCTGTTTTTCTCCTTGCTTTCCTGGCTGTCTGCTACCTGCCTGGTGGTCTAACTACAAGTATGTCAGTACCAGTCATGTTCTTACACTGTTTCACACTCATTCTCTCTTTCTATATCGGAACTCAACTCCTGTAGGTAAGAGGTGGACTGTGATGATAGTAGAGGTCTATGTTGTCACTCTTTCTTTCACATCTTATTGTCTCTGATTTGTTTCTGTGTTGCTTTATCGCTTCCACTGTATTTGTGTGTGTGTGTGTATATATATATATATATATATATATATAATTTTTCTTCTTCGCGTCCCCCAATTCCTTGTTCACGTCTTTGTCTTGTGTTTGTCTCCAGAATCAGACGAAGATGACTCTCATGACAACAGACCTTCCCCTGGAGCAACAGCTTGCCCACATGGAGGTTAGTGTAGGGTTAATCCATATACACTCGCCGGATCTTCCTGCCAGGAGCTGACACGATGTGGATGTAAAATGGAATGTTCTGGTCGCTGCAAATGCTTTAAGTCTGGACTTATCTGCACAGTGCACACCCCTTTGTGGTTGCAGTTGCTAGTATATACTGGCTTGTCACTTGCCCAGCCACCATTGCAAATGAGAATGTGTTAATAATGACTTGCCTAATTAAAAAAGAAAAAAAGGAAAAAATAACTAAGCACTAAGCTTTATAGGATTTAAGTTTGTGTATGGTAACCATATTTTAAAAATATGTCTATTTGCCTATTTGAACCTAGGTCATTCAAAAGCTACAAAACCACTTTAAAATGTGCCATAAATGGATTCTGTGTATGCTAATTAATACAAATACATGTGTTAACTTACACATATGAAGGTCATCTGTACCAAATACTGAATATTCGATGAAAATAGCAGATCTGCAAGCTCACAATGTACCACGTTGGGATGTTTTGTGAGCTTGTAGATCAGCTAGCTTTGGCAAAGTGGTATGGTGTAGGGGAGAAAAGTGGGTGAGAGGGGGCCATGTACAGATACTGGTCAATGAAGTATATAACGTTTAAGTGGTTAAATGAACACTGCATATATCATCTACTCTTTATTGAGATTTATTTTGTTTGTACATTTCTGGTCTGAACTTTTTTTACGTTGTTCACTTCACAGGGATCGCCAAACAGGCTGGGACGGAGGCGGAAGGTATGATTTCAGAAATGCTTTACAAACATGACTCTCCCAGACACACAGGATCAGTAGTGTGTACAGTGCTTTTACAGATATGGGATTATGCTGTGTTGCCAACACAAGTAATATGTGATTATTGTTGACACCCATTTATCTAGCTTTGATTGTATGCTTCTCTTGTTGAGTCTTGAATAAGAAATAATCTTCAGTTTTTTTCCCATCCAACTCCAGCTGCTTCCCACAATGCCCCACAGGAGCTGAAGGAGGTGGCGACTACAGAGGAGCCATTTGGCTGTTTCTATGGAGAACAGCCGCCTCCCTCGACCTGTGTCCCTGCTTCCTCCGGGGACGCTGCTACAACCGAGCAACAGCAGGATTTAAGTGTCTTCTGTCAGACCAACACGCCCATGTGAGCCCGTGTTATCACACAGACATAACATTTATGTAGCAATGACGTACATACCATTATTGATTAACCAACTGTGATGAACATAACCCATGTTTTACGTGGGTTATTACTTTGACAAACCTCGCCGTGTCTCGTCTCCTGTTTTTGCAGACTGACGTCAGCTGTAGCAGAGCACAGGCGGGCGGTGCGTCCATCCCGCAGGACCCAAGGTTCCAGGAACCCCCTCCGGGCTCTGGCAGCCAGGGAGGACATCAGACAGGACTACATGGGCGAAAGGATAGTCAGTGCAGAAGATGACAGCAGGATACAAGCGCAGAACAGTGAGTCAAAACATCTACAGTGAAAACCCTCAGCGTTTACAGTCCGTTTTGGTTACATTTGTAAACTCTTACAAACACAGGATTTTAATGTGTAGCCTTTTCCCCTAATTCCTAAAGGCCAGTCCACACCAATGCCACCAATGCAACTACTTGCAAGTACTATTATCCCCAAATGGCACCAGTGATCAGTCTGCAACTGGTCAGTTCAGACCGCTGCAGCGGTCTCTAAAACGGTTTTGTTGCAATACGTTGTTTTAGTGTGGACTGGCCTTTAATGTAATCTTTGCCTTCTCTCGATCCGTACCACCCTAAATCTCTACGCGTCTGACATTTTCTTCTACAATCTTTGCTCGTGTTTGATCCACTATCCAGAGTCTAAGAATCCTTCCGGAGTGGACTCACGGCGGGCCAGCACAGAAGATTTCAACAGCAAGACAGCCTCCGATGCAGTAAATAACAAGACCCACCCTCCCTTCAGCAGCCACATGCTCATTCACGTCAAAGGTCAGAGAAGAGCATGTTAGCATTTGCGTGTATTTGTGTTCATGTGCGTGTTTACCTCAGTGTTAAGTTATCCATTTGTACTCTGAGTTAAATTAACACAGTCTATTTGTGTGTGCGCGTGCGTGTATGGATGGTTCATTGTAATGGATCTCTTTTTGTCTATCTCTTTGTGTGTTTCCCGTGGCAACAGGTAGGCGACATGTGCAGGTACGGCTGGTGGAGCCCTCAGCACTATCGCTGAACAGCGGTGACTGCTTCCTGCTGGTCACTCTCGACCACTGCATCCTGTGGAGCGGAGAGTTTGCCAATGGCCCAGAGAAAGAAAAGGTACCACACAGAGACAGTTTGACTCTGAACAGCGGTAATGTCATGCTAACACGGTATGCATAAACCATTGCTCACTACAGTACCATACCAGGGTAAAATACTCAAGCTCTCTCCATGAAGCTACAATCCGGGACGTTTAATTAATAAAACGTTATTTTGACCAATCTGTATGGTAGAATAACCAATCCAATCAAACTTTATTTATAGAGCACATTTAAAAACAACAGCTGGACCAGTGTACACTCAGTAAAAAAACATAGTGACTCTCAAAAATAGCAGTAGAGTATGTTAATACAATATAACCAGTACTGCAGGTACTGGACTGGTTATCAATGTCAATATAAAGTTAATTATAGCACATTCAGTAGATCCACCATCTTGGCGGTAGTTTACTTTAGACATCTCCATTATGGA
The DNA here is from genome assembly GCF_963924005.1 of Protomyctophum bolini. Lineage (NCBI taxonomy): Eukaryota > Metazoa > Chordata > Actinopteri > Myctophiformes > Myctophidae > Protomyctophum > Protomyctophum bolini. The sequence continues at coordinate 29,802,235 of NC_137872.1, forward strand.
CATAAAATGTACTGGTTATAGAATTAAGCACAATTTCAGTATTCTGAATAGTTACTTTTAAATAACTTAAATATTGGTGACAATTTATAATTCGGACATTTAGCAGAGACTCTTTTCCAGAGTGACTTACAATAAACAATGTAGTGCCTCAAGACGATGACGGTGCTTATTGTGTACTTGACAGTTTACATAACCAGTAAGACGCCCTGAGGGTGAGAAGCATGCGACCTGGCCCTTTAGGGCCAGGCGGCCTGGGTGAGGGCAGACTGCTGGGCGAGTGCTGGCGCTTTGGGAGGGGGGGGGGGGGGGGGGGTTCAGATCAACATATGGAATTCTGTACTGGCCATATATGGAGCGTATGTACAAGGTTTGATAAGGTCAGATCAACTGTTGTTGACGAAAAGTTAATTGTTTTCATGTACATCATGTGTAAATGTGTTTGAGTGGTGATAGTATTCAAACACTGAATGTTCTCCTCCAGGCCTCAGAGCTGGCCATGTCCATTCAGAAGCAGAGCGATCTGGGCTGCCAGGCCTCACAGGTCCTCCATCTGGAGGAGGGGCTGAACTCAGACTCAGGCCAGGCTGCAGAGTTCTGGGACCTCCTGGGAGGAAGTGCACAGTACAGAGGTGAGGCCAGTGGGGGAATATACAGTGGTGGAAGTACTGTACTTAAGTACAATTTTGAGGTATCTGTACTTTACTTGAGTATTTCCAATTTCCAATACTTTTATTTTTATTCCACTACAGTTATTTGAAAACTTTGGTTACTAGTAGTTACTTTGATTATTATTACAAGACGAGATATCTCGAGAAAAGCTATGATTACCATCTTGGCCATTCACAAGGTCACGAGATTTGATTAAAGAGCATTAATTAATCCAGTTTAAAAATATATATTTGTACCTTATTTTAGCTCTGGTCGCTAGCCTCCATAGGCCTCAGAAACAGCCTCAGTGGACACTCATTAGTGGTTTTTAGTGCTCAGAATGGGATAAAGTACGATGTCGGCCGGATAATGCTTCTTCTTCTCTGGTTATGGCGCGCATTTCACTGGCACTGGCCTCACGTTACCGCCTATTGGTAACGAGAGCGATAGTGTTAAACACTTCAGCCATATACATTTTGACCATTTGAAAATAGCTGATCTACAAGTTCACAATGCGTTGCTGATGCGTCACGGTGTGAGGTTGTACGTCGGCTATCTTTTGAACAGTATAAATCGAGCTTAAGATTGTTTTGTCTTAAGTTGTAGCAAATATTAGGTCTGAACTAGACTTAAAGACCAAAAGACTTTCACTTTCAGATTAGCTTGTCATAAGTATTTGTGTATGAATTCTATCACTGCACATTTTGTCCCTGTTTCTATATAGTGAATTTTACTTCCTTGATAAAGTGCTAATTTAGCTGTATATGGCTCTGTTCCATATGATGACAATCAGCAGAACTGGCCTGAATTGGTTGTCAGAAGTGTCTCTACATACATACAGTATATTTGGAATGTATTGAATGGTTTGGTCTGTGCTGATGTCTGCAGGTGCAGGTCCGCCAGAGGAGGATGAACTGTATGAGAGTGGTGTAGTGGAGTCAAACTGTGTGTACAGGCTGGTAGACAACAGACTGGTGCCCCAAGAACAGGCCTGGGCTTCAATCCCCAGTGTCTCACTATTGGCTTCATCTGAGGTGACCGTGAGACCCCTCTTGATTCTCAACTAGTACACTATGTATACAGCAAATGCAGAGCACATGCTTTTTTTTGGGTAATGAATATATTGTATGATACCTTTATCATATTGTAGAGATCCCTGTCCTACTGGGAGAGTGACGAATAGACGGTCCAAAAATGTCTCTGTGAATATTTCACTTTCATTTGCAGTGAACAAATGTTTTACATTGTTTTACATTGCTTACATTGCTGTAATATTAGTGTGACATTTTACTGTGAAAATGTGCTCATGACACAAACAGCAGTTTGAATTAATTAAATATAAACACTCCTAAGAAGTGTGTAAAGACCATTTTAGATATATAACGATAGGGATTTAGAACAGTGGTTTAGAACAGTGGTTCTCCAAAATAGCAGATATAGTGTTTTGGACATTGGGGGTCCACGCCCAAATATATAATATCAATTTGGGGAATTGTGGAATCAGACTCAGGTCTTACGGTCTTAACTGTCTCTGTTGTTGTGTTTTCATGCATCCAGGCTCTGGTGTTTGACTTTGGCAGTGAAGTATACCTTTGGCATGGAAAGGATCTTGTCCCTAGCAACAGAAAAGTAGCTCTACAGTTGGCACAGCAGGTGTGGGGCGGAGCCTATGACTACAGCAACTGCAGAGTGAACCCCCTGGACCCCACACACTGTAACCCCAGTATACAGCTGTAAGTTAAAGTAGCCCGTGTACTGTACACACAGTAAAACAATCACACTTGAAGTGAAGGGCGCTCTTATCGTCATACATCATCATACATCACATTCCGTGTTTAGCCAATCAAATCATCACTATGGGGTACACACAGACACACAGCTGGGAATATGAGGGGCTAGCGACCCTAAAAAAAGAAAAGAAAAAATCTGTACTGTTCAGAGCTACTGCAATACAACGGCAGTATTTTAACATATTGCAGAGGGTGTAAAGCTAGACTAGAACAGGTTATCCACGCGTTACAAAACTTTATCAATACAAGGCAAAATGAAGGCCTTAAAATGTAATAAAAAAACAAATTTCAGTGGTCTTAAATTGTTAGCTCATACCGTGAAACTTAGTCTTGACTGTATGGGATTTAATGAGAGGAAGGTCTTCTTCAATTTGTTTTCTCCTAAAGGCGCGGAGAGGGCCGTCCAAGCTGGGCCCTTTTTGGCTGCATTTCAGAGAACAACGAGACCGCTCTTTTCAAAGAGAAGTTCCTCGACTGGCCTGCGAGGAGCGGAACCGGAGTGGACCCTACTCCGGTGATGGAGGACACGCAGGTTCACCAGAGAACTTGATGATTTAAAGTTCACACATAATAATAATATTATATAACATATCAGAGATGGATCCTAATTTACTTAAATAACCCTCTCTCTCTCTCTGCAGTGTTTTTCACAGGAAGCCCTTTCAGCACCAGTCACCCCAGACGAGCCTCCTCCTCAGTCAGAGTGTCTGTCTCCTTGTGATGCTAAGGGGCTGGTGTCAGGCCAGGGCCTGGTAGGGGACGTCTTGTCTCCTTGTGATGCTAAGGCGCTGGTGTCAGGCCAGGGCCTGGTAGGGGACGTCTTGTCTCCTTGTGATGCTAAGGCGCTGGTGTCAGGCCAGGGCCTGGTAGGGGACGTCTTGTCTCCTTGTGATGCTAAGGCGCTGGTGTCAGGCCAGGGCCTGCTAGGAGACGTCTCGGTGGACGACTCCCTGGAGGGGCTCAACGTCCCGCGGGGCCACAGAGTAGTCACACTCGAGAGCGGACGTCAGCTGGAGCTGAAAACAGTTGCTGTAGACACGTGGCACGTCCAGGAATTTGATGATAGTGAAGCGCCTGTGGAGAGCAGTGGACAGCTGTACGAGGGAGACTCCTATGTGATCCGCTGGACATACAACGTTGATTCTGCTGGTGAGACAGACACACACACACACACACACACACACACACACACACACACACACACACACACACACACACACACACAATAACACACAGGAACGCTTATGGTCAGATCTGGTGTTGTATACTTATCAGCACGCTAGAGATTTTTTACCTTTTAATGTGAATGACCAGTGGGTTCTCATCCACTCAGTGTAATGCTATTCTTTGTCTCTGTGGTACTGTAGGTAATGCTGTTCTCTGTGTCTGAGGTATTACATGTAACGATGTGCTTTGTCTATGTGGTACTGTAGGTACGCTGTGCAGCTCTGATGTACAGAACAGTGGTCCTGAGAAAGGAAAAACGGTCCTCTTCCTCTGGCGGGGTCATCACGCCACTGTCAGTGGGCGGGGCACTGCTACGTTCCTGTCCATTGCATTAAATAACTGTGAGGAAAGACAGGTACAGTAAGTTAGCCACAGTGCTTCCATTTCAAACAGGCTGTTAGATTATTAGAGCAAATGCAATGCAATGCAGACCATGTGGCAATAAGTAGGAAAACTGTCACTGGTGGAAAAGCGATGGTTCGGTTCAATGAAATGTTGCTTTTTTGTGTAATGGCTCAAGGTATCTAGTAAATGATTTTCATTATTGGGATACCAGTAACATCAATCACTTTATGAAGTGGTTGCACTTTGCTCCTTCCGACTTCTGAAAAAACTTCGGTTTGGACAGTCAAGACATTTGGGGGTGCACAAGTTCTGAGGGGGACTGTCCATCAGAAGTACGGAATTAAGTAAATTTGTAGTTATATCACCTCCCTTTCCGAAGAAAAGTTCTTTCAGTTTTCATGTTGTTTATGCTCTTTTGTATTGTGTTGTTGCTGGTGGAGGTGGTGGTACCCCAGGGGAAGGAACCACCGTGTTTCCTGCAGCTTTTCCAGGGTGGTCTGGTCATTCACAAGGGCAGACAAGAGGATGCTTCCTCTAAAACAGGTACAGCAGAACAGCCCTAGATTCTGGGTGGTCGAGTGTGTCAACTGTACCCTTTTATCATGTGTTTGGCTATTCAAATCCTCCTCTCTCACGCTATAGCAGGGTGGCGTCTGTTCTCTGTGCGAGGAGAGCTTCCCGAGGAAGGCTCTCTGTTGGAGGTGGACTGTTGTTGCGCTGGTCTCCGTTCTAGAGGCTCTGTCGTTCTGCTCAACTGCCAGCAGGGGGTGCTGTACCTGTGGCATGGTTGCAAAGCCCACTCAAGCTCCAGGGAAGTCAGCAAACTGGCAGTGGAACGGCTCACTCACACGTAAGTCTCTGTTTGGACTGGCATCTAATCAACCGTACATAGAATATAGATTATAGACACTTTGAAATGGGTGTGACTGTGTTATGCCATTTATACCTGAGGTCAATTCTATAAAAAAAAAGGGTCTTCTATATCTTAACAGTTTTCTGAAAAAGCTATGTTTCTATGTCAGTGGTTCTCAACCTTTTCCATGTCAAGGACCCCCAAAATTATCTGTATTTGGCTGCGGACCCCCAGGCACTGTCCATGAAGCAAGGATTTGAGTTAAAAACGTTCGCTGTGAAATAATATATACCGGTATTCAAAGATTTGTGCCACATTTTCACAATAAAATAAATAAAAAAAAGAGCTTGTAGATCTGCTATTTTAAAGTATAACACAATGCTTAAAACACCAAAAGGAGTTCCCGTCCAGAATGGGTTATTTGACTACTGGTTGACAGGATCTTGATAGAAAATCTTGGTCCTATGTTAGGTTATAAAATGTTATGTGAAATGGCATCTGTGTGAATCTACAGTGGATGTATATGGATATGCACATGTGTCTTAGATGCCCGGTGGAGTTGGGTCTCGTCACAGGCAGTCCTGTGATGGTGGAGGAGGTAGAGGAAGGCTCTGAGCCCGCAGAGTTCTGGAATGCTCTTGGACAACAAGACAGAAAGGCCTATGACTGCATGTTACAAGGTACACAACACACTTTTGTACTGTCCATACAATTGCAGTTCACACAACAGCATTAAGTTAACTTACCTTTTCTGCCATCATATAAAAATATTCTGAATAATTATGAGTATATTTTACTCCATATTTTACTGTGCATTTGGGTTTTTTCTCAGATCCAGGCAAATATAACTTTACTCCGCGTCTCTTCCATCTGAGTGTTCAGTCCGGAGTCTTCCAAGGTGAAGAACTTCAGAGCCCTGCCCGCTTGCCGGGGGTTGTGATGGCGATGCCCTTCGTCCAGGAGATTCTGTACTCTGTACCACAACCAGGTGAGCGTCAGTCAAGCATTCACCCAAAATCACACCCGTGTGAACTGAGTGGTGCAACTCCCCTCTCCCCCTGCCCCTCTCTCTCTCTCTCTAATTAGCAGGCAACAGTGCAACTTTTGCCCCTACTGGTACTCATAGTCAAATAGGTGAAGACAGACGGACATTGCTGTTCCTTGGAGTGGTTGCAACACTCAAAAATAAAAACAGACACATGCTCTAGTCCAGGGGTGCCAAAAGGTAGATCAAAGGCTGTGCAGGTAGATCACATGACATGCCCCTAAAGAAAGATGCCTCTTAAATTAAGGTGGCTTGATTTATTTACATCAAAAGGGCATGTCAGCTCAAACACACAATTAAACATTTTGTTTTAAGATGTTTATTTTGATTTTGTATTCATCTTTAGGGCCCCGAATCACACCTTAGAAAGTGTTTTTTGACTTGGGGGGGGTCATATTTTGACAGCAGCTGCCTGTCTAAGTATTGGACAGTATTAGGATGTTGATATTGATTTTGTATTCATCTTTAGGGCCCTTAGAAAGCACTAGTAAATCGCAGGTCGCCATTGAAAAGGAGACCTTTGTTCTCAATTGGATTCCCCTGAAATAAAGGTTTCAATCAATCAATCACTAAGTAACAATACCGCAATTTAGAAATACTCTGTTACAAGTAAAATGCATTCCTGTGTTAAATACAAAGGTATTGGCATCAAATACACTTGAAGTACAAAAAGACTCAAATCTACAAGCCCACAATGCTTCAACATGTTGTGAGCTTGTAGATCAGCTATTTCTTAATTGCCAAATAATAAAATAATCTAAATTCTGAAAATTAATAATTAAAAGTTAAGTAAAGTAATAATTGTCATGGAGTAAAGAGTGCAATATGTGCCTCTGAGATGCAGCAGTGTAGAAGTATAAATTATCGACAAATGGTACTTAAACTAAAATGATACTTTATCCTGTCAGTCAGGTGTCCTCTCCATGGACCATGGGTCCCATTTAGTCCCCAATCCCCAGACCATTAGACTATCTCTCCATGGACCATGGGTCCCATTTAGTCCCCAATCCCCAGACCATTAGACTACCTCTCCATGGACCATGGGTCCCATTTAGTCCCCAATCCCCAGACCATTAGACTACCTCTCCATGGACCATGGGTCCCATTTAGTCCCCAATCCCCAGACCATTAGACTACCTCTCCATGGACCATGGGTCCCATTTAGTCCCCAATCCCCAGACCATTAGACTACCTCTCATGGGTCCCATTTAGTCCCCAATCCCCAGACCAGGCCCAGAATGAAAGTGAGCATTAGCCCACAGCTCTGTGATCACAGGACAGAAGTTTAGAACCACTGCTCCAAACGATATTCAAGCTCATTCAATATTCTTCTCTGTCTCTCCCGGCAGCCTTGTTCCTGTTAGATAACCGCCTGGAGGTGTATCTGTGGCAGAGAGGTCAGCCCGAGGAACCGGAGAGTGGCGGTTCAGCCTGCAGCCTTTGGGATAATGAAAGGAAGTGTGCCATGCAAACTGTACTCCAGTACTGCAAGGGTGAGTACAGGGCCGTTGCTATCTTATTGTGAAAAATCTTGGTTGTGGCCTCCTTAATAAAGGGAAACACGCATTATACATCTGCAAAAATAAGACCAAATGCTATATTTTCTACGAAATGCTTATTTTAAATATGTTAATGTTAATATTCAAATTCCAAATTATAAACAAATCAAATAACCCTTTACCCCAAAAATGTAATGAATAAAGTAAATTTAGCCATCTCAAAGAATGAACATAAATAATGACACCAGCATCCAGATAAACAGTGCAAATTGCGAGCGGTGCCAGAATGACAGTCTCTGAAAGCAAGCTAAATGTCCATTTGTTTGCTATGTTAAGCTGTCATCATACTGTATAGAACACTTTAACCCATTAAAACCAGGAAAGCATCTGTGTCATTTTAGATTTCTTTGCGTTGGCTATTCACGGTGAGTCTTAGGGCCGATTCATACTCCTGTTTCGGCGCTGTAGTGCCGAAATGAGATTTCGGCTCGTCAGAAAATTTCAGTAGCACCGAAGAGCCGACTTTAGGACGGTACCCGCCCCCCCGAACCTCAAATGACGTCAAATTGTAGGCTCTACAGCGCCGAACCGACTTTTATTCGGCTCTAAAATAGGAGTATGAATCGACCCTTACGGTTGTTCGCCTTTTCACGGCAGCCCATTTGGGACAAAACACTGTGGACGAGCGTATCTAGTCATGATGAAAGACAGATGTCTACAAACAAGAATGAGACGAGTATCATTAACTGCCAGGTGAAACAAGCGCTGTCTCTGTTGTGCATCTGTCCCCCCCCCCCCCCTTTTTAACGTGTATGTTTCTCTGTCACAACCTCGCGGCCGTTGTTTTCATTTGTTTCCGACGTTCTTTTGTTGGTTCAATCACTGTTGTGTTATGGCAGTCCTGTAGCTCTAGACAGTTAGCTCATAAGTCAGCTGCTGTTGTCAGTCGCTCTGCGCTGCAGCGTGGTCAGACTCCCTGTTAGGGGCAGGCAGGGAGCCAATCATGACTAGGTCGCTGTTAATGTGGTCTGTTTTATTGTATTGTGCTTTTAATTTATACCTTTCTAGTTTGTCTCACTTTATCTGTTTACATTCATGATTCATCTTTATGTGAAAACGTAAAAATTCAATAAAGGATGTTATTAAAAAAATCTAAATAAAACGGGGCTGTTGTATGCCAGGTTTTCACCTGGCAAAAAAAGATTTTTTAGAGCTATCAAAATAAGGGAATATGGGATAGCATAAGACCCGTCGATCTTACCAGGATCTAGGAGTGCTGCAGAAGGTGGTGACATCGGCTGAGTGCACCATGACAGCAGGTGCTTGAGTAGGGTGAATTACAGTAAGGAGGACAAACAACATCCTAGTAAACAGACTGGAAAGGAAAGCACTTTTTTTCTGAATGAAGACAAAAATACAAAAACACAAGAACACAAAATAAATTGTTCTTGATGTGTCCTTTTCTTCCTCACAATGTACAGTATATGTGTATAATGTATCATTTTCTTCCTTTTATTTCATATCTTTTATAGCCATCTAGTCTAGTGGTCATAATTTAATTTGCAAGGTGTTTGCGATTATCCTGCATTTTTACTAAAGGGCCAAATGTCGGTTGAGGGTTATGCCCTGAAGAAGGCTGTTTGTGAATCCCAAAGCTCTGTTTTAACATACACAGGTATTGATTTAATTATTTACTCTTTTTTTGCCAGCCTATAAGAATTGGACTTTCTTGAACTTTTGGGTTCCTCTTCTAATGAGCACCTTCATCATACATTATTTAGACTTCTGAGCTGACCTTTTCTCTTTTTTGAGGGTCCCTCCTACGTACATCCAGCTTTTGGTTACCGTCCACAAATTCGTCTTAAACAAATATTAAATTCCCATGAACGGAATGAACGGAAAATGTTACGTCATAGTGTCTGAGCAAATCGGCATAGTGTCTATTTTACATTATGATGATGTACATATGTCGTCTTGAACACTGTTATATTAAAATCTATATACACTATGTGCTTTAGATATTATAGCATTGGAGCTTATAGTATGAAACGGCACTACCGGGTAATGATGTCAAATGTTTGGTTTTTGGTCATTGATCTGTTTAATATGTTGTGTTTACAAAATAATTTCCTACAGAGATGAACCCTAGACGCCCACCTCAAGCCTACCTCATCTTGGAGGGATCGGAACCCCTGACCTTTACTAATGTTTTCCCCCACTGGGAGAGGAAGCCTCAACCCAATTCACAGGTACAAACCATCCGCACTAATGCAGGTACAGTACATGTTCTTAGACATCAGGCTGAACCCCTCTATACTGTCGTGTATCTCTTGTATCTCCATCTTTCATCTTAATTATAATTCTTCATCAATTAATATTATTATACTTTTTTTTACAGTGTCTCACTATAGTAGCGAAAATGTAGTGACACGTGATCTTTGCACAATGTGACGCATTATTTAGAATTTGTAGAATCGTCCTCAGGTCTAAATGGGTTAAGTACTTTTTTTCACCACTGAATGTGTGCTCCTCCAGGGAGAAGTGGGGCGGGCCAAGCTGACCTTGGTGCAGGATGCCTTGACGCAGCTTACCAAGACGCACTACCTCCTGGAGGAGCTGCTGCGAAGCCCCTTACCTGAAGGGGTGGACCCCCAGTGCCTGGAAATCTACCTGTCAGAGGACGACTTCCAGGTACGTAGCAGTGTACTCGCAGCTAGTCAACCACAAGGCATTAAGGGCTATATCTTGTGCTACCCTTAACCCTAAACTAATTTGCCATTTTTTACTATTTAAAAAAACCTTTTAAAATAGCTGATCTACAAGCTCACAATGTCTCAATGTAGATCGGCTAGTTGAATTATTAAAAAATGTAATTCTGTTTCAGACTCTTTTGGAAATGAAGAGAGACGAGTACAACTCTCTCCCGGGCTGGAAGCAAGCTGATCTAAAGAAAAGCAAAGGACTTCTGTCGTAGATGGCAAGAACAAGGGAAAGCTGCAAGAGGGCCACATTAAGAGGTCGAGTCCCCACTCCGATTGGCCCTTCAAATGAGAAGACATGATTGAAAAAGGGATCACTGCACGCCACCATGCCTTTGCATCACTTCATGATGAACTGCTTATTAATTAACAAAAAGAGAGAATTCATTTTATTTATGTCAACTTATCCTGAAGAACTACTGTTTTTCTTTTTGTATTTTCTATTTTTAAAAAGATGGTACTTACTTGTTACGTGAGGAAAATTTGTGTACAGTGTTTTCACAGTAGAGGCTAATTTATTTTGTCGCACGACCCCCTTGACAACAGAAATGACGTGGCTTCAACTTTTTCCAGTTGAATTCACATCATTTTTGTATGATTGTTGTATGGCAAAATGTATTATCTGTTATCGTTATCATGTTGTATCTGTGTGTCTTATTTAAGTATGGTATAATAGGGCTTCACTATGTTCTCAGCCAAATGCTCTCATTGTTTCAGAGAGCCAGACTTCCTACTGTATATCTTTTAACAGAAGGTCTACCATCTGAATCCCTGGACTGTACCCACTTTCTTATTCCCAAAGACTGATGAATAATTGTGTGGATGTCTTACCAGACATGGATTTATTCAGAAGTACTATTGAAATAAACAAAAAAGATAGAGCCAGTAAAGCAAGTTTTCCTATGAAACTTTAATTCATCTGTACAAATCAATGAAAGGAAAATAGAATGATCTGCAAGAGGAAAGGGTGGATGTCAGTAACATACTGTGGGAGGGATAAGAAAAGAAAGGAGTGCTTACAAAACGATCACTTCTAATAAACAATGTAAACAAGAAAATATAAGAGTAACCACGGCCTGTGTTACAATTCAATCAATGTCATTTTCATCAAAAGAGCGGTGCATGCCAGGGGGCTACAAACAAACTTCACATAATAATGCCAAACTGCAATTCAAGATGAACTCCTGTCACCAATTTGTCACCAAATGTAGGGTGCCTGACTGACAGCATAATGCAATCTAATTGTGTGCATTTTACAGTGCTAAGAACCACCTTGCATCTGGTGCCATGCAAAGTGCTCAAGTGTTGGATTTGTCTAAAACTGTGTGGGAACATATGCTTTGGAACTGTGTGTGGAGATGGACTATGTGTAAAATCTGGCAATGGGTATTGGCTTTTTAAGAGGGCCCAAGGGGTTCAGTAATAGCAATGCGGGGGAAAGCATGTAGCCATGCCCCAATTTATATTAATATCCCTAACAAAGACACACACACAACGCATTACCTAACACAGAGCTAACAACATATCCCTGCACATAGTGTATGTTGTGACTGCAACTTCTAATGTGAACATCCACAATATACCCTGGCCCCACACACTGTAAAAAAAGAAAGAAAGTCATAGTTGCCTTGATTCTGTCCACTGGGTTGGAGCCTTTTTGGCTGGACGTCTTTGTGTTATTTTCACCAGCATGGATAAGCTGAATAAGCCTCCATGTGACTGTGAAGTCCTGGTGAGGTCGGATTAAACTCCACCATTGGGAGATGGGGCACGTACTGGAGCAAGAATATCAAGAGGCAAGTCATCTGCAAGCAGCACCTCAGACAACCTCTCAAACACCCCTGGTTAAGCACAAAGCCACCACTATCTGACACTAACATCTATATTAGAATCACTGCAAAAGTAAAGGGCTGAGAGTTGTGCAGTATGCATGTATGTATACAGTACATGGCTTCTAATACAAAGGATTTCATACAAAGAAGAATACACGCTACATTTTAAAAACAATTAAGAGTAAATTATGTTTAGAAACAGAACACTAGTTTGCAAGGTCTTTTCCAATGTACTTCAGTCTTTTGGCAGATTGATTTAACATCTGGATTTAAAATTTGACTGATATGTTTGGATGATGTGTCAAGTACGGCAAGTACGTTTCCAAAGAATATGATATACATACAGAATTTACAAGAGCAGCAGCTTGAGGATACAGGGTAAATGCTTGTGTGTGTGTGTGTGTGTGTGTGTGTGTGTGTGTGTGGGGGGGGGGGTGCGTGCATGCACATGCGTTTATGTCTCTGTTACTTAGTGTGTGTGTATTCATGTCTATGTGTGCGTGAGCTTTAGATGGCCTGTTCTCTCTGCATGTCCATTCCAGGTATAAATCGTTCTGGTTCAGATGCCAGGGCTGCCTCACGCAGGACCACCATGTGATCCTCGGCCGCATGCAGTGATTGGTCGATCCAGTCCATACTCCCGGACATGTGACAGGCGTTGCGGGTTACCAGTACTAGATGGCTGACAGAAAGGAGGAGGGCAGTGGCCCTGGGGAGAGAAAAGGTAAGTGATGTTTACCTGTATAGCACACAGTGATGTTTACCTGTATAGCACACAGTGCTTGCCCAGTAAATAACAGCCAAGCAAATGCATTTTGAGCTGCTTCTTCTTCTTCATCTTTTATTATTATTTTACTTTTTATGGAAATGTATTCCAGAAGAAACCCCATTATCTCCAAAGAAGAGTGCGGTTTACACACACGCTGCTTGGTCATTTCCATTTTCCATTTAATTGTAGTAAAAGATGAATGCATCATTTCAAAACAATGGACAAATGAGTTATGAAGCGGCTTTTCTCATCAAAGCTGATATATTCAGATCACTGTATCTCTCTATTTATCTCATGACATGAGTTATTCATCTGCGCATAACTCATGCCACACTGCTAACTCCTTGTCACAGAAAAATAGCCTCTCTGAATGATGGAAAAACAGATGATATTACCTGGCATCCAGCAGGATTGGATCCAGAGGGGGGTACATAGATCTCACAACATCATCCACCCTACAAGACAACGTGAAACAATGCCATGAATCAGATTTAACACACCAGGCTACAGTGTCTCCGTTTTGACAACAATATGAAGTTATGGGAGGGTTTATTGCATACAGTAAGATGATAGGTTACCTCGGGCTGATGCGTTTGGCCACAGTGATGATGTCACTGAGGCTGGCCGGGGCTTTGACCTTTGCCCCTGAACCCATTGTCAAGGCGACCAACTTTTCAGTCAGAGTGTGGCATATCTGTATGTGGACATTAACAATTTATATATTATTCAGGAAATATTAAATGAGGGGGAAATGTGTTTAAAAGAGCAAGCAAGTAGTCTCATTACCTTTAAGATGGAGATACAGTGAGACACCAAACCTCTGTGAGAAGTACAAAATTGGTTTGGATCGATGATGCTGGCATTCGGACTATTAAGGTTTTAACAAATAAAGCTCATTACCACGAGTTTAATTTTAATTCTGACTGTACTTTATATCAGGCCAAAACTACATGTCAGGGAGGTATTGTATGATTCCATTGGAAAACCAAGCACAGCATTAGACGGTTTGAACTAGTTTAGATTAGTTAAGACATTGCTAATGACTTACGAGGCGTCCTCAATCCAGTCCTCATTCTCCAGGATGGCCTCGATGTGAGGGTTAGTGATGACCACATCATCCAGCTCCAACTCTGACGGCTCACTCTGCGTCTCCATGGCTCCGATCAGATCTACGTTGGGCCTGTGGCAGTGAAGAACATTATAATACTATTAGTACTATTTTGTATAATTTGCTACTAGTGCTGTCACTTGAGCAGCACGGACATGTCATAGTTTTGTTCATGGTTTATTTTGCATTTCAATATGGCCCACTTGGCATTTAGTCTTCCTAGATGTCTTCCTTTTCCGTCAAGGATTTTCTCCCTTGCCCAATTGAGGGTCTATAGACAGAGGGTGTTGTTTTGATTCTTTTTCATTAAATGTGAGCCTGTAAAGCCATTTGAGACCGTGACTGTGTGACAGTGCTTAAGTGATCACTTTGAGTTGATATGGGTTGAGTCAAGGAGGCGCCAGTCTCCGCTCACTGAGTGAATACCGGTATATGGACTACAGATGAGTGCTATCCATGGCTGGAATAATTTATATGGATAAAGGATTAGGATTCCTATTTCTAGTGTGTAGAGGACGAGACTATGTATTGATGAAGGCACTGACTTGGAGTCAAAGTGGTGGAGTAGGTCATGGGGGTGGCAGTAGCGGTGTCTGCACACCACCACCAGAGCAATGAAGGAGGCCAGGAAAATGGTGGCCAGCACCCCAATGGCCACGATCACCACCGTCTCCATGGTGACTCCCGCTCCCGCGATGGCTGCAGGCAGCAACACGATTGACCAGTCGTCCAGACTCAATTATGAATGGGTGCTCATCTGTTAAAGAGAGAATCATTGGGAGGCACCTTAAGATCAGATCAAAGGACATTCTAAGAGCAACAAGTTAAAGTAATCAGTATTTCATTGCACATTTTTCACTCTTGTGAGCTAAGAATGCACTGTGAACTGTTGAGTGTTGCTGAGAGGTTTCTGAAAATGCCACACCTACAATATACACAAAACTCAGATCTTTATCTATAGTAAGAACATAAAAGATGAGGTGAACATGACTTTTGTTTGTATTTCATGCACTGTACCAATACAATGAGTGTCTGAAAGAGGCTTGGCTCACAATGAGAGTAAACTTTCTCTTGAGATTATATAACTACATTTTATAAATCAGAGTAGTTATGCGGAACAACTGCTACTTTAATACCATATATCTTGACATTTCTGGATTTCTGCCTCAAATTCGACTACTCAATCACACTTTGTCTTGTATCAACTCTGCTGTGTCTGGTATATTCTATAACCACCAGCATTCACATAAATATGAGAAGACATCTTGTTTTGTTATAGTGTGATAGGCCACTCTCGAACGAAACCGACATTTCAATTAAAGTACCCCTCAAAAGAACAAATAGACTTTGATGAACCTTGACCTCTTACCCTCCAGATGTGTTAAGTCCCTGAAAAATATAGTCCGTACAGGATTTTGGTTATTTTTCTCCCTGCAGTTTCTCTTTTGGTTGTGTCTGTCAAGACTACCTGCACTCTGCCCAGATTAGTTTGTTACTCATTAACTACATCTGCCCCACCTGAGTGCCCTTGTATGCATGTGTATACCTTTGACATTACAACATATTTAGCTTAGCTATAGCAAAATATATCCCTGATACAGTTACATTAGCTATGGCATAAATTAGAGACACTAACTTTGCGCACAGCCACCATGGGTAACAGAATAGCAGAATTACAACATTCTCTATAAACATTTTTGCCAGGATGATTATGAGATTCTGCTGTGGAATGCTGTAAGTCTTTAATCAGATTAATTTGTGTTACACTTGTTGGATCATATGGTGCTCTCTCTCTCTCTCTCTCTCTCTCTCTCTCTCTCTCTCTCTCTCCAGCTTTACTGACTTTTTTCTGGTAAAGCAAGGCCACATGCTTAAAAAAGACCACTGGAGATTTGATTAACACATAAACCATCTGTCAAAGTAAAAAGTATATACCACCCATAACATATGTGTTCAGCTTTTAGTAGCTGTGCTTCAAGCAAGTGTAAACTAACCAATTCAGTCCATCCACTCAATTGTATTAATGCTATTCATTTACATATATGATGAATGCAATGCAAGTTGCCAAATTAAAGGAATATAAATATAAACCCATGCCTACCCGTTATCCGAAAATTAACTCCTGTAGGTGTTTTGAGATACACGAAGACTTATAGGCTAATAGAATTAGAAGCATCAAAATTAATGAGTTGCCTAATTGAACCATTTAGCAGCTAAAGTTTAGCTTGATTAAAAGGGGCGCAGCATACTCGGATTTAATATAATCCTGATGTTCAGCAGTGCCAGTCGATTAGTTATTAGTTTTCAGAAAGTGATGTAGGCTATTAATTGAATAGGCATACAACCTGAGAATATAGTGAATATACTGTAAATACGGTATTATGTATGCCTAGGCCAAAATAACGTAGAATTGCAGCTGCAGCGGTGTTACTGTTTTGTGTTTTATATGGGTATTCGGCAGACTGAACTGAAAGTAAACAATGCAATAAATTGAGGGGGGGGGGGGACTATTAAAGCAAGCAAAAGACTATTCATCCAAGAGCCAACTATTTGCCACATAATGCATTGTTCATTCATTATTTTATTTTCGCTCTGATTAGCCGCGCGCGCGCCATGTAGGACAAATCTAAATAAGTTACTTGGATTTGGCAATTCTAGGCTATAATCATTACATTTCAGCCTACCGTATCTATCCATAAGTTTTATTCCAAATATTGTTATCTTCCTTCCTATTAACCATGTGCGTCACTTACCTATAAATATATTTTTATTCTTTTCCGGAGTTCGTATGTGGAGACAAAGCACCTTTCCCCTCAAGGCAGCAGCGGAGATGGCACGGACCTCTCCAAGTCGGAAACGGGAATGCGCATAACACATTACGTGGGCTGCCGAGCAGTCAGTGAATGAGTGATGATCAACTTTACTTTGTAGCCTTCTTGCAAAGTTCTGAGCTCATGCGTGCGCAGTAGCCTACTAGGCTGCCCAGCTATCCTATGTGAATTTTACAATTCCAGACAGATATTTTAATTAACTAGTGTCATATTAGTTGAGCTCTCCACAAACGTGCGTGCGTGTGTTTGTTGTTTTTCTTATCTAACTATGCCCAAAGTTTTGTTTTACAGTACGCTGTACACTACAATATAAAGGACAGGAAACAAAAACACAACGCTAGGTGGCATACGTTAACCATTAAAGCGACAAGTAGGCTGATGATCGAGAGATAGCTTGTGCGAGTAAGTGACAAATAAATCCTTCTAAATTATTGATACTTAGGAACCCAACTCAGTGACTCACGAACTATAACAGGCTACATTATTTTTGTAGTGACACACACACACACACACACACACACACACACACACACACACACACACACACACACACACACACACACACACACACACACAAACAGAGATTGAATGAGAGAAAGTGAATGCACTAAATTGTTTTCTGCAGACTGCAGTATAGGCCTACAGTTTTTTTTCTCCAAAGGAAAGATATGTCTTACTTCGTTTAGTGCCTAGGTATAATGGTATGCCAACAATGTTGGTCCTAGCATAGTGAGATAAGTTTGCTCCAAGAGGTCATAAACCCTATGATAACACGCATTCCTAGATGTATAGGTTTTGGGAACCACATTCTGTACTATACTCATTCTAAATTGTATTGTTGCTCACTGTATGTTACTATAGGCCTAACACCTATATAATACCCAGTGGTGGAACAAGTATTTACATATTAAGCAAAAGTATCATCAATACTATAATGTAGAAATACTCTGTTACAAGTGTACTTAAAGTAGGCTACTAAAAGTAAAAGTACTCATTATGCAGAAAGTCCCATTTCAGGTTACAAAATATATAGAAAAATAGCAGATCTGAAAGCTCACAAGTGTCGAAGTGTGTGTATATATAGTGCTGAAGTCAACTAAGGTACGTTTTTGTAATAATAATAAAAAATCAAACTCGTGTGAATTGAGGGGCGTCCACCGTGGCTGCCAAATGATTGCAGATTCACATTACGAGACATGGATGCAGTGTGTTATTGTATAAACCAGGCACAAGATGTAATTTATATTGGCCACATGACGCACCACATCGTCATTTAGTGCCCTAAACAAACATTAAAAGTCCATAGACTTGGCTGGCAAACAATTTTTGTTTAAAGTTCTCTAAACAAACATTAAAGGTTCATATAGACTTGGCTTCCATATGACGTAATTTCAAAAGCCAGGTGATTGCGCCCCTCAAAAATCTACAATATAGCTAGTATAGTCTTCTATCTTCACATCTTGCACAGCCCGTTTATCCGTTCGCCTTTGTCCGCCTTCTCCTATACCAAACCACACTGTTTGCACAAATCTCTCCATGCACAATACCTACTGCATGCCTGTCCAGACATAACACAATGTTTCATCCATGCAACTGTCATAATTACTGTACAGTTTGCATGAAATACCATGTTATTGCGCAACAATTGTGATACAAATTACATCCCATTTTAGGCCACACCCCGTTTCACTGCGCACACACTCACTCACACACACACACACACACACACACACACACACACACACACACACACACACACACACACACACACACACACATTTGAATTATTTTATTTGGATCTGCACAAGAGGCGTATACAGAATAGACCCAAACACTGGTCAGAATAAGGTTACACATTACATGGTCCAACCAAGCTGCTGCACATGCGCTTAACACACAGAGGGAAAAGAAGAGAAAGTATATATTTAAAAAAAAAATATATATATATATATATATATAGCACATTGTTGACATACCATATACCCGACACCACTAGACAGGACGTCCGCCTTGGGTTTTTTTAAGCCTCCTAGGGATAAATGAAACAACACCTTCTCCAGACAGACAGACTGCCCATAGTAGCCGAGACAGAACAGTATTTAGCCAGCTTTTTTGCATTTGTTTTTAGCAATCCACCCAATTGCAAACCCCTGAGCACAAGTTTATGGACATGGCCCAGACTTCCAAATACAAGGACAATAAGTTGACAGTTAATCCCAAGGCCATAATACGTTCCACCAGAAGCTGATATTTCATAAGTTTGGATGTAAAACAAGTGTCCATATACAAATCAAATGGGCAGCCTATTTCAAATATAGTGACAGTTTTTCTAATTTCATTGATGAACACAATATCTGGGGTATTTGGAATATTTTGTAGTGAATTGACATGCGTGTCATTGTGATCAAACCAGTCTATTTTTACACACACACACACACACACACACACACACACACACACACACACACACACACACACACACACAGTACGGCACAGTACAGTACAGTACAGTACAGTACAGTACAATATTGTACAGTACAGTACAGTGGGCCCAAATGGACAACAGACAACACCCCTCCACATTCTGTTGTTGACAATAGTGACTATATCATCTGTAATGTATTACACTTTCAAATTGTAACCTGGCTGCCGTTAATAAGACCTGCAGTCATTAATGCACATTGTGCCTTGGTGACCCCTTGTGGTTGTGGCAACAACATTCTATCTCCCAAGAGACAAAGCCTTGGGCATACTGGTAGTATTAGTCCCAGCCATTCTCCAAGTTTCCTCAGTACCTCTTTCCAGAATGGTAAAACCACAGACCATGTAAGTACAGTATTTATTGCTGCCCATCAGCCACTGCAGCACCACGCTGAAGATCCCATGCTCACCTGTTGCATAGGTTTCCTGATACTTACATTTTGACAGTTTTTCCTCGCATCCACAGTGATCCACTTTGCTTGTGTGTTCCACTTTGATTAAAGACTGTCTACAGAGTGCTACAGCGGCAGCTAGTGGAAATAACCAGTTGAGATAATTACACACTCCTTATCCCAAAGCCATGCATGAAAGCAGGGTGCCTCAGTCAGAACAGTTAAAATGTTTGTGCTATCTTGTCAAAACAAACAATGCATACAGTACACATTAGGTGTGCAGTGCTAGTGCACACCTAATGCAAAAATTCCATGGCTTTTTCTACAATAAATTACAGAGTAATGAAAAATTCATTGGAAAACAACAATAAATAACACTAAAATAATTAAATAATTGTGATATCTCATGTCAAATTATACTAAGATCCATGGTGTTCAGTGTTCACACTTCACACTATGACGATGAGAAATATATTAAAGTTGATTATGGGTGCGTTCGGAAATACCGCACCGGAGCGCACTCGCCTATTAGTTTGCATTGCACAGTGTGCTCAGTGCGCTATTTCCGAACGCGCCCTATGCCTCATTGTAAATACTAGATGTTGGGAGTGCTCTTGTACGCCCAGTGCTTGCTGTGTACTAGCTGTCCGCTGGGCATCATTTGTGATCAGAGCTGTGGATTGAATAGCAACAGAAAATGGCCAGGTGTTGTCTTCTCCTCAGAGCCTTTGATATGTAAACCTGTGTTCCAGCTGCAAGACATTGGTGTCACTAGTGTCAGTGATATAAGTGACTCATGGTTTCCTTTTGCCCCTGTTATTTAATTTCTCATGCGGATATAGTTCATGATGGATTAATGATTTAAGAGGGAGGCTCGGTGTGTGAAATGGTTGGCGGATACTGTTAACACCATTTCTCCTGGTTCTGCACTTAAACACACTGAAACAGAAATGGACATTAATCACGGTCACAGTTGATTTTCACTGAGTAACAATCCTTCCAGTTCTTGGAATAGCAGCAATATGACTAATCATCAGCATTTTGGGCTGCCTGCTGATGAATGAAGTACAAGGAAGTGGATTAATTTACTGTGCCTGTGGCCCTTCCTGACATCTGTGGCCCCGTGCAACTCCAATATGGTCTCAGGGAGGGAGGGATGGCAAAGCCTGGAAATGCATGGGGGTATCTCTCCACAACAGATGGCAGAGGTTGGAGGTGTTGGTCAATATGGATACAGCAGCACGCACACGTACACGCAAGCAAGCACGCACACACGCACGCACACTAATAATAACACACTATATGTTATGATTAATTGAACATGGTGGACCCTATTGTAAACAAGTGTAATGCTTTATGGTGTCGTCCACAGTTAACAGTCTTGTATTGAGTTGTGCTTGAAATGTACTGTAATTCTCCAAAACTGTTAATACATTCTTCAATCAATCAATCAAAACACACACACACACACACACACACACACACACACACACACACACACACACACACACACACACACACACACACACACACACTCTCTCTCTCTCAATCACAAATGGTAGATCACATGTGAATCACTTCACATAATAAGCCCAGTAATTTATATTCAAACATGAACACCATTTAATGATGAAGGTTCTTTTTCATTGATGGTGCTACTTTTATGAAAGGTTCGTGCTGTGTGCGTGTTTCCCACGATTAGGATTCTCTGGCCTGTCAAGTATTCAAAAAGAAGGGGAAAAAAGCAATTTTCTGTGAACAACTTCAAAAGGCAGCTCCATCAATATAGAAAATGGATAGAAATACAAAGACGAAGGATTTTGTCTGAATCTTTGCAGCTTTACCCCATCAGGGGCTTTTCTGTTCCTGCAGTGCCTATAGGCTTACACAGAACATAGCTTCCAGTTTCATAAGCGGCTGAGAGGGAGACTGAGAAATCTGTGAGTCCTTTAGGGTGCAGGGGGTTGCTCTGCTGAAGAATGCCCTTGAATATCTGAACAATCCACCAGGCTTTTAGCCAAGGAGCCTTTGTTTTGTACCACTTTGTCACACCACTGTGCATGGGGATGGTTGAAGATCGCTCTCTTTGAAGAAAAACTGAAAATAAACATTTCTCTTTTGTTCCTTTAGCTGTGAAAAGGCCGAAGGCATGGCTCAGATGGCTGAGGCGGTTTTCGCCCCTGTCCGTCAAGTGTGTGTCTGTGTGTCCGTCTGTGTAGGCCTACAGCTTATCTCTGGTGCTGCGAAAAAATAAATCAACTAGGTGCTCAGTGGAGGTGCAGTTAACAAAGTACGGATGGTGCTTGAAGGATTAAAGGGACTATAGCACAAGAAAAAGCGGTGATCCGAGCACTCAAAAAGGTAAAAGAAATCACACTTGTGTGAAGTGAGGGGCGCTCTTATCGTAATACATCATCATACATCACATTCTGTGCTCAGCTATCACCTCGCGGTTAGACTACTGCAACTCTCTATATTTAGGTCTGCCCCACTCTCCCGCCTACAGAGGGTCCAAAATGCTGCTGCCAGGCTGATAACTGGAACAAAAAACGAGATCATATCACCCCTACATTGGCAAAACTACACTGGTTAAATTCCGGATTCCGCATTCAATTCAAATCACTCCTCTTTGACGGCCTTGCCCCTTCCTATATTTCTGAACTAATAACAGCTCCCCCTACCACCAGGACACTCAGATCCTCCACTCTTAAACTCATTGCAGTCCCCCCTTCAAATCTGAAAACCAAAGGTGATCGGGCTTTCTCTGTAGCTGCACCTACACTTTGTTTGCTTAATTGGCCTGTTTTATGATTGTATTACATGTTCTACTATTGCACTGTGGATAGACTACGGTCTACCTGTTCTCTGGAAAGCACTTTGGGTCAACTGCTGTTGTTTTCAAATGTGCTATATTATAAATAAAATTGACTTGACTTGCTATTACCATCTTGTTGTCTGTTGCTGCTGTGACCCGTGTTGCCAGATCTTGCAAATAGAAACATCGGATATTTGAAAATAGGGAACCGAACCACTGGTTTAAACATGAGAAAGCAAGCCCAAATAAGCAATTACTGTATACTTTAGAAACAGGCCCGGCAACTACCAATATTTACAAGAGACTTTACAAAAAAACAAGCCAAAAGTCGTTTATAATAAACAGACATGGCAACACTGGCTGTGACAACTGAATAGGAAGTGTTGAGGAAGTGAAGCACCTTGAGAAACAGGTGGAGGGGATCTACAATTCTACACAATGAATACCATGGATTGTACCCTATGGATTGTCCAAGTGTCCAGGTAAACAAAACAAAAAATCTTTATTCAGTATTTAAGTCCGACGTCATTTTGTAGTGCTACGTTACGTCCGGGTCCAAGTGGCACCAGCTCCCGTCCGCATCTCATTGTAAATAGAATATCTAAATGCGTGAATCTTTTTACAATTACGAGACCTCCAGAGAGGGGGCGCCCCTCCAGAGACCCATTTTATTGAACAAACACTATATAGCAAATCAGAATATATTGCTTTAACCTTTTAACAAAAAAAACGAAAATGTATTGTGGCATAGTGGCTCTATAGCTGGCAGTCGGTTACTTGCAGTCTGGTGAGGATTAATGGCGTTGATTTGACCTCTGTTTTCCTAAAATGATTCTATACTGCTGATGATCCATGAAGACTCTGGCAATTAATGCTCTGATTGACCGGCTATTATGCATGTTAATCAACCATGTAGGTCAGTCAGCCCACCGAGAGGACGCACTGCCATCTTCAGCCCCCCCTTAGATAGTATGGGTAAGTGACACTTGACAAGGAAGCCCGACTGGAAGCAATGTGTGTACCAAACACCACTGATGAAATCCACATACCGCTGTATTGATCTGGCCTGTGGTTTGATTGATGCTGTCTTTAAAAATTCATTAGTTTGAGGCATAGTGGAGCTGTGGGGTGGCCGGGCGCTCCTGTAGGTCTATTTGTCTATGTTTACAGAGCCATGAGCTGTTCAGGCCCCTGACACGGCCTCCCCAGGTCCAATGACTCAATGTGTCACTCTCTGCACCACACACTCACAAACGCATGCCTGCATGCAGAAACGTACACGCACAATACTGTACACACATCCCATTATCACTTGCATGTGATGATTAAAATTAACATGTTCTTATGCACCTGTACAGTATGGCATTATCTCTTCCCCTTATAAATTGTTAAGTTCAGTTCAGAGCCAACAACAGTAGACCTAGGCTCACCTAGGCTACTATGTTTTATTAACACAATAAAATATGTTGATGTTGGACACAATTTAATTATAACTTTAACTATTTTTTCTGCTATACCATATATCATAGGCTACATTTCACCACACAAATACAGTTGTGCTCAACTTGAACCCTAGCTGCCATAGTGCCATATCACCAGTTTCTCTGGAATGATCTTGATCTACATCTACACAGAATGTATTCAATCTAGGAACCCTTTTGGTTCAAAACAAATTCTTAAAAATATTGAGAGATTGCTATCTGGCTCAGGTGAGGGGGATGAGGAAATGCCACTTAGCTATGTTCTGATATAAATATATTTATCCATCTATTAATCGCGTTCCTCTCTTCTGGGCTCTCTTAGAACTCTTCCTCCTGCTGGGCTTTCTGACTGTCGGCAGCTAAATAAAGCGATAAACATTGTAAAGGTAAGTGAAACATTACAGTTTAATATCACAATACATCGCAAGGCTGACTTATCACTTAACAGTTAGACAAGCTGGTGTTCCAATTGTTAACGTTGATCTAGAATTCAGTTTTAGTAATCGTTTTTCCATGTAATTTCAAACATTAAATGTTTAAATTAAGGTCACTAAAATAGTCAGTGCTGTTTCTATTTGGTTTATTCAGTTACATTGTGTGAGGTTTACATGATGAACAAAACCATGTTATTATAGTGATGACAATGAGGATGACAATGCCTAATGTGTGTATTCTTCAGTACATATGGCTCCTCCGTGTCCGTCACGGATGTAATTTGTATGACCCACAATCTCTCCTAAATGACTGATAATGTGATTACTGTGAGCATATGTGACATATTGATCTGCCCTGTGGTCCTTTAAACTGTGCTGATCACCACAACCATACATCAACTATTGGTTGGAACAAGTTAAACGAGGGATTCGGTCAAATCAATGTATCCATTCATCCAGATGTGCTTTGGGAACTGCAGCCCGCGAACAGTTAATCGTTTGAGAACATCTTGCTCTCGTGGAAGCACACCACCTTTGATGAATGATGTTCTTTTTCAATTAAGACACATTGTTAATTACAACCGTGTGGTTCGATTACAAGGCAAGTGCTCACTGGAGGCAGTGCAGCAGTCACTATACTTAATGGTGAACTATGGATCAGTAGGAAAGAGGTTTCAGAGTGTGGGTACTTCAGCAGGGAATAAAGAGCAGAGGAGGGTGGAAGGCGTGGGACTGTTGAGCAAAAGGAGAGAATTATAAAGGCAGCTAGGAGACAGTGAGAACTGATCGTGTGCCGATATGCAGTAGTGTGGTAGAGAGAGGGATTTATTTTTTTATTCCAATTGTTCCAATTCTTTTTAACTAATTTCTTCCTATATTTATTATTTTTGTCAATTCCCTTGGGAAGCAGTACCTTTTTTGCTGCTGAACTCGGGTTGAGTGTAATCAAAAAATCAGGTTGAGTGTAATATGTACACCTGACAGTGACCAACATGCGCCCAGGCCAGGCCCAGGAGTCACAAGTCCAGCGACAGAATCCTCAAACACAGCCAATAACGGAGGCATTGTGTTGGATTCAATCCCTTAATCTATAGTTGTCACATTTTAACCTTGGCTGTGAGCCAAAGGGAAATGGTTTTTTTTGTTGCTGTTATCGGCAGGTTCCAATAAGTGTACTACTGATATATAAGTATAGTTGGTCAACACATACCTGTGTATGCAAAATGAATACAATTACAATCATTCAATACATTGTATGGCTGTTGTTGTCAGAAATCACAGGCTTCAGTTACTAGATAAATGTCCCCAGTACTTTCTAATCCACATGAAAGCAGAGGCTGAAAAGAGGATGGGATCCTGTAGTCTGAGCCAGAAACAGTATAATACACAGTATAATGTTCTGGGTCAAGTTGAATTCCATTTGCCTCTCGTCACACTCAGTAGAGGTGCAGCCCAGCCTTCCAGGACATGAAATGCAGCACGGAGCTGCTTTTTGAAGCAGGGAAATGCCTTTGCTCAAGCCTGCATCACCTCTGTTCCCCATTGCTTCGCATACTCCCTTAACAGAGCGCATCAGATTTTTCTTTCTCTCTCTCTCACGCGCACACTCTCTCACGCTCTCTCGCACGCACGAGCACACACACAGTTCTAGCACCGTCGGAGCAGACCAAAGTGCCACGCTTTATACTCTGTATGCATGAGTTTGAGTTTGTGTGCTTATTTATGCATGTCTGTGCACCGGTAAATGAGAATGTGTGACAGAACACATTGTGTACTATTTAATGTTTATCCCATGAAGGATGTGCACATAGTGATTGTCTTTGTCGTAGGGTGTCATGAAGCATGTCAGCTTGTTTAATGATGAATAATATGCTTGTGTGCGTGCAGTTTGCACTGAATATTATTTGTAAGAGGCTGCCTGAGGCTAACATAATCACACCACCCATTGCATCCACATGACTCAATTGATAAATGGCACCTCTGATTTCAACGTGGTGTTGTTATGCAAGACACACACGTGCACAAGCATGAGAATTAATGATTTCCCACTGTTGTAAATTGGAATGTGCTTAATATCATATCACATCTGGAAAACTCTCAGAGGAAATGTCTCCCCCCCCAGGGGAAATAAGTCTGTGTATTGGTAAACATTGATTGTGTGTTTGTCTGAGGGGTGAGGGTCATCCTCGGATGGATTTAGCTTTTAGCTTTATGTCTTTTGGAAAGATGAGACTGGGAAATTACTCCAGTTCTGTTCAGTAGTCTTTGCTGCTGTGAGTGCTAATTCATTTAAAAAAAATCTGAATAAGATAATACTGAGGGTGACTAGATGAGTCATATTAAGGCAAAGTAGAGGTACAGGAGAGTACTGATTCCATTATTGTGGCCTGTTTATCCTTTCTAGCTATACAATGGAAATAAACAGTGTTGTGTGCACTGTAGATGAGACTTGGTGGTTGGACTGTGGTCGGGTACCCTCTATTATTTCACAGTTTCACAACTGCAAGCTGTGACCCAAGCCATAAGGAAACTTAATGTCTCTTGCTTACTTTGTGTTCTTGTGCTGAAATAGTTAGGAATGCATGCTTAGGATAACTGGTTGAATGGTGATGGTGAACTGCCAGCTCTGTACTCCAGGACCTGGCTAAGATATGTATGCACTTCATTTAGCGGAGAATATCTCAACTGCTCTTGGCTAATATGACCGCTGCGAACAACTGTGAAAATTTCTCTATCCGGGGCGAAATACCCGGAAATGACCACACCAGACAGCTACTTCAAACATGCTGTAAAAGTGCTTGTAAGGGTTTGAGATTTGAGGTCAGATGTAGAGTTGCTGGCCAATATTGATGACATCAGGGATCTCCATATACTGTATGGGCTTAATTGCAACAGCAGGTCGCATTTACGATGACATCAGGGATCTCCACCCCTGGTGATGTCACGAGACCCGGGCACCATATATGGGGGCATTCCCATGTATGGGGATATTGAGTGACATGCGGTTGCAATTAGTATTCAATACTTCCATACAGTAGTCTACAGTTTGAGTTGAGTGTGTGCACCTACAGTAGTCTGCACCTGCTTCAGAGCACAGCGTGCTTCTGGTTGGCTGTTGCTCTGTCTTGCTGCACTGCGGCAGAAGCAAAGTTGAACTTGTCACTACTTTAGCTATTTACTTTTTGGTGTCTGTGCCTTGTACTGCAGTCATGAAATGGTGTTTTCTACGGTCTGCTGAATTTCTATTTGCATTATGTTACAACTATTGTATTATGTATGACAATAGTTGGGATAAATGTCTGATCGTCAACGACATGACAAAAATTGATTGGTCTAACCGAGAGTTTAATCAACCAGAACCATTCTTGATTTAGGTCACACCTTCACGATGGATTGATAATGATCTAGTGCTTATTGCTTAGGTATAAAGGCAGTGAGATTGTTCATGATTGTTCATATTCTCATTAATACTCTTGGTAGTTGTAGTTAATATGTCATTTGAATCTTAATTAGATATGTTTACAGAGTCTGATTCAAACAACTGGCATTGGTTAGATTTTGAATGTGTGGCTTAGTTTCTGTGCAAGGTTAAGTCCTACCATCATGTAAGTTTCTTGACATTACACATTTTTGCATAGTCCATCGCTTCTTCTACATCGGTGAAGTTTCTTTCCTCTTGGCCCGGGAAAGTGATCTTCGTCTGGAAACAATGAGTCCATATTTCGCTCCCAATGTGTAGTCAGTGCACTATGTATTTTACTTCTGTGCTGGATGAACGTGTCATGGAGAACGCTGCAGTAGTCAAGGAAAATATGTAGCCTTTGCTTTCTGTGTGTGAATTTGTTTTTCTTTTGGGTAAGACAGCTCATGTTGATAGTGGCACTTAAAATAATCAAGATCCATCATATCTTTTACTGCCAGGTATTAATTAATTAATTTATTAATTGTTCTGCCACCGCCAGTGTTTTTCAGTGAAGGCCCTTATTTGTGAACCGGAAGTAAACAAACGCTGTGTGGACTAGTGACCATAGAGGGGAATGACGGACGATCGTCTTTTCTTTCACCCGGAAAATAACATTTTGCTGTAAAAGTAAAATCTTGTTAAGGGAAGCGATAGTATCTCTGATTCCAGCTTGTGTGTTTGGCATTCTGGGCAGTTGTCACATCTTCTCTCAAACCGACCGACACACAGGAAATGTGACCTTACGCCCCGGGTGTGCCTTGATACGTCACATCTGTTCTGGAGACGCACGCCTGACAAGGGAAGCGAACTGTCTCATCTGTTCTGGAGGCATAAGCCTGACGACGGAACTTACTGAACTGTGTCGGTGACCAAGTGTAGAGGGAGAGAGGGAGGGAATGCAGATCAAAAGATGAGAGGCGAAAAATTTTAACTTCTACTCATTGTATCCTCCTCATTCTCCTCCTCACTTTCTCTGCCTTGTTCTCCCGCTTCTGCTCTCTTTAGATAGGAACATGCCCAAGCTACTGTATGTTTATGAATTAGTTCTGCAGTAGATGGAGCATCTTAGAGAATGTCATGTTCTGATATTGATTACATTCCTACTTCCTACAGTACAGAATAGAGAAATGTGTCAATTTGAAAAGCTGTTTCTTTTGTCGAGCAACGCAGTTGCACAGTATAAAGCTTACACTAGGAGAAACTGGACGATTGTGGGTGTCAAAACAGCCAAAGCATTGTTGGAATTCGAGCCTGATTGGGAGTGATTATCTGGGAAGATCTTCCTATATTGTGAGAGGTTGAAAAGAGACAATGTTAAAACTCCTGATTTGCTAACATATGCTCAGGGCAGACAGGGCTGTCCTGATAATTGTCAGAGATGTTTGATAATTGACACAGGGGTGAAAAATGGGTTACAAAATCGTGGGATAAGAAATATATTTAAAAAAAAGATGTTTGATAATTTATCGTATCTTGATGATAACATCGTACTGCTACTGCTATCAGAGTGGCACGGCAGGAGTGGTGTGTGTGAGATGAGTAACTGGCTTGATGTGAATGAGAGGATGTTTGACAAGGCGACTGGTCAAAACAACCTGTGGTAATTGGGCAGCCAGCCTGAGCCGGGGCTTGTCGATATGTGGCAAGAACTCTACTTTACTGATGCAAGTTTAACCGACTCTGACTGTTCTTTACGATATGCTTCCCCATGATGTGATCATGTGAGATGAGATCACACGATGTTGCTCTACTGACTTTTAAAAGCAAAGAAAACTGTCAATTTGTTCAGTAATAAAAATAAATTTACAGAAAGATTCAAGAATCTTAATAAAATGTAGTGTGTGTGTGATGCACCATATTTTAAAATCTTCTAGTGTGTGCATATGTTTAGGTTATAGAGGTTAGAAACGTATAAGATATAGTGTATAATGGAGCCAGCTTTCCAAATCATTGAAGATTAAAAAATTCCTAGTGTGAGCTGGGCTTAAAGGGCCACTTCACCCCTTTTAACCAAAGATTATTGTTTTTAAATTATATTTTAGTCATGACGCCATGTTCATGACCAAAAACCTGTCATGAAAATGTGGTTACACTTCCTTTCTGGACTACAAAGTCACACCTCCATGCAGCCTCCCCCTCTCCACAAGGTGGGGAAGTGCACTAAAGCATTATGGGCATTGTAGGAATTCAGCAATGCATTCAAACCCTAGTCAAACACACAGATTTCAAATTTGTGCTACTGTTATCTACTACAAAATACAAATACTATTGACATTGAGTGACTGCAGTTTCTTCCAGTGGTGAAATGTCCCTTTAAGGCCACTGCAGTGGGTTTGAGGTGTCCAGCTGACTGGGCTTATAGTGGGGGATTCCGCTGACCTCTAGGAATCCCTCCCTGTATAAATTGCTTCGGGGATGACAGTAGCTATTGTGGCCCAAAGTGGGAGATAATACTTGACATACTGGGCTCTGTGGGCCAGAACATCTATATTAACAAAATTACTCACCTGTATCGCACTATAATTACGAAACAACTGCTTATCACCAAAACAGATAAAGCATCATCTTTTGGAGATGGAAGTGCTGGAAAGGATGGTGTGGGATGTACTCTAAAGGTCCCTGCACAGTACTGGACGTTTTTCCGTCTGGGTTTTCCGAAAAACGTGTCCAGTGTGCAACCACCTTAAGTGCCTAAGAAAGGGAGAGAGTGTAGGCATAATGCTGTTAGCCCTATAATGGAGCTTGGATGTGTAGAAATGTAATCGGGTTGCAACGGAGCCTGGGCTTCTGTTAACAGTTGATACGGTATGAAATGTAGCCTGTCCAGAGCTACTTTACTATTGAATAGCAGAGAAGGTGTGGGATGTAAGATGGTGAATGTCGTTGTGCCCAGGGACAGCATGGTGCTGTTGTTCATGCTGCCCGCTCAGCCATGATAATTAAAAGGCTCTATTCAGCCCCCAGTGTGCTGAAGATTTCACAGACAATAAAAAAGTACAACCACTGCTCGGCAGTAAAGATATCAAGACAGAGACATTGAGCAGATGGTAGATGAAGAGCTATGAACAGGTCTGTCTCTGAACAATAGCTGCAGAAAGGATGTCAAAACGTTTGGCGAAACCAGTGAAGGAAAAGTTTTTGGCTTGATATGGTCTACATGTGCATGGTATACATACACATTCTGAATGCCCCTGCCGACTGATTCAGTAGCACAGCTTGGAATCTGTTCTTGAGGGACTAGCAGGCCCCTGACAGAACCAGCTGGCACATGTAGGTTTAGCTCAGCCACATTGTGTTAGGTGGAGTAAAGATATTCACACTAAAAAACACACACAACAAGAGTGCAAACTAGTGTTTGAATACTGAAATTAGTGTTTGAATACTCCCCTCAACAACAACTAATCACATTATGCATTCCATCCAGGTCTCAAGGATTGGATTGTTCAGTGGCTTGACATCAACACTTGAAAGCAGTCTCTGAAGTGCAGGAAATATTTAGTTCTTTGTAATGATGTTGTGCAAAGTTGTGGACAATCTGGACATCTATAATGAACCTGAATTGATTTTGAATTTTAAATTGCCATACACACTATCTTGCCTGAAACGTCCCTGTGGCAATTAAAAAGTCAATTTGGGGTGCTGTCTTATTCTTTCATCCTCTTACTGTGTAATTGCTAATCATTGTCTGAGATCACGTCTGCATGCTATTGGGTGAATCATGCTTTCCACAGTATTGACAACAAATAAGCTGGATGAGAAAAGTTAGGGTCTCCCTACCCCTTTGGGGTGACACAGCTTTCCTGAAATATAGACAGTGACTCAGGTGCACAGGGCCCATTGGAGCAGAGGGGCTCCATCTCTGTATCACATGAATAGTGTGCCTGACTACCGGTATAATATTTCAGCCATATATGCCTGTCACAGTAGCAACCACATGCTGTGAAATTAATACATAAAAATGAGAAAAAGGCTGCACACTCGTAGCCACGATGCTGTATATTTATTGACAAGAATCCAACGTTTCGACCTTTCGGCCTTCTTCAGGCCTTCTTCATTCCCTGAAGAAGGCCGAAAGGTTGAAACGTTGGATTCTTGTCAATAAATATACAGCATCGCGGCTACGAGTGTGCAGCCTTTTTCTAATTTTTACTTATTTACTGCCTTAGGCCAGCACCTCACCAACACTGGTGTGCGCCCTTTCCTGTTTTGTCTACGTGAAATGAATACATGACTTTGTTTCCAACAGAAATATGTATTGCATGATTAATGTATAATACAGCAGCTCTATTCATCATACCTACAGTATATCCTTTTGCCCAGCATACAGTATCTTTCTCAGTCATAAGTAAAACTCATGACTGAGTTTAATATACCTCCCCTGAGGGTATTCCTTGTATTGATGTCGCTCTGGCAAGCTGAGTCCAGATCGGCTCAGGGGATATATGGGTGGTTTGACAAAGTCTCCAGGGAGTGCTGATGAGGACACATCCCAGAGAGGGGAGACATAGATGAATGAATAGAGGAAACGGAGAGAGACTAGAAAGGTGCGCTCGGTGGACTGCAAATCCCTGCCAGGAGGCACATCCTACCACCCTCCATCTTACAGCATGTCAGTGTGAGGCTGTGTGTGTGTATGAAATGGCACAGGGCAATGGGTGGGTGCATATCTTTGGTCCGACACGCAATAGTTGGACACCCTACTCAAAACCCTAACCGCACGCGGAAGCGTATGGGTCTTAACTGGCCACGTATGTCGGACTATTGGTACGTCAGACTCTTGGCACGTCGGACTAACATATTTGTACCTCATATTTATATACGGTATAATGTACTCCTGTACCTTTTTTTTTTACATCCAAAGGTCTTGGCAAACGGTCTCCTTTACGTTTGGAATACTGTTCATGCATAGAGGGAGATTCTCTGTATTGTGGCCTAATGAAATTTCATGGACTTCTGTTTCCCTGGAACACAGCTGTGTTGATTATTCAAATGTGAGACACCAGACACCTTCCCAGATCAGAAGATGCAAACAGAGCTGGCAGCACAAATTGATGTCTGCTTGCCGTTTCAAATTTCACAGCAATTATCTGGTTCTCTACCAAGCGCGTGTGTGCCAGGTTTATACAATCCTGTAAACACCTTTACAACCACAACAACACACCTGCGCCAGTCTGTTTGCAAATGCACATGCACGTACACACACACACACACACACACACACACACACACACACACACACACATGCATACAGCACGGGAACACACAGTGGACCATTTTATGCTACACACACACTCACACGTTGAAGTAAACCAATCCCTAAAAGGGTTTGGTCCACTCCAGGTGTTGGCAACATTTTTTACATTAAGTGCCACGTTTTTATTTTCTTGATAGTCAGTGGTCCATCTGATTTTGATTGTCCATACACATGGCAATATTTATTTTTCTTCTTCTTTAAAAATATCTTCTTTCACATCAGGATGTATGATTGATTATTAGACTCAATAACCCACTATCTCCCAGAGTCTCAGTTTGAATAAATGTGCAATTATATGCAGGATGTAATTTGCATACTCATGTGATCATGAGGATGGACAGGACTGGACTAGTGTGTCAGTGATCACCCTTTGCTGTGGGTTAAGGCCTCTCCCCCTGAAGGACATAATCCTTCAGCCTCTCCCCATTATCTGGCATGATCTAATCTAAGGTGTGTGTGTGTGTGTGTGTGTGTGTGTGTGTGTGTGTGTGTGTGTGTGTGTGTGTGTGTGTGTGTGTGTGTGTGTGTGTGTGTGTGTGTGTGTGTGTGTGTGTGTGTGTGTGTGTGTGTGTGTGTGTGTGTGTGTGTGTGTGTGTGTGTAATATTTCCCTTTCACTCGCATCGCTGTTACTTTTCTTTTTTGAATATTTAGTTTTTATTTAAAAAGGTTCACAAAATACACAGACCACCCGTCACATCGCAGTTACTTAACATGGGACTTAAAGTGGAAGCCTTCCTGGTCAACTAAAGACAATGCTCTCTCTGAGGATGCCACAGTGTGATGGTTTTCAATGTCTCCTCGGTCCTAGGAGATGTAATGCAACATTGCTTTGTGGCAGGGAAGAAAACACATTTCTGAACGATGCTGACTCATCCCATCTCTCATGTGAATGAACGCATTTAGAACACCATGGGACTTAACAAACAAACCAAAACAAACAAATGGAATGACACGCAGTCTCGACAGTCTTGTCGTGGCTGCTTCTTCTCTAGATGCCGTGTTCTTTGAGTTATTTGGAGTGTCTGTTCCATTCACTCCATTCTGGCTCTCCCTTTCTCCTTGCAGGAGCTCCCATGACCAGCTGGTTGAGCTGCGTAGCTGTGGGCAGCCTTGGACACCAATCAAGTATTGATGTTTGAGCTCTGGGTTGGCAGGCTGGTAACCGGAACTAAGCTCTCTGCTAGACACAGACAGGGAAGGGCTCCACTATACAAAGAGGCTGGCTTCAACAGAAGCCTGTGCAGCCTTCAGCTGAGTTGGACTGGATTCAGAGACTAACTTTTTGGAGAATAGTTTGACATAACTACAGGTATAGGTGAAAATGGCATAACTACAAGTTCACCATGCGTCTCAGC
Source organism: Protomyctophum bolini (assembly GCF_963924005.1). NCBI lineage: Eukaryota > Metazoa > Chordata > Actinopteri > Myctophiformes > Myctophidae > Protomyctophum > Protomyctophum bolini. Next base: position 29,836,617 of record NC_137872.1, read on the forward strand.
GTGTGTGGGCTGTGTAGATCGGATATTTTCGGCAAAGGGATCTGGTGTAGAGGGAGAAAGGAGTGGGAGAAGTGGTTTGATTTGTAACAGATTTGATGCGTATTCATCATATTTAATTATAGCTTGAAATGCTGCTTGGTAACAATTGTTTCTGATGATAAGCCTGTGTGTGTGTGTATACAAACACATCCAGGTTTCTCAATGGCAGGTGCAGAGATGTAGAAGTGTTACTTAAAAACGAATCAGTCTCTATGACCTTTTCCAGTCTCGTCATGCGATGCATGGATAATCTGCAATGCATGCCTGGGAGAGCAGCTGCGTCTGCGTGTTATATGCCCACATGTCTTTTATAAGCCAGAGGAGACCTTTTTAGTGGTTGTTTTTATACTACAAAGGTATTACTGAGCGTCTTAGGACGTCCTTCACCCCATGCACTGCCATGAATATCAATTGAAACAGCTGTCTAATTGTGATGGACTGTATGTAGCGTGATCTCTGTTTTATAGTGTACAGTTGTGTGATGGTGGCTCTTGTTTGTCTCTATTTTAAACCGCATTTCCTGCCCCGGTGAGACTATGAATTTCTGCCTTTGGGGAGCAATAGTCTACTCTACAGTAGTATATCTATTCTAGTCTGTAGCTAAACCAAGCAACCGAAGGAACGACAAGGAATTGTTCTAACCACTAACCCTGACATCCTCATTTTGGGCATGTCATTATAGACATATTCCAGATGGATGGATGACATCTGCCTGCTATCAGACAATGTTGAGCAGCCAGAGTGGAAAGTGAGTGCATCAAGGTTGCATGGTCTTTGGCTAAACGCTATAGGAAAACAGGTGATCACATACAGTACATCCTCCAGGACCGCCAATCGCGTGAATCTCGTTTGCGTCCGAGCATAGGCATGGTAACGCCCCGCCTGCCTCCGATTGGCCTACCGACACTGCCCGTCTTGACTGTCCTCCGACTCCGAGGTGGATATAGCTATGCTGGATAGTCTGATGCGAGGTTACTCCGTGGTGGGAAATAAATAATACAAGTACGATATGATACAAGATAACTGTCTGTAACTTGTACGTTTTAAGAGGCAAACTAATATTGTTTATGCCGTTTGCTTTGATGGAATAATTGATTGAACACACGATTTGTGATTTGATTTGGGTGCATGTACTACATGACGTGTTCAATCAATTATTCCATCAAAGCAAACGGCATAAACAATATTAGTTTGCCTCTTCTACAAAAATAAAACGTACAAGTTAGTTACAAGGCTGCATTCTCGCAATCTCACTAGCAACAAGCATCTGTAGGGGGAGTGAGAAGATGTCAGCCAGGAGAATGAGGCTGGCCGATCACTGCCATAGACAAGACACTAGGAAAGAGATGGCTATTATTATTATTATTACAATTTTTGATTATATAAAAAAAGGTATATACGGTCATATTTTTGGTAAATACTGTAAATGACATGCGGTGTCCAGTGCTTGCACTGGAGATTCCCTAGTACCTACGCTCTATTTCCATATGAATACTGTACATCTTCATTGTCACTGCCTGGTGATTCTTCTAATGCAATTACTGTAGCTCACTTCGATGCGCTAATTGGATCTCATGACGATATCCATTATGGCAGACTCCTCCCCCTTCCCTGTTGTGCCATTTGTGATGTGCAGACGTAATGGACACATCTAAGTTCAGATAATGCAAATGTAATTTCCCACCTGTGGGTTCAATAGGGACCGTAGATGGGGGGGGGGGGCGGGTAAAGCGATCAGTGCGTACAGTGTGTCTGTGTGGTGTGCATACGTTTGCTTTTGTGTAAAGTGTGTCTCACAACAGTGATTTTTTTCCTCTTATTTCTTCTTGCATATCTTTAGGAGGGAAGCTATAGCGGAAATGAATTGCATCCATAATCAAATGTAAATCCTGCACATTTGCGGAAGAAAGCAAACTGCTGTATGCATTGTGCAGTAGACTATATACTAATAACAGTAACCATTGATACGTGATGTATTTTATTTTGACATGTATTTGACGTTATAGATTATTTAGCCAGTGTGTGCATATGGAATTATTGATTTGATTGAATTTTGTTTGGGTCATGGCCCAAATGATTTTGGATTTTGCTGATAAATGGTGCATAGCACAAGTTTAGAGCTCAACTGTTGCCTCATACTCAGATTGCTGCATAAATTACTGTATGATTTGCTGTTTCCCTTCCCTAAAGTGGGTGGTAGTGGAAGATGAGTGATGGGGACCGCAATGGGAGATTGGGTATGTGATGATCGTGAGCGTGACAGCTGGCTGACATCGTAGGAAGAGATAGGTACGCACAGGCAGGCTAAATTGTGGCAATGCATACATTAACTTGAGGTAATCGTGTCTTTTTAGATCCTGTCTCGTCTTGTGACGCACAGCTTTGCTGCCTGCTTAAGCAGCCCCACAACGCACGCACGCGCACACACACACACACACACACACACACACACACACACACACACACACACACACACACACACACACACACACACACACACACACACACACACACACACACACACACACACACACACATGCACACGCACATCTTTCTGGTATCCTGTACTGTTAATGCTTAGAACATGGAAAGCAGGCTTATAAGCCATTACCCAACTTACATTTACAGTAGATCTGAAAATGCAGTCCCACTTGCTTCAACAGTGGGAGCCACAACGACCAGTGTGAACAACACAGCATGAGCATCAAAACACATGTCAGGCTTGGCATCACAAGCTCCTCAAATCAATTAAAGAGAGAGAAAAAGTGTCCCTCAATTAACTCATCAAGCCAATTTTGGGGTGAATTATTTTTCTACCAGCGTGTGCCATTATGGAAATGAAGGGCATGGAGTTCTAAAACCCCATTAAGAATCTCTGGTGCACAGCAGTCTTTGTGTATACCAATTACATTTTGTGGATTATCTGTGACAGCTAAAAGCAACGTGCTCACACGCATTTGGAGGCTATAGCGGTATTTAAGTGAACACTGTAGAAAAACTGACTGACTAGTACGTGATTTCAGTGGGAAGTGAAAAGTACAGCCATGCATTCTCGTCCAACAGCCCGTTGAGGATCAGCCTAGAGTAATAAATAGGGCTCTTTGCATGTCAATCAGACTCGCAGTCAGTTTGCCAGTTTAATGCCTGACACGTCTTCCTCTTCTCCTCATCTTCATCTTCGCCACAGTTAATGAAAATCTTATCAACACCATTATTCCAATAGTGTACTTCTACTATATATCCACATCCTTATACTGTAGTGTACACCGCTGAATAAACTGTAGAAACATCCTTAAGATATCTCTTTTTCTTTCTTTCTTTCTTTCTTTCTTTCTTTTTTTATTTCTTCTTTGTCTTTGTCTTTGTCTTTGTCTGTGTCTTCGTCTTCTCCTTCGTCTTGCTGAGTACCATTGAAAAGAAATGTGCAGATGAAAAATATACTTGTATGCTATCTAGCGATATTCATGCTTTGGTATAATGGTAGAAGAGTTACTGTGCTGACAGGAGTGGAGTGTCTGAAACATAGTCATTATTCCTTTGCATGTGGCCTGGTGCAATGAGATGGATGAGCCTAAATGGGATGCTCACGCACACATGGATCTGTCCCACATCTACAAAGCGTAAAACTCCCATTAGTGCTACATAATGATGAGTCCCAAAGAACTGAACCCGCTTATTATTCCACATTCCTTCTTTTTCAAATTTGACACCTCATTCTATATCTCTGTTGGGAGGAAACCTCATAGCTCCAAAATGGAAATAAAAAATATGATTTTTTCAGGAAATAAAGAAAACCTTATATTTTTAAAACAAAGCAATACAGCCTCATCAAAGTTGGTGTTGTAACTTAATATATTGTCAATTACTTCCATGAGAGGGGGAGAGGTGGTTGAGTTAGTTGTTTTAGCAGACATTTTGAGGGTCCAATGGAGTTAAGAGGTTTTGTCCAAAGTACTTTTTACTACTTTCAATTGGGTCAATATTTTCGAAACAACACACAAAGGGTGCTCTATAGATAGCATAATAACCAGTAAGACACCTGAGGGCGAGAAGAGACCTCGCCCTAAAGGTCGAGGTTGCATGCCTGTCTCCTACTGTATGTGTACATCCGCCTGGGTGACAGCAGACTATGGGCGAGCGCTGGTGCTTTGGAATGGGGGGTCAGATCAACATATGGAATGAATTCTGTACTGGCCATATGGAGCGTGTCTTAAGTGTACAGGGTTTGATGAGGTCAGATCAACATAATTATGGAATGTCAGAACAGGTCAGCTCCATACAGTATATGAAGATCTAAGGGTGGCAGCGGGGGCAGTATTTTGGAGTGTACAGAGTTTGATGAGGGCCCAGGTAGGGCTGGGCCTTAATGTTCGGGCCTGTTCAGAACTGTTGAGTTTTCACCGGCTGCCGGGCGTGGCTGCACTAATAACTTTGGGGAAGGCCCGTCTAGAGTTTGAATGGACGGGTATCAGTCAAAAGGGAGACATCGAAGAGATGGGGATGAGGAAGGATCAACATAATGGAATGTCAGAACAGGTTCTGACATGTATCCATATATGGTGATCTAAGGGTTTGCGGTCAAATGTAGAGTTGCTGCGGCCAATATTGATGACATCAGGGATCTTCATAGTCCATATATGTGCTTAATTGCGACAGCAGGTCGCATTTAATATGTCACGTGACCTGGGCACCATATATGGGGGCTTTCCCATGTATGGGGATTTTCGATTTTGAGTTATACACTGATGGACAAAAACGTACGATTTCATAGTAAATGTGACCTGCGTTGCAATAATTATAATAACCAGTAATACGCCTTAAAGGCGATAAAGCGACCGCTGGGGCAGAGACAGGGAGTTGTCTTTGTGTCGTCGCAACTGTAAATAAATGTGCAATATTTGGACGGCAGTATAGGCTACATTAGCGTTTTCTCTCAGTCAGTTGATTCTTTATATCCATAATATCCCAGCCATTTCCCATGATCGCGGTGGTTTCACTCATATTATGAGGGAATGTTCCAATGCCCAAATCGATCTTTATAATCTTAATACGGGCACAAACAACTATTTTCTAAGAACAATATTGATGTAACTAAGAGATTCGATGAGTTAGCTCTATATTTTATCTACAGAGACTTAGAAGGACTAAGCAAAATTGTGATGCGACAGTTCCTCCTCCTAATGCATTCCGCTGTTTGTCCGGAGCGAAGTAGATCTCGTGTGTGCGTGCGTGCGTGCGTGCTCCACTGTTGTAGCTGACACTTTCTGGAGATGACACTTTGTGGAGTGGGCGGTGGCAGTGTGTAGTGGCAAAACACTTGTTGCCCGTGTGTTGTGTGTGGCGTGTGCAAACAACATGTAATGCAACAGCATTACATGAAGAGCGTGGCGGATGCAAGCATTACATGCTTCCTGCATTACATGCTTCCTGTGTGACTGCTTCCTGCGTTACATGCTTCCTGCACGTATACAGTAGTAACTGCGACCTAGCGGTTGCAATAATAATTAGCATTCAGGATTGTTCTATTGACATTTTATTTGTGATATATTAGCCAATAAGCCAATTATTTACCCGCCTCCCCTCAGTTACTTAAACCAAAGAAGAATAACACAGTAAAGTCCCAAGTCATAATGCGAAACATTTATTTTGTTCGGCGACACCTCATGGTAGCTCCGTTACAGCGTCTGTTCCCAGAATTCCATGGAAATTCCAAAAGGAATATTTTGGAATCAGAAATGTCACATGTATTAACTTTAAAATGAATGAATTTTTAAATTAATACATTTACAATATCATTTTGGTGTGAGGGTTGGGGGCAGACACCATAAGAATTGTTTGTAGAGAAGCTGTCAGAAAACGCATTGGAATGGCTATTCTGAAAACTATGCCAGTGAAAGATATCAAACATTGAATTGACATTGTTTCACATGATGACTTTAATTTAACTCAGTGACTGTACCCTCTCTGCCCTATTTCGGGACAGATGGAGGTGTGTGGAATTCAGCCAATGGACAAATATAGTCAATTTCCGGAGGCAAAGTGCTGTGTTTTTTCCCGCCTTCGTGTGTTTGGTATTTTGAGGTTTTGCTGTGCGCCTGTGTGGGAGGAGAGGAGCTGTTTGCAAATCAGCCGCACACTAAAATGTAGGGGCCAAGAGGACCACAATTCGCCCCATGCATCCGCCGCCTGCCTGAGCCTATAGGAGTACCGCTGTTCAGAAAGTCGCAAGCTTGTCCATTGCTATTTTCAGCATATTGAATTTGGCGGAGGCACAGCCAGCTAGACGTAAACTAACTTTATATTATACTTGTCTGGTAAACAAGTTTTAACATGTTTTACAAATTACATTCTAACCCAAGCGTGACGGTTGAGCTGAGCATCATGACAAACCATAACCTGACATCCACCTGGATGTGCAGCAGTCATTTTGTGGACATCCACCCAGGTAGTTTATTTGATCATTAAGAATTGAACTGGCTTTCCAAAGCGTGAGCCACTGTGACCAAGTGCACGTGGCTCACACAAGTGGACACGCGCACGCGCGGTCGCACACGCACACACGTTGATATTGATGTTGTTTTTGACCAGGGCCTTGTTTTTTCTAAAGTCCCCATTGAGTGTTTACTGTTACAGCACACCAACATCTCCTCAGTGGAGGAGAGAGGGGAGATTATTGGCACCACATCCACCTGGCTTTAGATGGGTGTTCCCCTAGCAACGGGAAAAAAAACACTTCTTCAATAGGCTGGTGCATACAGCTGCAAACTTATTATGCTACAAGTGCATGGTTTTTGTTTCATTACAAATGGCAAGTATCCTATTACACATAAAGCACTGTGCATGTCTGCCAGTAATAAATGGTTTGCGGTATGTTTAATGTGGTTTGACACACTCTGTCACTGTTGGTCTGTGAGAGGATTTCCTCTCTCTGTTTTTCTCTCAGTGCCTCCCTGACAAATACAACACCAGACATGTCACACACAACAAGAAAAGAAAACGGCAGAACAAATCACAATAGTTACAAAACAGGTTAATTTGACACACCGTATGGGAAGTATTTGGTGGTTTAGAGAAGTGATTTTAGACCTTTTTTGAATTGGTGATAAGACAACTCCCATAGATGTAAAGGCAAGACAATCTGGAGCCTATATTAAACTGAGTTTGAGACGTACAGACCTGAGGTGATTTGAGCTACATGTCGAGTAATAATGGACCGGAGAATTATAACCATATAGATGATGGAAAAAGGAGGGAAGAGTTTTCCCCAATGAGCCATGAACACAATAGACCAATTTGAAGATGGTTCACATGTTAAACACTGAGAACACCTAATAGACTAAATAAAGGCTGAGATGAATGTCTTGGATGTACACAACTTATTGTTCTTACAGCTCGTTTCTGAAGACTGTATGATGGCTCAAGTCTGGTCTGATGAGTATTAGCCCAGACTATACAATAATTAATATACAGATAAAATCATAGAATAATGCAACAAAGTGGCTATTTTAGAGCTGATCAAATTATGTTACCAATACTCTTAGCGATTTTTGTAGATGTAGACATGTGATTTCCAAAATAATGATTAATCAAGCATAATGCCAAGGAATCGTGTGGAACACTCATTAGTTATAGGGATATTATCAATGTCTATTTTAGATGATTTGTTTTGCGACCACTAGAAACACCCTTGCAAAGTTGCACTGCTAATTGTAGTGAGCAAGGAAGGTGTTCAGTAATGAGTGTGATGAGGCTAAAGCCATGTCGGAGTACTTAATAACAATGGTTGTGGAAATTGTGTAGGCGTTTGAACGTGCGTGTGCTGAGAGTGTCTCAAAGCTCCACTATTGTATAGTAGAAGAAGAAGGATAGGTCGCAGATCTAAGAAAACCTACAGAACCTGTTAGTCAGTCCGTCCAACTGTCTGTCACGTCACCACATATGGCCGTCAGTCCGTCACGCCTCGTGACACGCTCCATATATGGCTGTCTCGGAAAGCACAAACGAGCTGGCCAGATGCATGGAGAACCGAGATGACTGGAGACGCCGATGGAGGGCTCGTCTGAGGACGTATATATGAAGATCACGACACTGACCTCATCAAACCCTGGATAGCCATACATGGAGAAGACTGGATCATCACCCAGATCTGCATATATGCCAGCCAGCCAGCAACTCGACATCTGACCTCTAACCTCAAACCCTTATAATGCATGGAGCTGACCTGTTCTGACATTCCATATGTTGATCCTACCCCACCCGTCGTCCCTCTTCGATGTCTCCCTTTTGACTGATAACTGTTCATTCAAAGTCATTAGCGCAGCGCCACAGCCACGCCCGGCAGCCAGCGAAAACTAGAGTTCTCAACAGGCCCGAAAATTAAGGCCCGGCTCTACCTGGGGCCTAACTGGGCTGGCCCAAGGCCCCGTAAGCCTCCTAGCCTTACTAATTGGCACACATTTTACACCCTACCCGCACCAAAACGTCATTTAAAAAAAATATAAATAAAAGTCCATATATTGGCATTCCCAGACCTGTTTCACATTTAAATATAAATCTCCCCAGAACTTTGCTTGGCGACAAAGCGACTTCACCAAATGCTAAACTGAACATATCATGTCTGTCTTCCTTCTCCAACTCTCTCCTTGCATGTCTGCTGGCATGCTCACTCATATGTGGCAGCTTGCCTGGTGTTCAGTCGGTGCGCAGTCGCTGTCACCCATGGTACGCTAGTTACCTTGTAGCACTATTTGTTTTTCTTCACACTAGTAAGTGTGCACATGTTTGTGTGTGTCGTACATAAATAAATCATAAACAAATAGTAGAAACTGAACATTATGATGGGTTAATTAATTAATTAAATGTCATGATGGAATGCATTACACTATAGGCTAAGGAACAATCTTGCCCCCCTCTCTGTGGGTGATGAGAACACTCATCGTATGTTTGTGTTCTATTTAGATGCTTCTAGTAGTGTGTTTAGCTGTGGCTGGCATGGCCAATGTGCTCGGTGAACCAAAAGGCCCTGACTGGCCCTGCATCACTTTGTTATGTGGCCTGCTTTGTGAGCATGTGCGTGCGTGCGTGCGTGCGTGCGTGCGTGCGTGCGTGCGTGTGTGCGTGCGGAGTGGAGGCTACAATAAATTTGCAGTATCCATAAAAAGAAAAAAACCATTACAGGTTAACACACAAATCCATGATGGTGATAATTTGTAGAAGACATTTATGGAAAAATATGTAATAGGTGTTGTAAGCGATTGTTTAATTTACAGGATGCTAAATCCTTCGCATGTCGATAATTGTTTAATAATAATCTAAGTAAGCCATACATCATCAGGCGTATGATCGCACAATGATGCAAGGATACGCGGCGTATCCTTGCATCATTGTGCGATGTGATGATACAGATGTGGAGGTACTGTTCATTTATTTGTATTATTATTATTATGTTTGGCTTTCGCCTTTTTATTTTATATATATATATTCTGTCGGGATCAGGAGTCGAACCCGTGTCACACTGCCAGACTGGATTACCAGCCAAGGTGCCTGGACCGCTGAGGCCAGTGCTGATCATTTATTATGCAAGCAAAGGAATGTTTGGCTCATCTACAGTTTTCATGCATGCAGGCCATGGAATGAAGGAAAGATATGAAATGTCATATTCAAGCAAATTGGAAAAGACCTGTCCACCAGCAATAGCTTGTCATGCACTCACTGTGACACCACCAGCAGTTTTACAAGACAGGAAAAACTACAGCCTTCAACAAACTGAAGACCCATACATCTCAGCTAGCTCAAACATCTGGCCCATTTTGGAGTTTCTGCATGCTTGGAAAATTCCTTGCCGGTATAGCAAGAGAGTATGCACTTCGGCAGAAATGAAAATGGACAAATGTGCACCAACTTGGACGAACTGAGGTTCATCATATAATTGCATCAACAACAGATGCAGCCTCTGCAAATCTTCCACCGACAGAGAGGATGCATTTGAACATGTACAAAGAGCAGCGATATGGTGCCACAGACCACGGTGTAGAGTCCTATCGACACGGGATGGGTTGTCAGAGATGGAGCGATTGAAGCATGCAGTCCTATTAAGAACCCCCCTCCCCCGCACCTACAGAGGTGAGAGCCATTACTCATTTGTACTACAAAGATGAAAATTGTAGAGCGTGGAAAGTGTCTCTCCTCTCCGTTGGCCTTCCCTGTATGGAGTTCTGCACCTGCTGTGCAGAATGTCAATGTGTCAATGTGTCACCAGATGTGTCTGCATACTGATATTTGACTTTCTAGTACACTACGCACGCACACGCACATACACACAGTGTTTGTTTTACATTTCAGTCAAAATTATGCCAAACTATGCACACTATGCACACCAAACTATGCACACACACACTCCCTGGATAAACGACTAACCTCTGCCCCCATTTTTCCACAACGGCCTGTTATAGCGCCACCACGAGGCCGACTTTTGCTAAACACATTTCTTTACATTACCCGTACACATTTTATCCATACATCATGTGAATCGGTATATACATGCACATTAATCTCCATAATCCGAGGCTTCGCCATATTCAATCCCCATTGGCTAAGATTGCCTTCCAAAGTTTGCAGGATTGGTCCGTTTTGAACAAAATGCCTCAAATCATGGACGCAGAGTGCAATTTGAATTAAATTTTAGGCAAAGAAATGCTACTTGAAAATGTTCACATCAGCCTCATGGTGGAGCTATTACTGTCCCATTCGTGTTTTTACCTAACTGCACCGATCTGTGTAAAACTTTGTATGTACACTCTCTAGAGACCTGCATTTTTCACATCTGCTCTTTATAGCGCCACCATGAGGCTGACTTATGTAAAACACATTTTTTGATATTACTCCTTCAGATTTGATCCACATATCACGTAAATCGGTATACAGTACATGATCTCTATAGTCAAGTGATCAAGACGTGTCTGTTTGATTTCTCATATTTCATCCAGATTGTGTTTACACACTTTTGTCTTCAATGTTTATGTTTACACAAACACTCAAAATCTGAGGGCCTCTGCTGCTAGACTATAAGATGGAGATGGCACTGGTGGGAAGTTGAAGGCTGCTTCACAGTTTATGTACTGAAGGTTGTAGGAGATAGCAGCCAGATACTTTAATACTTGGCAAATCTTGGGAAACGAATGAAAAAGGAACACTGTCAGACAATCACAGACGGAGCAGGAGATGGAGAGATGATTTGTGTTCAGGAGCTATCAGGACTTAAAGTGATTAAGAGCATTCATATTTGTGCTGTTATGGAGGTTCTCCATGTGGTTGTGGCTTTAAGTGTGGTTGTCGTCGGCTTTCAATTCTGTCCATTATAAATATATCTCCTGGGTATATGGAACACACTTTCCTGAAACTGAGAAAGAACATATCATACAATTAATTAAGCTAACTATCAATTCCTGAATGATCCTGGGCAAACTCTTGTCTGAATCTCCCCTTTGTTCTTTTTTCCCCAGTAGTGTGGTTCAAATGCATATGACAGAGGCAGACTTTAAGAGCAAAGTAGAATTGTGTCAAATATGACGGATACTGCTGAATGTCTTACTGCCATGGTATGGGCTGTAAGAAATTAACTCCCTGTTGTTACACTGTTTCTCAGTGATGTCCTGCCACCTTGTCTTCTTGCCCCTATTATGGGGTGGCCATAGCTGAGTGGTTGGTACGCCCGCTTGAGCAGCCAGAGGCTCTGGTTGTTGCAGGTCACATGTGTGTCCCTGAGCAAGACTCTTAACCCCTAATTGCTCCCCGAGCGCCCTAGAATGGCTGCTCACTGCTCCGAGTGATTATATGATGGGTGAATGCAGAGGACGAATATATCACGTATACACATTACACATGCAGTATATATGCATAGTTAATATACACGGTTACAAAAAACACCCCAAGGAGTGGGGAATAAATAATAATAATAATAATGATTATTATCCATACACAAAGGGAGTCCCCGGCCTCCCTGAGAGTCCAGGCAGGGCCCTGCGTCAGTGCAGTTTACAGAGGCCAACGGCGGCTCATAAACAACATGACGACCTATCCTTGACTACCCAGCTGTGCCCTGTATTGATATTCTGCTGCTGAGTCAGAGAGGCACAGCAGCTGATGGGGGCTGACAGCCTGCCTGAACCCCTGTGGACGTATTCGGTTTAGCATCTTCTTCACCATCCCAATATGCACATGCAACACATGATAACGAGCAAGCTGTAGCCAGGACTAGATGACCATTATGTATTCATATACACATTTGACAGACACAGGGAAGGTACAGTATGCATAGTGCCAGGGGCGGGCCTCCAGAGGGGGGGGGGTTAGAGGTGTGGCTTCACCACGGCATGTAAGATGATCACGATCACACAGCGTTATATAGTCACGACACAAACCTTTTACTTGGTTCAGGTTGCACTTTCCATGCCAGGCAGCTGGCCCATTCAAAATGGCACAGAAAATCGGGCCTGGCATTTGTGGTCTGCTACGGCTCAAAGACGCTAATATGTAAAAAGAAAAATACTTATTGTTTTAGCTCAGCCCCATGACTGCCCACACTGATCGTGCGGCTATAAGACAGACCTTTTACCGCCTTGCTACGTACCTACAATGCAACAAACATTTAGCTCTAAAACATAACACAATTATATGAAGAGGAGGTTGCAAGTGGGCGAAGTGCTCTTTTAACGAATTGGTGTAGTGCTGTGAGGGTCCAAAGATTGGCAACTTTCTATTTACCTTTTTAGAAAGTACTTGCACACATCACTTATGACATCACTTTGTCCTCTGGCTGCTCTCCTCCTGGACTTTGACATTGTGTCAGGCAGTGTATTATTACTAGGGCATGCCTCCTGGTGGAGATCAGCTACGCTCAACCGAGCACACCTTTGTAAGAGTTGCTTCTTTAAACAGGCTTATTATGTCACCATCATGGTGACGTCCTGGGTAGCGATTCGATTCGTTCCTGACTTGGCACTGGTCTAGTACATTTTAAAATGGGGTGTTTGTAGTGAGCCTAAAGGGGAGATTACATCTTTTCATTGATCCAGGAGTGGCTTGCTCAGAGCAGTTGGCGGGACACACAAACTCTGGAGGAGAACTATTAACCTGGGGACCTTTACTTCTGATTGGCAGCCACTCTACCTCCTCAGCCACTGCCGCTTCAAGCTAAGCAGTTAGTTGTAACCCTGTCTGTCATTATAATTCTCAACTGAAAGAACATGAAAGTGATATTGGACTGGTCTGGCAGACAATCTGTAGGGAGTAGATCTGGGTTATTCTGTCGCTAGAAACACAGGATGAAAGTTTGTCTTCATGTCTGAAGCCTTCACTGACTTGGCCCAATTTTGGGCAGCTTGACAGTCTAACTATATCTTATTCTCATCTCTGCCAAGACGTCTTGGCAAAGATGGGCCTGATCAATTATTTTACTGCAACTTCACAGAAACAACTTATTTACTTCTAGCCAGAGAGGACTTTTCAATCAAAAACAGCACCCTCTTGTTAGTCAAGTCTCTCTCAAGTAGTCTCAAGAGACTAGGAAAGCCCAAATATGGAGTAAAGGCCATCAGTACTATGATGCCGGGGTTGGGGGGGATTATGTATTCATGCACCCTGTGTGTATGTCTGTCTGTCTGCACTAACTAATATACATAATAGAATCAGTATTCTCGTACATGCTGCTAGCAGGCCAAGGAACCTAATTTCTGAATCGGTCAACTGTGTTATTTATTTGAAATTAATAACCTGGTCCTCGCAAGGGAAATGGTTGTTCCATATGGTTTACAAGGATTTGTGTTTATAATTTAATTTGGTGTTTGTGTGTGTGTGTGTGTGTGTGTGTGTGTGCGCCTTTGAGACTAAATTATATGTCCTCTCTGAAGTCCTAATAATATGAGACACCATTTGATGTTTTCATATGATGCAATTCTTGCACACACTCAACTCACTCTGTCTAGTTTGTTTTTAGTAGTATACGTGTATACATGTGTCCTATATTTGGATCAGTCCAGTACCCAGAGATCCATCAACGGTGTTGCACAGACTAGTGCATATCAGGTCACGGCACACTTAGATATATATTATTTGATGTGATCAAGTCGTCGTAGTCGTCGTCCCAACAGCTCAGTGGCCTTGTGCTTATAGTGTCTGCTCTGAGACTGCGAGGTCATGGTTCAATCCCTGGCTGAGTCATACAAAAGACTATAATGATGGTACACAGTGGAAGTGCCTCCCTGCTTGGATAAGACCCTACGACATCACCTAGTGTGATGTCCAGGGGGTGTACTTGTACATCAAACTACCGCACGCAACAGAAACAAGAGATAAGCTCCTGACCTATATGAGCCACATGGCTCATAGGAACCATGGGGACTGTTAGTTCCCAAGGCTACTTACTTACTTAAATTATGCCCCCCCCCTACATACTGAATAGAAGTATGAACAGGCAGAGTTTGCAGCTAAATCACAAAAGAGTATACAAAACAATATTTTCCAATTTCGCTACTATGGCAGATTAGTTTTTGGCTTTTTGCTTTTATTGATAGTTACAAGTGAAGATAGAGGGAGAGAGAGAAGGGGAAATACACGCAGCAAAGGTTGTAATGAACTCGAACACGCAACACGCTGTCAGGCCAGAGTGGCATGCGCCTGGACCGCAAGGCCAGCGGGCGCCCAGAATGTTTTGTTTTGCGGCTTTCGCCTTTATTTTATATTTTTTATAGAGAGACAGACAGTAGGCTGACAGGACATGGGGGAGACAGATGGGGGAGTGACATGCAGTAAAGGCCATCGGGATCCGGGAGTCGAACCCGCGGCACACTGCCAGACTCGGACTACCGGCCAATGTGCCTGGACCGCTGAGCCACGGCGCAGGCCAGGTGCCCAGAATGATGTTTTTCTGTGTACAGTGCTAGATAATTTGCATTTACATCATATCTAAATCTAACTAATCATTTTAGTAGTGAGTGCAAAAGTACCATGTATGTATGTATGTATGTATGTATGTACCATGTATGAAATTGAGGGTGGCAGAAGAAAGGGAACAGCGCGTGTCAGGGTGGAAATCTGTTATAGCTGTAATTGGCTGAGCATCGCATGACACAGCAAGCAAACACAGACAGATAGTGCTACTTATATTTGAGATATAGAAGAATAAGTGCGTTGGTGGCTATAGACTTGATTCACCGTGTCCAGGTGAGGATATTGTGTCGTTGCCATTGTACGATGTTACACTATATCGCACTCTGTTATCAATATGGGCCTCCATGTTTCCACACATTATCCTCGTTTTGTCTCTTTTCTCAGCTTTTACAGGTTGCCAGGGAACAGTATCAGATGAACATTAGGGCTTATCTGGTCACAGTCCTAATTTCCTGCGGCCCAGCTCTCTCCTGTGGCTGTCGCTCCCGTGACGATGGAGTCAAAGACCGAGACGGGAGTGTGAAGGGAAGGCACAACGGCCGCTCGAGACATATCACTCACATAGACTGGAGAGGCCATAATGACTAGGTAAACAAATCCAGAACATATGGAACCAGCCATTGCCAGGGACAACAACTCAACAAACACGTCTCATATTACACATGGAGATTTATCAAGCTTGACAAGGGTCCATGTGTGTTTCGGCATTGTCATCGAAAGGCCCTCACTGTGTCGGCAGTCTCGGCACACCACACATGGTTAGAGTGTTTACACGTGGCTTTGTTTCGGCCTGTTTCTCTCATCAGTTCTGCCAAGGAAGGCAGTGGTGAGTTATTGGATGGCAGTTTCTGAGGCTTGACGATGAACGCTATTTACACTTGTACTCACCAGATACTCAACAAGATAGATAGCCATGGCAACTTTAAATCTAGCCTGAGTTACAGATAGCTGGGATTGTTTTCAGGCCAGTCAGAGACTGGAGAGAAAGAGTCGTGTGATAAAAGCAGATTAATGGTGTTCCAGCCCCTGATGTTCTCTTACTTCCTGTTGTTTATTGAACATTAAGAAGAGACAGGTCTCTCTCTGACTACACACACCTGCTCAAACGCTCTCACTTTCTCACACTCACACACACACACACACACACACACACACACACACACACACACACACACACACACACACACACACACACACACACACAATATTAGTATTTTTATGCAGAGTATGTACCTCCTGGTGTGGCCTTGAGCAGTCCATAAACACTTTACTCTTGTTTTCATGCTTGATTACTGAAGGCCCTTCTAACCACTCCAGAGCCTGATTGGTTCATTTGGCTTGCAAATGAGCAGAAAAGAAGAAATCTTAAGAGCAGTCACAGAGCTAGGCCATTAGCAGGAATAGAGTTTGTTTTCTAATGGATATTTTCTCCTGTTTCAGGTTGGTGCAGTCAAGTGCGTGTTCGCAATTGTCCCTTCCGACCAACTTCGCACATACAGGGATGTCATGCCTGAAGACGTATGGTTCTGCTTTCTGTGTGGTAAGTACTTTATCACACACTGATTTAAGAGCTATTTCACCACAAAAAGCAATGATTCCGTTAGTTTGGCCCTATAGTCCCGTGCTCATTGTGCACTGTACATGACTGAAGAATGGGAGCCATGCTTCACGGAACACACTATGAACACTGTGCTGTAATTAAAATGTAAATATCAATCCTATTATCAAAGGCAGGCTTAAATGAGTTGAATGAAGAATGATTGAATTCAGTTGAATGGAAACTCTGGCTTTATCACGGTTTGTATAATGTCTTCAGACTTGAATGCACACTTGGTGTAAAACTAAAGGAGGTAACATTCCATCCTTTATACCTATATTTCCCTCTCCATTCCGGGTGACTAAAATGGGACTAAAACGAAATGTCTAAAATCAACTAAAATCAAAATTTGCTGCCAAAAACAACACTGGATGTAACATCATGCTCTGACATTCTAGGGCTATACTCGAACACCAAATGTGACCTCATTTCCATAGTCAGTCACCTACCCTTATTAATGCATTTTTACACATTTTGTCATTGCTACAACGTACACACGCCCGAAGGGAATCTTTTCTTTTATCAGTTTTCGTTTGTGTTTGTGTTGCATGTGCCTCTGCCTTCCCACAGCAGACCAGTTGTCCAATTACCTCCCAACTTGGCACAAATATCGTTCATGGCTTTGGCTTTTGAACGGGCTACTTTTCTCCCTTTCAATTTGCATACAATTTGTACGCTTTGCATAAACAGTCAACGTAATGCTCATGCAAGAGGTATAAATGACTCTACTAGACTGTTGGCTACTGGCTGGATAAGTTTCACAAAATAAAGGACTTTGAACTAGAAAAACACATGAGAAGCAGTGGCGGAAAGCAACTCACTACATTTGCATACATACTTTACTTATGTACCGGTCGGTACATTTAAAATAACAATTGGATACAGGCCTTTTACTTGTAACATTATATTTCTACAATGTGTATAAAATATCTGAGTACTTTTACCATTGTTTATTGTTTGTTTTCCTCCACTGAATGGATGCGAAGATTTTACTGTGTCTAGTGTCAGTCAATGGTCAAGTGTGACAAGTCTGTTAATTGTCTCATACAGAGAACGTATCAAGAGGGTTGGCACCGTGACCGTACAGTGACATGTGCTAATTATCTGTCCAACACCATTTCACATGGTGGTGATTGCCTTAGTCTTAATGTGTTGCACTTCTTTGTCACTCCCTCTTCATCCTTCTGCTCACTTCACATTAATGGTGTGATATCACCTCAATTGACTACTATACCGCAGGATGTTATTTAATCTCATTCTCTCCTATCTCCCGCCCACGCACTCTCTCCCTCATTTTTGACAGACTAATCAGCCTTTGATGTTTTATTGTGGGGGTTGTGGCCGATCTGATTCTCACAGTTGTAATCAGGGCTGTGACGCTCCTCCAGAACTTCTTAAACATATTTGATTCTCTGCCGCCAGCCCACACTGTCCCCATTATTGGTGTGAAACAAGACAAAATCACATTAAGGATAAGGCTTCCATCATTTTCAATGGCCATTATAGTCTCTCCTTCAAACACTGTTCCCACTTTACGCAATTGGTGTGGGCTAGAGGTCTGTGGGGCCATGGAATTGTATGTTTTTGAGCGCCTATATGACTGGTTAACAGTTTAAGAGCCATAGCCGTAATCCCGTAACCAATTTAACTATGCACTGGTAGCCAGAGCCGTAATCCCGAAATTAATCACTTTTAATTGGATTTCAATAGACGGGACTGTTGCGCAACTTGTGACTGCGACTTTAACTCGCATATATGGTAGGAACACTCTGAAATCATGTGCTAAAAAAACCCGACCCCAAATGGTTGCTTTTCTGCCGCCACCTTGTCGTTGGTGGTAGAAAAAGCACCAAAGACGAAAGACAGGCTGGTTTGGTTGGCGCGCGAGAGAGACAGACAGACGAGTGAGTGACTCAGACTGGCTTTCTGTTCCCTCTCGCAGTCGCAACAGGCTGATTTCGTGTGTGTGTGTGTGTGTGTGTGTGTGTGTGTGTGTGTGTGTGTGTGTGTGTGTGTGTGTGTGTGTGTGTGAACGAAGAGAATCATACTAGCGATAACATAAACGGGGCAAGTGTACGTAAGACGTAGGCCTAACTAGCAAGCTCGTAAGACGTAACAAGAACACTTGCCCCGTTTCTGTTATCGCTAGTATGATTCTCTTCGCACACCCCGTGTGTGTGTGTGTGTCTGTGTGCAACACCCGACGTGCCTCCCGTCCCCTTCAATCTTAGCTCAAAGTTGAGCCAAAAGAGATGTCAGTGGGTGGAAAGAGAGACCCACGCAAATGATATTGTAAACGGGAGATTACGCAGTGTGATAAATCCACTGTAGGCGACTGGCCGATTACAGTTTGTCTTGTAAGAATGCCAGCGAAAAAAGAAACGCATGCTGCTCCCAGTCAATGTGTTTTATACTGTCATGATCATCTATGCATGATCATCTATGCATGATCTTGTCCCAAATGTGTCTGTCTCTCTCGCCCTCAAAGTAACCAACTAAATACTCGTTTGATCAAATGTAGCAATCACTCAAACACTAGTCTACTTGTACGGTACACACACACACACACACACACTTTCCCAAACATGGAAGATACCCCCCCCCTCGTGTGCGTGTGTGTGTGCTTTGGCAATGTAAACGTATGTTTTCTCATGCCAATAAAGCTCTATGATTGAGACCTCAAGCAGAAACAACACAAGAAACCTTCCCGTCAAACATCGATGTGTGTGTGCGACGGTGCGTAGCTCACCTCACGACCACCATGAACTAGTGAAGAAAAGTATATAATTCCAATCGGACATTGACTCACTCCCAGTCGCAACAAGGCAACAACCCCGAGAGTACTCGACACGCGTTGCCCGTGCATGCGCGCGCGCGTGCACGTGCGCGCGTGCATGCGTGTGCTGCGACTTTGCAACCAGCATGCAGCGCCAGCTGGTGCCACAGGGTGGTGCACCAACTCTGTCAAAACGATATTTTTATCCAGGGCCAGATTAGGTACTTGGGTACCCCTGGCCTGGAGCCAGGGGGCCCCTGTATAAACGGGGGGGGCCCGTTTTTTTTTTTTTTTTTTTTTTTATATTTTTTTCTAGCTTTAAAATTTAAAAAATGTTTTTCAGTAAAAAAGAAAAAAAACTTTTTTTTTCTTTTTTTTTTTTCTTTTTTTTCTTCCTTTTTTTTTTTTTTTGTTGTGAGAACAAGTACTGTGTGATATCACTGACATAAAAAATAAAAGTCTTTAGTGAGAATTCTGAGTGAGAAAGTACCTCACACTAAAATGCAGTTTTCTCAGCTTCCAGTTTCCAAGATGGCCGTTTTTATAAAACCAAGCTTCATTCAAAGGTCAATAACTTCAGAACGGTGAAAGCAAACGACTCACTTATTTTTTCTGGGCAAAGTAGAGTAGTAGATCTTTCATTTGAGATATGTGACATCATATTTTGGTATAGCACAACATATTCTGTGGGTCTTCAAAGATTTCTATATTGTATGAAAAAACTGGCACCTGTGACAAAGATGGCTGACTGACTGTGGCACTGAAGGAGTTGGTTTACACTACAGGGGATAATCTCCACCAGGCCAAAACACTGGGAGGTGGAGATTATGTCACAAACACTGTGTCTGTGTGACTTTGTGCAGCTAGTAACCTGCTAGACTGATCAGCATCAAACTTCACTGCACTCTCCCAGTAGTCCAAAGAAGACTTCAAATCACACTTTTTTGCCATGCATCACTCAAATCGGTACACATTATTAGCGGAGTCATGTGATACACATGTTCCATTCCGATTTATCACATTCCATAGCGATTGGCTTTGCCTTCCAGAGTTTACGGGGAGGCCTTTTTACAGAAAATGGCAAATATCAGCGTCTCATCGACCCAATTTCATATAGAACCATACAGTATGCCACAGATGCTACCTACAAATGCTAGCCTATTTGTTCCAGAAACGTCTTTCACAACTTTTATTTATTTATTTGGTACAAATTATATTTGTAATCGCGACAATCATAACTGCGGTTGAATAGAGCAACACCGCAACTACAGGGAAGCGCTCCGCCTCCACAGATTAGTCTATAGAGCGCACCTCCAAAAACATGTTGAATTGTGAATGTTGGTCCTGCTGTGAGGGGGCTTCTCCCTTCCTGTATAAGTATGTGGATGTTTGGATGGAGACTGAACAATGGTACAGGAGATGGTTATTACTTCATCATCCCCAGCAGAGAGGAGAGGGAAAGAGGTCAACGTGACAATGTTAATCATGCATCCTATGAGTCCTTTAGTGGGCACATTATTTCTTAACGAGACGAGAGGGAGTCCGATAACTGTATCGCTTCCCTGCGAGTCTCTGACATAATATTGATGGTACGTACGGCTCCAGACTGGCCTTATCTTGGAGGGATGGTGGATGTTAGATAAAACATTTCATTGAAAAACATAGTTGTTGTTTACTGAATTGAACGATATTTGCCTCTGCCTGTCAGCAGTGTGCAAAAGTAATTTCACACTGATCGATGTAGGGATTTGCTAGATTACCCGCAGACACACGACACACGACACAAACCTTCGGGATAAACAGTATATACATATGGACACACACGTCTTCTATGAGACTCACCCCTCAGGCTAGAGTAGACCTACCCCAAAAGTGGCTACCTTACCTACAAAGTTAACTTACAAATGAGATGGAACCATATGGCTGGAGCATATAGAAGAAGATGGTCGGGAGTGTCTTATTGTCGGTATCAGCCATTAACACGCGTATCAGCCAGTGTCCCCGTTACAATGCGCTAGACCCCTTGGAGATGGATTGCTGAGGTGGAGCGCCACACCTACCATCAGCTCCCAGTACTTCCCGCACGACTTGCTGCACCAAGCCGTGCTACTCATACGCTGAGTGGGACCGAACCCATGAATTTGTGGTCCAAAGGCGAAGGCTCTACCGACTGAGCTACCCGGACACAAAAAAGCTTATAGTGTTTGGACAACTGTACTTTAGTCACATTGTTGTGTACCACTAGGATCTCTCTTTGCCCCAATATATTCAGTCCCATCGGGCCTTGTGTCTGTTTGTGTTTATTTTGTGAATGAGGTCAACGATTGAGCTGACCAAGCATGGGAAAAAACACAACTGTGTGTTTAATGGAATAGTGTACAGTAACCGCCCATAGCTCAGAAACTCCAATGAATATAAAGAAGTTGAGTTGGTGCTGTTGGAGAAGGTGATTTTCCTTGGGTCAAGGTTGTGGCTTTCTCTCTAATCTTTATTGCACTGTTTCCTCTAACCTCCATTTATCAGTGGACCGTAGCGACACCTCTCAGTGATAGATCACTGAGAGGATGTATTGTTGGGTGAGCTCTTAATCATGATGGCATTGAATAGATGAGGCTTGTGTCTTCCTGCTTCTACAAGTAGTCTTCCTTCTTCAAAACATACATTGTGTGTGTGTGTGTGTGTGTGTGTGTGTGTGTGTGTGTGTGTGCTGATCGATTCAGGGGCATTCTAGCTGAATTATCTGCTCTTACCCCCTTGACAGGGTACTTGGAATCTGTGAAAAGTTCATGCTCCATACGATTCAGACTAGTATACTTATGCATGTTTGTTCATCTTACACTAGTCATGAAGAGTTGTCACCGAGTGATAAATCATATGAAAATATTTAGTGTAGAGATTCAAATTATTAGAGTATGTCAAAGTAATTGTGAATTAAAAGAGAAACTTTTTTTTTTATACATATTTCATATTTGAAAATCTGTGATATCCATACGGTAAATCCATAACTTCCTCCTTGTGCTCTTGTTCACTGCACTTCTGTTTCTGCATCACCCCTCAATACACACTCCCCGCCCCGAACATGTATTCATACTATTCAACCACAGGCCCATGAAACCACCCATCTCCTCTCCACCCACCATTGTCAAGTCCCGCCCGTGGTTCTGCCCCTCTTCGCACCCATTGGTTGCCGTTTCATGGTTGGACAAAAATCCTCTCTCTCCATCCACTACCATTGACATAACAGGTTTTTCAGTTGCTTTGTATTGATATTCTGTGCATTCAATTCTTATTTTAAACTTTGTGTCAGTAAAAAGGAACATCACAGGTGCAGCATGGTGACTGGGCATATCATGTTTGTTTTTAGTTTTTTTTCCCAAAAATGATGTTTTAGCAAATTCATCATAAACTAGGCATGCAGGCAGAAGAGCCTACTGGTTAGTCAGTCAGGGACCAATCAGAAGGCTGACAATACTTCAGACTGAAGTTAGTCCACTCAGTGAGTGGGCAGAGTCTATGGTCTGGAGCCGGGCTAAAGTCACTCTGGCTAAATGCTCGATGCCTCCAGCAATTATTTTCAATTATATTTAGCTTGATGCAGTGGCGTTATAAAGCAACGGATTGTATATTTTCCATGCATACTCGCTACACTACGGGGATGCTGTAGTTGTGTGTAGATTCTGATTAATTTCTTTATTGTGTCCTCATAATCAGTACTGTGTATTCCGTTCTTCTCATTTTGCACACATGTGTCTTGTTGCTTGAGGCTATTTCTTTTAGATCCAACTTTGTTGAGTTTAATTCCCTCTAGATTGAAGCCGCTAAAGTTTGAATATAATTTGCTTTTTTTATTTAATTTTATCCTCCACTCTGCACTTTTCCCTCATCCCATGTGTAGGTTTTCATAAAATATGGACCACTGTTTCTCATTATACCTGGTTTGTCATTGATGTATAATTCATCAGTTCCCACTAAAGTAACCCCAGAGTCCTCAGACAATCATGTTCCCAGTGCGGTGAGTTCAACTCATGATTAGCTTCAACTGAGGCCAGTGTGATTGTCTTCCTCCTGGAGAGACACGGCTGTTGTCGGCAATTGGCGGCAGTGCCGTGGCTGCTGCCGCTGCCGGAGAATGCACTCACTCCTTCTGTCCTCCTGGGCTCCGGATACTAATTTAGCAGAGATGCGGTTAGGTCGGCAACGACCCTGCCTGTCTGTGGTTGTGGGGGCGTGCCACACGATGTGCACGCTGTCACTCCTGCAGTAATCTACAGACAGGCATGCTTGATGGAAGGGACTTTAATCACCACATAGCGTCCATCATCTTCCCCTCTCTTCTGGTTGGAACCATCATGGGAGCAGCAGCCGCAGTCTCTAATTGGCAATCAACAATAGCTCGAGTGCTACAGCAAGCCCTCACTAAACAGAAAAGACCATGCAAGAAAGTATAAAGGAGAGACCAGACACTTGCTTAGACTAATCCAGGAAGTCTGTTTGCTGTAGAGTGGGCGCTGAGAATGGAATCTGAGTGAAGTGGGGTGTCATTCAAGTATTGAGGACAGAAAATCTCAGTTTGATCTGAGTGAGGCACTAGTTGTGTGTGTGTGTGTGTGTGTGCGTGCGTGCGTGCGTGCTACTTCCCCTTCTGAGATTTAAAGGGCAATCAAATTGAAGTAGTTTCACAGTACAAGTACCTCTGTATTTTAATTGATGACAACTTAACATTTGAATGTCCAGTTACTTCAACTACTGGATTACGGTGATCTGATCTACATGCATGCCACTGCCAAATGCTTGCACTGGCTGGCTGGATACGGTATATCACAGTGCCCTAAGCTTTGCCACTGGCTGCAGGTTTCTCACCCACCATTATACCCTCTCCGAGAACACCTGACTCTGGCATACAGGGCCTGTATGCCGTAGTCAGGTGTTCTTCTTTGGCCTCACTCAGGTAGGAAAGTAGCTCTCAAGTCAAAAAAGTGCGGGCACTCCTGCCCTATAGACACGAAGGGGTGCCCTGGGCGCGGTGTACCATTTAGCACAGCTTTACACCGCAGCACTGATTAGCTACACCTGGCCTAAAGGGCACTGCTCCATGGATTCGTCTACATGGATTAGCCTACACAGGTTAATACAATGTTGCAGTGCCATTGTGAAACATTGAATTATTTTTTATTTCATTATTTCTTCTTCATCTTTGTGATAATTTTGGAAAACTGACTTGGAACAACTCACCTGGAAAACGTCTTGGTCTTTAAACATACAGCGTTTCACAAAATACAGTGGCAACGATTTGGGGAGAGCCATAAATTGTACAAGCTTGTCCTGCACCGTTAACATACTCGTACTTGAGGAGGGAACACAGTGTTCTATCTGCTATTCTTGAAGATGTTAATAACAGTGAAGGATTATTATCCATGGCTGCAAAAGTAGACAGTGTGGGTGATGAGGGTGGGTGGGAGGGGAGATCGTGATGTGACTGCCGTCTCGATGGTTAATTGTATTTAGTCCTATTGGACGATAAAATTAAGAGTTATGGGCATCCACGTATATGGATATTGGACAGTGAATGCATATTAAATGCTTAATCCATTAAGGAGGCAGATGTAGATGCAGGGAGCGTGCCTGTGCCCGTGAGTGAAAATGCACATAACATGCACTATTCTGTGTTGCATTCTTTGCCACTATGATGCTTTACAATCCCAGCAAAATGTTCTATCCATAGGAATTCTGTGTCCCATTAGGACATACAGAGCAAGGCAGCCGCTTTCTTCTTCCAGATCAAGTTGATGCCGCACCATGCTGTCTTTGGAAGTGAGGTGGACTTCATATCCACAAAATGGAAGTGCAAGAAGGCATTGCAGCCGTAATTGAACACAATACAAACACTGGCTCTTCACACGTCAAAGGTTTCCATAGATTGGCTGTCACTCTGTAGATAGCTGGCAGATGGAAAAAAAACCCCGTGCATGACAGCATATGATAACTATAGAACATATTCTCACGGTCCAACAACCTTGCACCCCCCTGCCCCCTCCCCCTCCCCATAGGTAAGCCTGTTGGGTGTCTTCCACTGTAAGGTTCAGTGAGCTCTTAGAGCCCTGTTATAATTGTTGCGTGCCGGCAAATGAATGAGGAGAGGTCACATAATCCGTAGTCCCGATGCAAAAAGCTTTATTTTAAGATGACCAATGTAGGGCTTTAGGTTTATTCAGAGAATGAATAGTGTCATTTTGAGTATCCAAGATCTATCGCGATGAATGGATCGGTACAATAACGTTTCCAGCCATGGTTGAGACTACATGCTGTAGTCATCATCTGCAGGTAAATAGCAGATCTACAAGCTCACAAAACTTGTCACTGGATCGCAACCTAGTATAAATCTAGACTGGCTAATAAGCCAGACTCAGCCAGGCTAGTATAAATCTGTATCGATCTGCGTTCCCCACAATAACAGAAAACAGAAAAGACACTATATAGTATAAAGTAGGGACTGAGGCACTCGTCCATATGGGGTTTTAAGTGGTTAATTATGAGTGGCAAACATAGGATGACGCCAGCCCACCACGCATCAACATGGCTGCCTCCACTGTCTGAAGGACCCATAAATCATAGGGGGTGTGGGGGTCATTGTTCCGCCTTTAATTAAAGAGCGTAGTGTAATGGCGTGGCAGGGTTTTCTATGTAATTGAGTTAATTATGGTGATAGCTTGCCTGTTCACAGTGCCTCCCACACGGGTAGAGACTAGGGAGGTTCAGAGATCACGCACACCTTCACCGGAGCATAGTTCTCTCTGGAGAGCAGCGTGGGATGTCACTTTGTTGCGCCGTGTATCGAGTCCCATTTACAATTGAAGTGGATTCGGGGGTTGGGGGAAGAGACTTGAACCCCTGCAAATTCTGTATCAATGGTTCTCACAGTTATTATTTTGGCTACAGTGAAAGATGTATTTGACTGACAGAGACATTTGACTGTATATACAGAGATGTCTTGGAAACAGCTAGTGATTAATGAATGTTTGCATGCAGTTACTTTCTTCCAGATCCCGAATAGGCTACACTTAAGACTCCCACAATAGCCAACTGATAATGCTGTAAGTGAAGTTCTTACTTCACTTTAATGAATATTTCTGCCACCTTATGCCCTAAAATTAATTTGATTAATTCATCACTTTCATCACGCTTCACTACCCCCGCCCCGCCCCCTCTTCATTCTTGTCTCCTGGGTCTTGCAGGGCTACAGGATTAAATTAGCTATCATTTATAGCGGGCCTGGGAGGCTGTGGAGAGCCGACTCCATCAGATGGAGAGATAATGGTGGTTTATGATAGATCCTGGCTAATGAAATGCCACTGTCTGTAATGAGATCAGTGAAAAGTGAGCTTTAGACCCTCTGCAACATGTTAAGAATCTAGTGACGGTGTTTTGGTCTAAAACTCTTGTTCTCCTTGCTCATCTGCTCAGGTCAACTCCACCCGTACAGCAAGAGATGTTTTTCTTTTGACAAAATGAAAACCATGATGACTGTTGACAAAAGGTCTTGCAATTATAATTACTCAAAACTCTTGGCACAATCTCTTGCACAGCGCAAATCACACATGAAAGACACATGGAAATATACAAGTATACACTGGAAATGTCAATGCTAATTCCAATATTTACCAGAGCCTGTGAGGCTGGGCAGTTCAAACAGTATAGGTGTGAGTCATTCTCACTATGCCAGAGTGGTCAATGCATTGGCACAACAATGAACAAAATGATTCATGCTGAACAAAAACCAGGTCACACCTCTGCCTGTAAACATTGATATTTTTTGCTAACATGACTTTCTGTGGTATGCAGCCATGCATAGTGACATTTATTGAGGCCTTTAAACATCTAAATTAGATTCCTTCTTATTATAATTTCTCATCCAAATAAATTATGTTTTTTCTGCCCTGCAGAAGCATTTTAAAACAGTTTTTAATATAATAACAATAATAATAAGGGTAATAATAATATTATATAAGAACATTCTGTTCAATCACTTCAGTCTGAGCCTCAATTGCGAGAAAAACGCTACTAAAGAACGCGATTATAATGGAAGTGGAGGGCGGGGAAACATTTCATTGATGGACCACAGTGGAAGCGAGCGTTGGGGAAGCTACTATACGGTAAATATCAGTGATATATTCCGTAATCAATAAATAACGAGAATGTTGTCATTGGCACAAATGGTTAAAGTAGACCTACCTAAACATGAGAAATCGCGTCATTGGCACAGATCGAGCTAATCACTTGAATGATCCCATGATGACCTTTCTTCTAGCATCCTAGCTACACTAAAGATAGCACAGGGCTTTGAGAAGAGCACTGCTTTTCAGGGGCTGCTAGTGGGGATTCTTGACTTTAAGACTATTTCTAAGTCAAACCAAAATTGATTACCCCAGTTAAAATAATTAAGGTTGAACTAACTTACAGTAATTACGGTAAGTGCCCTTGGAACGGTGTTCTCTGTGTTTTAACGTGTATCAAGGTTTTGCAGTAACAAATATTCCCAAGAGCGAGCAATACATACATACATACATACGTATACATACATACATAAGTACATTCTTTTCACTTTTTACCTCCTATGATGATTTTCTTTTGACTATATAGTTGTGTATATTCGTACGTCTCTAAATGTTTTGATGAATTGAAAGTGGTGGGCCCTATTGTAAACAAGTGTAATGCTTTATGGTGTCGTCCACTCACTGTTTAGTTTTTGTACTTGAAATGTACTGTAATTCTGCAAACTGTTAATCAATCAATCAAACAAACGTACATACGTACATACAGTACATACATGCATACATAGGTATACCCTTCACATTTTGTTCCTCAATCAATACATATACTTTATATATTAATTTGTACATGACTGGTACATGTTTAGTAATCCTAGTTTCTTTATAGTATATATGTATTGTTTTTTTTCTTACAGTGTGTGACTAGCTATTTACCCTACAGTTGACTATAGGGCTCATAATTTACTCTGATCTCACAGTCGCTCTAGATAAGATTTTCTGCTAAATGTCTAAATTGTAGTACAAAAGATTAAACTGTAACTCCAACATCTAATTTAACAAGCCTTAAGTTGGTCACGTGCCAAAAGCGGTGGACAGAAACTGTGGACATTATGCTGTTGCCCCAACACGGGCAGAAACAAGGCCTTTTAACCAGGCTACTTACACACACTACAACTCGCTTACAATTCGCAACACTGCTCTGTGTTCGCATAGGCCCACCAGCCCCGCCCCCACACTCCTTTTCAGTCTCACAATCAGCCATCTTGCTTTTTAGGGCCCTCGCAGGATAACAGAAAGAAGGAAGGGGAGAAATTAGTGCTTATCCCTTCTAAATCCCTGTATTTACAAAATAAAACACTCAGCGAATCCCTTAGTTAAATCAACATTGTTCATTGTCACTACTTGGATTGTGCCGAAATATTTACGTTACACGTATAGCTTTTGCTATTTTCGCCTGCCAGCCCACCGCCGACTACACACGCCTGCACACACACACACACACACACACACACACACACACACACACACACACACACGCCAACTACGTTCACTTAATGGGGCCAGTCCTTCACAGTGACACACGCGTTAGATGAACCACGCGACCGGGATGGTTTCTACCCCTCAATGTCGTGCATTTGCTGCGCCCTTCTAATGCTGCGCCACGCCTACTCTATACTGCTCCATGCGACTCGAACAGCGTCAGCAGCAGCAGCTCCGAGCCTCCGTCAGAAAGGCTGCCCACAGCACTGCACAGCCCCACACCCAAATGAATCGAATGAATGAATAAGGCGCTTATATCGCTTTGGCTCAGTGGATGGGACATTTACATTAAAAGCAATCGGATGGACGCGTGGATAACGGCATGGTTGTGTGCAGGGAGGGAAAGCTTCCATAATCCATATAGCTTCCATGCTAGCTGCTTCAGACACAGGGGAGGGGAGGGAGAAATAGTGCGAAATAGCGCTTATGCAACAATTACCCTAAAACACAAACACCTCAACTCGATGTCATTGTGAATAAGAATTTCGAGCGAAATAATAATTTTTGGAAGGACACTTTCACCCAGTATCAAGCTAAATGTGGAAGCCGTGTGTGTCACACCAAAACGGGTGACCTATAGATTCCTGTAACCAGCCTCTCGCACTGCCTGCGAGTTGGCTCCGTCTAAGGCTCCGTCTCATGAGCAAATTTAGAACTTCCGGTCTGAGAGCTAGCAGATTTAAGACATCCGGTTGCTTTCAGAATAAAATAAGGTTATTTAATTCGTTAATTAAATAATTTTTACATTACATTATTAGTATTATTATTACATTACAGTTATTGTAAAGACACACATTATGTTTCTGTGTAAAAATAAGTAATTAAATAACATAAAAAAGTTATCTAAATGGATAAATGCTATTCACTGGAGTGCATGGACTTTATAAAGTGGACACTGGACAAAAGACGGCTCCGCCAGGCAACTATCTGGACATACCCACGTGTTTGGGAAGATGTCCTCTACCACCCCACAGTCTCCGCTAAGCGGGAGAGGTGTAAAATTCACAGCAGCAGAGCTTCTACTGGGGTCAATGCAAAAAAATGTACCGTTTCCGGACCCAGAATGGACACTGGACAAAGAGGCCTCCGCGAGGCAACTATCTGGACATACCCACGCGTCCGGGGAGATGTCCTCTACCACCCCACAGTCTCCACTAAGCGGGAGAGGTGTAAAATTCAGAGCAGCAGACCTTCTATTGGGGTCAACACTCAAAAAAGTGCCGTTTCCAGACCCAGAATGGACACTGGACAAAGACGCCTCCGCGAGGCAACTATCTGGACATACCCACGCGTCCGGGGAGATGTCCTCTACCACCCCACAGTCTCCGCTAAGCGAGAGAGGTGTAAAATTCAGAGCAGCAGAGCTTCTACTGGGGTCAATGCAAAAGAAATTACCGTTTCCGGACCCAGACTGGACACTGGACAAAAGACGGCTCCGCGAGGCAACTATCTGGACATACCCACACGTCCGGGGAGATGTCCTCTACCACCCCACAGTCTCCGCTAAGCGAGAGAGGTGTAAAATTCAGAGCAGCAGACCTTCTATTGGGGTCAACACTCAAAAAAGTGCCGTTTCCAGACCCAGAATGGACACTGGACAAAGAGGCCTCCGCGAGGCAACTATCTGGACATACCCACGCGTCCGGGGAGATGTCCTCTACCACCCCACAGTCTCCGCTAAGCGAGTAAATGGGTGCTTATATTTCTATGTGAAATGTGGTGATGCTGGCATCACAATAGATGCCAGCATCACGCTGCCTCCGTCTAATAAGCACATTTACAACTTCCTGTTTGGAAACCGAAACAGATGCTTCTGACATTTGCCTGTGCGTGCTTAATCGTTGTACTTCTGAACACATTTCCCAAATCTCAGTGATTTATCCACACATCGCTGTGTGTGTGTGTGTGTGTGTGTGTGTGTGTGTGTGTGTGTGTGTGTCACGTCGCCCTCCAGCTGCAATTGCGAGTGTGCGCTGTGTGCAGGGCACACTACTGAGTTTAAAACCACAGCTGAAACATGAATTGGAGTCAATTCCCGCAATTTCCTTCTTCCCATATTGCGCTGCAACGACACTAGGATTGAGCCCCCCGAAGGGGGGCGAAATTCTAGTACTCAATATACATTGTGGGCCTCCACGTGATCTTTTCTCTCATCCTTTACAATGCATGTCAAGTTCAACGCCTTCCGCTGCCATCCTCTCCTTTCTGCCCTTGCTCCGGCCTCTTCTCTCTCCATTGATGAGTTGTGTGACAGCGTAATAGACCCAAGAGCCATCATCTTTCACCCCTCGTCACCTCTCATGGGTGGAGCAGCCTTGTGGCTTTGTGGCAGAGACAGGTCAGGGGACTGCACACAGTCCTCTCTAGCTTAAGCAGAATATGGAGGAGGTATGCGTTTCCTGTAGCAGTTTCATTTACAACCTTGGCTAGTTACTCTGCTTTCCATTTCAGCTGTCATTCCCGAGGGTGAACTTGCACTTTACCATCCGCCAGAGCATAACATTTAAAGGATTTAATTGGATATTTGTTTTGTTTTCCTTTTTCTTTTTCCTTTTCCCACTTTGCCCCTGGCTGTTTAATTCTGACAGTTCAGTTGTGAATGTTTGTGTTTTTTCTCTTGCAGTGAGTGAGTAGTGAAGCAAAATCACTAAATACACTTTATTTTATACAGGTCTGCACTCAAGTTATCATGGTTTATTGACAGTAACAGTATATCATTATTCTAATGACTGCATTGCAGCCACATTTTCACCTCTAAAAAGATGGGTCTACTGATTATTTCTCTCTATTCTAATTCCTTTCTGCCACATCTAATCTCCTTTTGAAAAAGGACAGGGAGAATTCACAGTATAATTTAGTTTTAGTTTATTTTATTTTAATTGAGATGGTCATGGCAGGATTAAAGTTATGTGGTTCAGGGGAACAGCCGGTCCTAGGGAGGTGAAAGAGGAAATTGATTTTGTGCCCCAGATCTCTTCCCTGAGCTCCTGGCTTGCACTTGGATGGCATAAGCTACTGCTAGGTGCCATGTTATAGGATAAATCATGAAAGAGCAAACGACACATTAAAAGTCAGTGGCAGTCCTGTGGAGCATATTTCACAGGATTTGTTTCCATACACTACAATTTCATTTTCATTAGATTCTCAGAACCTAATTTGGGCCCTGCTCCGGAGGTGGTAGCTAGCCTACTAATCCTGAGTTCTGGGAACCCCGATATTTCAATATTAATTCAATGTAATATTTTTTTAACTAAAACTAAAACCACACTATTTTCACTATTTTCATTTTCTTTATTTTATTAGTTTCTTTTTAAATGATGTCTCTCCCCCTTCAGTGGTGGTTGTGGTTATACTGGAAACAAACTCAAACCCTTACCTAACCATAACTGCAAGCACTTTGAATTACGTGCGGATCCCTAACTTCACAGGTTCTGGAAAGTTTCAGTTATGGAAGGTTCTGGTTTACATTTAGTGTTTCTAATCAGTGCGCTTTGTTATCTCTATTAGGTATCTCTATTAAGCAGAATCTAGAGTAGGTATGCGCCTCCTCCATTTTCATATACAACCTAGTTGCCTGACTCTCCTTTCAGTTGTCATTCCCGAGGGTGAACTTGCACTTTAACATCCGCCAGAGCATAACATTTAAAGGATTTAATTGGATATTTGTTTTGTTTTCCTTTTCCTTTTCCAACTTTGCCCCTGGCTGTTTAATTCGGACACTAGTTTGTGTGTTTTTGGGGACCGTAACCGTACCTATGTTCCCTCAGCCCTATGTTCCCGCGTCAATATGCCGACGGTCCGATCGACAACCTACCTCAAACCCTCACCCTAACCCTAACCTCCCCCGGGGCAGACACCTAAACCTAACCACCCACCCTCTCCCGACCCCCAGCGCACCTCGGACCAATGCTCCTTCTGAGGGAACATAGGGCTGAGGGAACATAGGGCTGAGGGAACATAGGTATTTTTTTGTTTTTGCTCTTGCAGTAAGTGAGTGGTGAAGCAAAAGTTTCCTTTCAGTAACACTAAATAAAGACTCAATTTATTATGATTTGATTACACAGTAACAGTATATCATATATTCTAAATAATATTCTCTAACATTTTCACCTCAAAAATTATACTGATTATTCAATGTGAATGTTTTATAGCCTGTTTTTTGTCTGATACTGATGTGCATACAGTACTATTGTATAGTTATCACACTGGGAGTTAAGGAAGAATAGATAACTCTACGTACTTTAATTGCTGCACAGTAAAAACCTTAATGTTAATATAACTCACAGAGTAAAAAAGTCAGTCTGAAGTTTGCACCTTTGACAACCAGTGTCCCACTAGCCTGGGGTCCACCTATGCTTTCTATGGCATAGGCAGCTCTCAGCAGGATCCGCCGGGAGAATCTAGACGCAGCTGTGTGACGTGAGACTAATTAATTCGAGCGACAGAGAGAGAGAGGAGTGTGTGTGTGTGTGTGTGTGTGTACGGGTGTGCGTCAATTTAACAAAGGTGTCGACGTTTGCGTTACTTCGAATTGAAGTGGACTCGGTCCCAGACTTTCGTTTTTTCTCCCTGGAAAAAAAAACTTCTGGGTTTCCGAGGCTAGCGTCCCACTGGTCAGATGGCCTGGAGAGTGGGCACAGGCCTACTTTGAATATGAACTATGCTGTCGGCACAGCTTTCAGTGCTATACTGAGTCTCTCGGATACTAGCATTAGCAGTCGCTTTTGAGCAACTTGGCATGCTGTTAATATCACGCTCCAATGTTCTCCCCGGGGAGCGCCGACAGCCCTGACTAAAATAGGCAAAGATAACCTTTCGCTTCTAATGTAGTGAACCACACCGTCCTGTGGAGAGGGACAAAATCTGCTGTAATGACACATTGCTATAGCTTGTCTAATTCGCTGACACCTCCTTCAAAATTGTGTTAGCTACTTCACGCAGTGTGTGAATCTCTGACACTCAAGCCTGTGCTACATGTACTGATGCACTGACAAAACATCATCCCACGATACTTCATGTTAGCAGATAACCCCTGACACTCACTCCCATACACCTCATACACACTCACACACACACGCACGCACGCGCACACGCCACGGATTCACGCCTTCGCACAGTGGAGTCACTGTGGAGGTGTTTGGCCTTTCTTCCCATTAACTTTTCCCCCCACATCACTCTGAGCTGTGAATTGGAATCGTGGACACCCTTTATCTCTAGAGGCCTTATACAAGGCCTTAAAATAGTTTTCTCACAGGAATGATGAACAGCGGTCAGTGCAAAGCCACATTTCAAGACAAAAGGGAAATTCAAGTATGAATGTTGGGGCCAGGCCGGTTCCGGCGTGCCGCCCTGCGTCCGAAACGGTTGAGAAATGACAGTTACCGTGTGGCGGTCCCTCTACTGTACCCTCTACTGTACAGTACTGTACTGTCACTGCATATACAGTTAATACGTGCGTGCGTGTTTGTGTGTGCGTTAGGTTGCACACAGGTGGTGAAAAACAACCATGCTGTTTTCGTGCTCATACCCAGCTAGCCACCCAGCCAACCAGCCAGCTACCCACACACATAGCTCCGTAAGGGACTCAAAAAGATGGAAGGAGATGACATGTTTTCTGATGATGGAGCCTAACGGGAGCATCTAATGAGAACAGTATTAGACCAAGAATCCACCGCTGGGGGTGATGGAGGATGATGAGTTCCCAGCTATTTCGACTAGGAATGTTCTGTCCGAAAAACAAGACCAGTTTAGGACAGGCTTTGGATGCCAACACTGGAAAGCTCAATGGTGGCTGGCTATACTTTACCATACGAAAGGCTGGTTACGCTCTGGAGCAGAGAGGCATGCAGTCCAGAGTTTGGAGGTGATTAGAGATGAATGGCAGGTGTGCTGAGATGTGCTGTGGAGCTGTCTTGGGGCGCTGATGAGTGCAGAGGGCCCACAGCACATAGATGTGGAGGCGAGGACAGGCAAGCCGTAACAATTTGTCCACATACTGGAGAGAAGCATTTGAAATAACTTTCCATAACGGTTACTGTGTATTGGCTCTTTCTATTGGTTGGTTGCTACTCTAGGATATATTTTTTCTTTTCGGGGCATGCTATCTCACACCTCTTCAAGTATCCAGGGAAGAGAAATTACTTTCAAGAGTCCTCAGGTGTCCTGGCAGGAATGTTGATGGTTGATTTATCTGTGTGATTGTGTGAGGTTCAGAGGAGCAGCTGATCACTGGCACTGCAGCTTGCAGTTATCAGAGCAGGTTGTATATCTGGTGTAGCCAGGCTACACCAATATGCCTCTTAAGAACGTGGAGTGAACCTGATGTTCAGAATTACTGATAGTTGGTTTCGAAACCCAACCCAGCTCAGGAGTGTGGGGGATTATCAACCCCCTCTTTCTACTACATTGAGTGAATCCACCTTGATCTCTGTGGCCCCAATCAATATAGGTCTACTTCTATTATAGTGTGCTTTATTGTCTTGTATGTAGTATTGTCAGAAATCCAATAAGCTGCATCTGTATCAGCAGCCACAGTGGTCGGCACTCACTCGGCACCGTGAAACAAGAACATGCTTTAATTAGATAAGAGAAAGCAAAGAGAGGACGGACATATCGCTCTTCTCGCGCTTTGGCTTGAGTTTAATATGTTTCAACTTTTGCGCATGCTCTATTTACAGTGTTACGCTTTTATTTTTACGCTGTTATTGCTTTATTGTTGAAATGTGCTCTACAAATGACATAAGATGACATATTGGTTGAAATGGGATCCGCTCGTAATTCCGACGGCGCATTAGTCCGACAATGTGGCTTCGTGTGCAGTTAGGATTGGCCCCGGGACAGGGTTAGTAAGGGGGCCAGTCGGACTCAGTCGGAATAATGACGCTGACCCGGTTGACATTGCATCTTCTTTCTCTCTTTCTATCTATCTCTCTTAGTCATTCATGTAAATAACAGAGCCTCCAAAGCCCCAATGAAAACTGAAAGAATAGCCTAAACCTGGTCTTAAGCTAGCTAAAGGTATACATGGTTGTCCAGAGTTCTCAACTGACCATCAACTACGTATACAGAACAAGATAAGTTTTACTTTGGTTGTTTCTGCTAATACTCCCTAAACATAGCTATAGCATGCACCATCACAGAGAAATGTAGCGTCTAGTCTAGTGCTGTGGGGCCATGGGGGTTACAAGGTATTGAGTACTTTACAGACGGGTAAAACAAAACAGCAATCATCAAAGACATCAAAAACATCAAAAACATAAAAAATTATAAAAAGATCAGAAAAAAACTATTGAAAAACAAATAATAGGACATTATAAAACAGCAATGTAGTCAGCTGGTAAAAAAGTTTGCAACCAAAGCTGATCTATAAGATCACGTATCCTTATCCGTGTTTTTAAAAGCTTTTTAAAAGAGGACACTGACTCTGCTATCCCAAAACCCCAGGGCAGGGTGTTCCAGAGCAAAGGTGCCTGGGCTGCAAAAGCCCGGTCCCCCTGGGTGACGAGGCGAGTAAGACAAAGACAGTATGGTCAGGTTGCACCAGTCCATGGCAGCCAGTGGGAAGATTGAACAGTTTGTTTCCAGGATCTCAGTAGCAGGAGTGGGCAGTGGTGACTCCTACACAGAAACATCAAGGCTAGCTAGCACCATTAACTGTATCTATTAGTGTCTGTCTTTCATAGACAGGAAATGACTGATTGCAACAGATGTGTAGGATTTATTTATAACTGAGCTTATTTAGCTGCTTTAATTCCCCGTTGTTGGTCAGGCAGGCATCATTAGAAGAGATGTATAGCAGATGAGTGACAGACCAAAATAGACTGTGTGTGTGTGTGTGTGTGTGTGTGCGACAGCGCGTGCGTGCGTGTGCGTGAGCTTCCTGGCTGCTCAGCTTCAGTTGAATATCTGGGAATGTGATAGGACGTCTCCAGAGCAAGCCTGAGATGTGATGGTAGCCCTGACCCGGTACTGTCTCCCATCGACCAAATTCAACCCCTCTCTTTGTAGTTTTCTTTGTCTTGCTCTCCTCCTCCTTGCCTTTCCTAGAGCTAATCAATCAATCATATTTTTTGTTTAGAGAACTAAAAACATTTTTTTGCGGTGCCTGGTGGCTCAGGCAGATCATGCTCCTTGTGAGAGTGCGAGGGACACAGAGACAGATACAGACATCTCCATATATGGCCATAAAAGCGACACAGACGGATGGGTGGAACGGGTACTCTGACATGGGTACAATGGGTAGCCGGGTGGGGCATGGATCTCCAACTTCCATCGTTACCGACCTGGTGCTCTACAGCTGGGCACTGCATGGTTTAGTACTGATAAAAATACAAATTAATTTCCCCCTCAGAACAGAATGATGCTCGATAGCAATACGGACACTTCACAGGTTACCAATGAGCTTTCCAGTCTCAACTAATGAACAGAAAATGTTGCTGATACAAGTCTGCTTGACATGGCTAAATACAGTAGACCTGTGGTTTGTTTCTCTGCACACAAACCTGTCGGCATCATTTGGAAGTCCGACCGTGGTAGTGAAACGCTGTGAGAAACTGAGCGTGTATTTGACTAACGTTTCCTCAGTTAGGATTCAAGATTGCCAAATTGCTTTTGACTAAAAGAAGATTCACTAACAGAATTTGTTTTCTTTAATTAGTCTTCGGCTTGTACAGAGTAGAGAACGTTAGCTAAAGCACAGACGTAGGCAGCACTTGTTTTTGGAGTCTGAGGTTTCTCACTTTGCTAATATAAGTGGATCTGATTAAAGCGTCTCCTGTTCCGAGCCTCTAAATCTGGCTGATAGAAAATAAATTGGATTGGTGAATATTTTCCTCCCTTTGGACTTTAATTTAATGAAATGGAAAGAGTGCCACAATGAATCAGATGTTCAGACTGGTGTTTCATTTAAATGACTGATGACACTTTCTTTTTATCCTTGTATATAAAAACATATGAACAACTCTGTTAGTTACACCAACATTTGTTTATGATAACATTGTTTCGTGACATTTTGATTAACCCGCTGAGGCCTGCTGGCCCATGTTGTGGTGTTACGCTACTGTAACACCAATCCTCAGAGTTCCTTTATCCATCGTATCGGGATATGATATGTTATTTTTGATTCATGCTCATCTCGACTAAACAAATAGAAATCAAAAAAATCTTTTCCCCCGTTGTTCGCTGGATGGTGCCTGGATCTGCGGTGGCTTCGACGAGGTCGGATGCGTTGATTTTATTTATTTATTTATTTGACAGGGACAAAGCTCATTCATCAACATGTCAGTTTTCACATCAATGTAAATGGGCCAGAGTTAGCCGAAGCTAAATTTCATCTGTAGTCCCTGGGCAGGCTCTTAAAAAAAGAATGATAAAAAGAAGGACAACACCATGCGTTGATGCCATGTGTGCATATGTGCAAGCACCCAACACTACGTCCATACAAAAACACAATACAATACAGATAAAAGAAAGACAAAGTGTAGTGTGCCTGCACACAACACCATGCGTTGATGCCATGTGTGCATATGTGCAAGCACCCAACACTACGTCCATACAAAAACACAATACAATACAGATAAAAGAAAGACAAAGTGTAGTGTGCCTGCACACAACACCATGCGTTGATGCCATGTGTGCATATGTGCAAGCACCCAACACTACGTCCATACAAAAACACAATACAGTACAGGAACAGATCTGTGGGGATGCGCTGGTTGTTTGAAGCGGTGGAGAGCTAATGCTGTTATTGCTCTCACAGACTGACCCGTTGTTACCCTAGCTTCCATTGTGGAAGCCATGACGTGTTGCGTTGGCAATTAACGGCCGATGTTTGCAGAAGCATCCACTGTTGACTCACTTGCAGGCATGTAATCAGAATCCTTGGTATCTTTATAACCAGCTTTGAGCATAATGGCATACAGTACTGCGTCCATGCTCCGTCAGTGTCACATAAAAGTGACATCACTGTCAAATCCTTGGTATCTTTATCCTAGCCTCTCAGCGTGCGTTGATCAGCAGCGTTGCATGTCAACATTCAAGTATAGGCTACAACTGTCAGAAGATGTAACCCAGGATGTATCCCAGTGAGTAATGAGTCACTCTGAAAGTTTACCTCAAGTTTTCCACCTGTCCAAAGTCATTGTGTGTATATGCACAGTGCGATGCACAGCGAGTCGTGGTGTTGTCATTTGTTTTATTTACATATTTTCAAAATGTAGTGCTTAAAAGAATGCACAGTTGCGTTCTCCTCTCCTGCTGCGTAGCAACCAAAAAGAAAAGAAAAGGCCTTGACACGTCGACTCACGAAATAGTGAGTCTTTCACTTCACTAGTAACCATATGGCCCCCCCTACTACAAGATCGACAAAATGTGCACTGCAATGGTCTATTTCTCACTGCAGCTGTACTGGCTAAGAAAATGTGCTTGGCCGGTTGGCCCTAACCGTGGTGAAGGGCCAAGCGGCCAGAACAGATTTGCAGATTAAAAAGGCCCTGAACATGCAGAGGAAAAAATAAATGCTTTCATATATTTTTGAGTGGTGCAACCACTCCAAGGAACAGCAATGTCTCTATGTCCCTATGTTTAGAGTACCAACAGGGGGCACTGTTGCACCACTCACTTCAGACCGGTCTGATTTTTTTAAGTTATGACTTTAAGTTTAAGTTAACATAACATGTCCAGTTGAATGCACTCTGTTATTGTTCTTCATTAATAATTACAATACCACAGTAGCTCATGCTATGATAAATGATCAACAAACAAAAAGTAAATAAATGAAACAAATGAATTCAGATACTTTCTTTCCATTTGTGGTAATTATTGTCAGTCACTAAATGCATTACGATAATGGATACTCTTCTAGGGGCTCATTAAAAGTCAAGACAGGCATCTGTGTATCTCTCCCCCCGCTGGTAAACGCCAGCCGTGTCTGACGGAGAAACATGAATTGTCTGGAGACATCTGTCAGCCAGCAATTCCTTTCTGTATAAAACACCAGCATTATCAACAAACCTTTCTGATGTGGGGGGGGGGGGGGTGTGAGTCCTTTCTTAACTTTCAGGCAGTTGAATGTGGAAAGTTGTAATTTTTATGTGATAAATGGCAGGAGGGAACATTGCTTTAGGTAGATAAAGGTTGTCAGTGCTTACCTTTTGGTTGTTTTGCTCCAGGCACTAAAGTGCCATCATAAAGTGTTTGAAACATCAGGCAAGGATAGCATTCATTGCAGCATTTTGGATCAATTGGAGAGGCTTAAGTGCGCATGCCGGCAGTAGGCCAGCAAGGAGGGAGTTACAGTATTCAAGTTTTGAAGGACCTGGGCTGACTCCTGGGTGAGGAAGGGTCTAATTCGTTATATACGTTATATAGAACGTTATAGAGTGTAAACCTACAGGATGGAGTGCCTGTAATGTGTGCTTTGAATGAGAGCTGAACGTCAAGGACAACACCTGTTGGAACCAAAGTTACCAAGACGTTGTCTCCTAGGTCTTAAATATGACGCTAATTGTGTTGGCCTGCCTCCGTTTCCCTCATTCCAGATTGCCCTAATGGTCAGAAAATGTCTGATCTAACATTTTTTAGAAAATAGGGATGCCAGTGTTTGTTATACTGGACTCCTGGACAAGCTGGACAACAGAGACAATAATCTGTGCATGTCAAAGTGCGTCTGTTTTTAGTTTTTTTTTTTTTTTGCTTTTTCAAATACTATTCAGACACTAGATGTGATAAATGTTTTTATGGCATGAATTAAAGGTTCATGACTATATTATGATGAAGGGAGATTGGGAAATGAGGGTATTGTTCCTGAGAAAATGTTGTTATATAATTTACAAGTTGAAGTGGATACAGGTTTTCCTATGACATGATGGGCCCAAAGTAGAAAATGTTTCTAATAACTGATACTTTTGAATATCTTGATAATAATAATCTCATACATATTGCGCCTAATAATGTGAAAACGGGAGGAGGAATATATCTCCCTTGGGTTGAAGTCTGTGCTCACTGAGGATATTGTTTCTCATCCATAACCTGTTTGAGATTCTACTCCGCTGATATGATGGTTATTATTGGTTTTTATTTAATATTTACATAAGGGGAAAGGATAATGCAAAGTGATGTTAATTTTGCCGTGTCATGGTTGGACAAAAATCCTCTCTCTCCATCCACTACCAGTGAAATAACAGGATTTTCAGTTGCTTCGTAATGATATTCTGTGCATTAAATTAATATTTTAAACTTGGTGTCAGTAAAAAGGAACATCACAGGTGCAGCACGGTGACTGGGCATATCATGCTTGTTTTTAGGTTTTTTCCAAAAAGGATGTTTTAGCAAATTCAACATAAACTAGGCGGAACCAGGGTGGAAACAAGGCAGAAGAGGCTGCTGGTTAGTCAGTCAGGGACCAATCAGAAGGCTGACAAAGGGTGAATTCTAGAAATCCCACCTCTATCCTCTCTTGTTACCTGTGTGTTTTTGCTGTGTGTAATAGGTTTCACACCAGGTCAAATGCCCTGCGGTGCTCAGTTTAAGGCAAGGCAGGCTACTCATACATATCACTGGCTCGGCGTCAGGTTGGAAAATAAGCTCCCTTTCAGAAAACACAGCGTTTAGTTGTGGTGTTGGAGAAACAACCCGCTCTTATAATGACTGGAAAGCCAATAGTCAATAACAGCTGTCAACGAAACCAGGGCTTCCTGACATTGCATCCCACAGCGCCCCTGCACATTTACCAATGCACACCATCCAATGAAACCCTGAAGCCAACCCTGCACCAAGTCCCCAGATGGGTGATATACCAGAATGTTGTGTGCAGTACTTAACATCAGCAAGAGTATACACATGTTACCAACACGAATCTGTATGATGGAAGGCCAAGGTTGAGCCCCATGCAGCCGGGAGAATGAAATTAGCAGGGCACTGCCAAAGACACCGAGAGCTGCCAGCCAGCAAATTACTGCTGTCAGTGCTGTGGGAACCAACACATGGGCACCGGTCACAAGAACGACACACATTAACAACAAAAAATTGGCTGGATTCCATTTATTTCAGTATAGTGTATGAGTTGTGTTTGCCCAGGTAATCAGTAATCACCCTGTTTTGAGACAGCACATGATATGTTCAACGCAGGTACAGTGGTGAGTTTTTCATAGTTTTTATTATTGGTTTAATTTTGTACAGTTCGGGTTAGTGAGAGACTGACTGCGTTTAATTGGGACCAAGTTATAATGGTCCCAAATCCAGTGATCACCATACTGTGAGCCACCTGCCTGCTTGGACCAAGTACTGACGTATAGCCATACTGTGAGCCACCTGCCTGCTTGGACCAAGTACTGACGTATTGCGAGGCATGCACTCGTCTGTGGCCATTTGCCACTTTAATCTCTCCCAGATCATTACAAACCCACTTTATATATGCTTCTCTGTTTTACTTACAGTAGAAGATATGAATCTCTCAAGCTGTGAAAATGTTCACAGGTTGGAATGCATACAATTTTCAGTGATTGATGTGACACAGAGAACATCTAAGGAATATCTATGTATAGTTGTTTGCTTCACGAAAGGGTATTCAGGAATCTTCGTTTGGGGTGTGATATCTCCTTGCTCTATTGGTTTTGTAATGTGCTGAGCAGGAATCAATATGTAGCAGAACCTGAACTCATGGTTAAATATAATATTCACACTTGTTTTGACATGTTTTTCAGTCTACAGTATTTGTGAGTCATCTGACTGGACTGCATTTGTTATTTCCTCCCAAGCTAATTTGCCATCATCTGATCTTGGTGAACCTCCTGCACAAAGACAAATTATTCAGATACTGTAGAACCAGACAGAAATACAGATACATATTTTCTTGAGATGAGTGATCACTGATAAGATAGGATAAGCAGTGGTGGAAAGTAACTGAGTTCTGTACTTTTTGAGTTTACTTATGTACTGTACAATTTTGAGGTATTTGTACTTTATTATTTCCAAATTTCCAATACTTTTAGTTGTACTCCACTACGTCTCAGAGGCAAATATTGTACCTTTACTCCACTACATTTATTTGAAATGTTTAGTTACTATTTACTTTGAATATTATTACAAAACATACATAAACACGAGCTTGTAGATCGGCTATTTTCAAAAGATTTGAATACATTTGAAACCTTGAAATGGGTTTGTTAAAAATAAGTGTTGAATATCAGGTATATTCTGATTGCAATC
The DNA here is from genome assembly GCF_963924005.1 of Protomyctophum bolini. Taxonomy (NCBI): domain Eukaryota; kingdom Metazoa; phylum Chordata; class Actinopteri; order Myctophiformes; family Myctophidae; genus Protomyctophum; species Protomyctophum bolini. The sequence continues at coordinate 29,879,767 of NC_137872.1, forward strand.
ATTGCGTGTTTGTTCAGTAACACTGTCGCGATCACAATTTTAATTAATCATATGGATATGGATACAGGATAAACAAGTGAGCGTGATGAGCAGGCAAAATTGGAACTGGCACACTATGCAACAAAAGTTGATAAATGGGTACTCTCTCCTGACATGACATTTTCTATTTCAGGTATCTGTTTAAAACCCATTCCGACCTGAGATCAGATAATAAAAATGTCTTCTACATCCTGACAGTTTTCCGAAAAAGCTATGTTTCTATGTCGGTCGTTCTTCGATTTTTAAAAAATAGCAGACCTACAAGCTCGTAGCGCGCGCTATGAGCTTGTAGATCTGCTATTTTTCAATAGCTAAAGCATAACGTAATGCTAACACCAAAACGGGTTCCCGCCCAAAATGGGTTAATAAAGAGCTGGCTAGACGGGAAGACCTGTGCTATAAACACTCAATAGCAATACTATCAGAACACATTTAAGTTGTTATATATATATAGTTGTACCCCAAAAAATACCAATTACACTCAAATGTACACTAAAATAAATGACAGCAGTAGTTCAGGAGGCAGAGCAGCCTTCTCGTAATCAGAAGGTCCCCGGTTAGATTCTTGGCCTCCTCCAGGCTTTGTGTCGCCTGGTTAAATGTGCAACACTTAACCCCCAACTGCTCCCCCATGCGCTCACTCTGGGCAAGCCTCTGCTGGGTCAATGCAGAGGGGTCATTTCCCCTTGGGGGATCACTACAAATCCTCTTCTTAATGCCAATATAAAGGTATCTATCTACTATCTGGACAGGCAGACGGTGATCACACAGAGATTGCTCGAGCAAAATCAAAGACATAGTGTGGGCTATGTGCAGAAATGGGCAATTATAACTTGATGGATTCAAGGCAAGCAGACATCAAGCTCTCGTTCCACATAATAAAAATAATAATTCAAATAAAATATATATAAAATGAAAACATTAACAACACTAGCACATAAAATCCATTTTCAGTCTGCTTTCTTCAAATAATGAAGAGAAAATTAAACATCTTTTCAGATACAGTTCAGATACACCATGCATTTTATCTACACTATGCCATCTTAGACACATTCCCTTTTCTCATTAAAAAATGTAAAAAGATACATCACTTTTGCGCTATAATTTAAATAACCGGTCTAAATGCCTCTAGCTCCTCTTATTACTACAGATAAATATCTAATACATTATATAGGCCTACATACATCTCCCTGCTCAGGAATCATGGGTTCAACTTAAGTGCCAGACACAATAACCTAATCCAAACCTGAATAATTTGTTCTCTCGCATCCACTTATGCACCTGTTGCCGGAGCTCCACAGAAGAATTCTTTGACATGAGTCTTGCTCTATGCCTGAGATATGTCCATCCGTGTTCCCGACACACCAACCCCTGCACCAGGATCTGATCCACATCGACTGACCAAAGAGCCCAGCCACAGGGCTCCATTCTCCGGTGCTGACGTCGTCACTGCCTCTTCTGAGGGCCAGCATTCTGCCCTATGTGCAGCGTGACGTCGTCCAGAGCTAGGTCACTCCAGAGCTGCCTCCCGCAACAATCATTCTCCACACCCAGTCCCCAACATTCCATTCCAGCTACGGATGCTATCCTTTATCAACCATCCTGTCTGTTGTTTCATCCCTCCGGCTGCACATCCATCCCAATCCCCCACCTTTTCCATCCTAACCCAGCAGGCCCTACAACAAGGTGATCATTCCTCACTCCGAATGCCCGACTCAGCCTAGTTTTCTTCACCTACCATATCATCTGCTCTGAACGCAGGCTGGAGGACTATCCACGCGACAGCAGTTCGTACTGCTTGACCTTGCTGTCTGTTTTGGGGGGATAGTACCAATGCAGGGCCGCAGACAGGCTGCAGCCGTGACCTTTCCCACATCCTGAGGCTACCTGGATGTGGAACACACTCACAGTACATAATTGTCCTGTTGCATATGTCTACTTCTTCTTTCAGTTATCTTTGGTGTCTTTTTCTACCTTTATTCATAGATTTACAGTAGGCTGACATTAGATAACTCTTTATGTGACCACCGCGCTCTGACTTATAATCATAATAATAATCATATAAATAACGGTAATGGGTCGCACACACTAAGACTGCATTTCAGTAATTTATTCTTGCATTTTGTACAGGACACAAACATTTCGGCTATCCAGCCTTCATCAGTGTCACACAACGTTTGTCTCCTGTCCAAAATGCAAGAATAAATTACTGAAATGCAGTCTTGGTGTGTGCGACCCATTACCGTTATTTATACAGTAGGCTGACATGAAATGGGGAGAGAGATGGGGAGGGGGGGGCTGGATTACCAGACGGCTACGCCGTATGATCAGTTGCATGCATACGTCTATATCACAGTAAATATTAATTACTGACCAAATCGTATGGTAAAACTGGGATTTTAGAGTAACCAGAGAAACACTATGTAAACATGTTTCCCAATTTCCTGCCTGAGTACCCACAGTAAACCACTTGGTTTCTTGTGTGCATATAAACACACTGTACGGATGGATGGCAGTATAGTTCTTTAACTTTTTAATGTGAAGGCGAACCTTTTGTTTAGATTTTTCCATGGCCATCTGATTATATGTACAGTACTTGATACGAGACACATCTTGTCCTAATACAGCATGTTCATTATTGATACGACATGCATCTGTTACTGTAAATGCCTACAGTAAGGTCATCCTTATTATTATCCTATTTCGTTCTGTCTTTCTATGTCTCGTATCTTCTGGTCACACCTTGTGTCCAACCCTATATGTATTCCCTGTAATAAACCTGTCGCGTGATACTGCTTATGTCATGTGTCATCTTGTTTTCCCGGACCCACCACTTTACAACATAGAGAGACTGTAAACATTGAAGCTTTACACAGAGTTCTACTTCAACTGAATTGTCACACACCACCCAGTACTGTTGGGAAGATACTTTTGAAGAAATTCAAAAACACCTTTTACACAGGAGAGTTGGCAGGCTGACAGACGAGGACAGGTGGATGTTCACTTGTTCAGTAGCATGTGTTTTCCTGGAACGTTTGGCTGAATTTCAAAACAATTGCTGTGTAATGCAGATTAGCAGCCAGCTGTGCGGTAGTGGGCCAGCCTGAGAAGGAAACCCAGAGCAGGGTTTTGCATATCAAAGCTCAGGAGGTGCGAGGAAGCGACAGCACATCAGGCATAGCGATCTCGTCTTGGTGCGTTGTGACAATGCAGTCCAGTGGAGTGAAGCTCCTGCAGGATAATGAGTAGGAAAGAGAGTGGAGACATAATACAGACAGAGTGAAGGACACCCAAAGGAGAGGGGTGTTTGTGTGTGTGTGTGTGTGTGCGTGTGTGTGTGCGCGCGACACGCACGCACAAGAAGAACAACCTCATTAGAAAAGGAGATTGTGATTGAACAATGGGATTCCCAGTGGAGTGCTAAACCCAAAATCCAATACCTGTGATTTTCTTATTTGGCTCACATAGAAAATGCAAAAATGACATGCACAGCTAGAGCCTTCTTCTGAGCTAGTAAAGTAGCCTACAGGTCAGGTCAGCAATGTATACAAAGGTGTGTCAGAGCTGTAGAGTGAGGAAGTGTTGTTTGGGTCTTGTTCACTTACATCATCACTCTGTTTGCCAAAGAATAAATGTTATGAGGAATGTGTATTGCCTCCTTGTGAGGTTTTTGCCACTCCTTTTTTCTCTTGATTTGTGGTTGAAAGTATCATAAATTACATAAAAGCAATTGAGTCTAGCTATGGCTCAGACATTGCCAGAAAGGAAAACATGGTTGGCAATGATTACAAGGACTGTGGCAAGTGAAGATCAATAGTATTTCTTTCTTTCTGAGTCCTTTCACAAGCTCACTTCTCAGTTGACCCCACATGTGAGCTGACTATTGATGATGAAGTAGACCTTTTTAGAGCTCAACCATTACATTAAAGAGTGTGCACACTAGCTGTGCGTAGCAAGGCCACATGCAGACACAGCGTGCTACAGTATATAGTTTGTGGAAAAGTAGAGACACTGCAGAATTCTCCGGGGACAGACATCTGCGCTGATCCGTGCTTCAAGGGGTGCCCCTTGAACCATGATGTGGTGCGAATCTTGATTAATTCACAATATAACAGGTCGTATCTTGCTTTTATTCATACTCATTTGCTGTTCATATTCATATCACGAAGGGACATGTTTCCCTGTATTCAATACATTGCCATGTCTTAGGTTCCATTGAACCTCTGTCTACAGCCTCTTACTGTACTTTTAGATCATTGAACAACCCCATAACCCCCCATCACTATGGCGATCACTGCAGCACTGTAGTACCACCATCCTCCTCCATCTAGGCACTGTAGTTGTAATGCAGTGGTTTGATAGCTCTGCCGTGCTGGGATAACCACATGAACCTTTAGACTGGCTAGGGCAATGGTACGTTTTAGTACTTTTGTCATTTCAAAATGCATGTGAATGTGGGCAGGCATGTGTGCGTACGGAATGCAATTTGTCCATTGATATTTTGTCAATGTGTCCGCGTGCACATGACGAGTATAATTTCACAGACGAGATACCGTCAGAGAAATGATTAGGCCAGGGAGAAAAGTGCTTATCAGGCACAATATAGCCTGAAGCAGGTATAGCCATAAACTGGCAGAAGGGAATAAAATAGTAATAAATAGATAAGTAAGCAGAAAAGAGCAGGAGTAAATAGATAAATGGAGCACGGTGTGAAGCCATTACTCATGTTTACAGGTTTGAAACGGCAATACCAGAGGACACGTTACGAGAGATAGGCCTATACAGTAAAATTGTCAGTGTTAATATAACTCTGAGAGTCTACAAATGGAACCAAATGGACCTGAAACACTCAAGATTTACTACTGTAAAGTATGTACTACTGGTGAATGAGATTAAACTTGGAGGTGCGTCCACTCCTACAGTATATGCGACGCACTCACAAAGGACATGCTCTGCACATTCACGTTGTACAATGCACACATGCTAACACAAACAAACACACACACAAACACGCACGGGACAACCGCTGGCATAAGCAGTAAGATGTAGCTTAGGGCCACAACCACTAGGTTTTTTTTTTTTTTTTTTTGCTTTCTTTATTTACATATTGTAATTATGATCCAATTATCCCCCATTCCAAAACTGCCATTATTACTTTATTATGGAAGAAAACAAAAGGATTTAATTAACCAAATTATTTTATAATGAGCCGCATGCAGTTGAATGCTGTCCAACTGCAGCTCCTCTCACACACACACACACACACACACACACACACACACACACACACACACACTTCCCTCTGTCCCCAGCTGCTATCTCCTGTTTATTACACTAAATACAAAATAATTCTTGCTTAGGGCCACCAGAATCTGGCATGCACACGCACCTTATGAGGAACTCTCATTACTTTTCAATCCCTGAGGTACAGTATAGTGTATGTAAACGTGTGTGTGTGTGTGTGTGTGTGTGTGTGTGTGTGTGCGTGCGTGTGTGCGTGCTATCCGTGCATGCATGCACGGATAGATGATTACATGCGCACGCGTGTGCATGCATCTGATTGCATATGAATGGTTAATCGTGGTGTTATTATGTTATATACTTGGTACTTGGGTTTTTAATAATGCATTTCCACATTTCGCCCTGGAATCTAAATTCCATGAATACCTGAATCTCACACTCACAAATATAGATTGGAGAATATAGATTGCCTCTCTCTTTTGGCAGGAAGTCAATGAAATGATGTTGCTTAATGGATGTTTTTTGGTAGTTGTTGACACTGTCTAAGGGTATGTTATTTGACTAGGCTGCTCATTATTTAGCTGGACCATTATCCATTATCCCTTTGTACACCAGGCAACTCACAGGGAGAACAACATTTACTGTCATCTTTATGTAGTTTCATGGTTCAATTTGCAGAGTGGGGTGGGTGGGAATCCATGCTTTTGATACCCCCCTCTGGTGACCTGAATTAAATACTGCATTTCCTTTGCAATACGTTTGTCTGATACGTTTTTTTCTTTTTTTGTTTGATAATATCACAATTTGACAGTGTTAATTATCAGTGTATGCTAATCATCCATATGTTGGGCACAAAAGCTAAACTTAAAAATAATAATATATACAGTACAGGTATAGCCTACAATTGTATTTGTGTTGACTGTGTCTGGTCTGGCGAGTGTAACCGTGATGAATGGAGACTTCATAGCATTCATTTCAGTTCCAGAGGGTATCTGAGGCCATTCCCATTTCCCACTGGCTTTGAAATGCTTTAAAATTCCCTATGAATGTTCCTCCAGCGCCTGCACACCCCCCCCAGCCCCCCCTCCATATCCCTTAGCACTGCAGGGTAGGGGGGAGTGATTACCCAGGTATGGGAGCCCATGCAGCGTTCTGTTGCAGTCAGGGTCAAAAGGCTGGGTTGCAGCGGTAAAGGCGGTTATTGATTGATCATTCGATCTTCTGGCCTGGTTACGCAGGGTGGAGCAGTGAGAGGGTCTCCCCAGGGAGAGCGGCTGGGAAAGTGCATGTGCTGTCCATGAAGTGAGCCACTAATCCACTAACTGTCGCTCTCTCTCTCTCTCTCTCTCTCTCACACACGCACGCTCATGCATGCTGCATGCATGCATACGCACACATGCACACAGCCCACGGGCAAGTATTATATGATATTGTCTGTAATGTATGCATGGAAAAATCAATGCAGTCAGCCATTCATTATTTTTGTAGTATGTTAAATTAATTACATTTGGAGTTGTATACCAGATATTATCAAATGCTATGCTAGCAGATTTAAACGGATGCTGTTTAGTTGCCTTTTTGTTTTTGACCTTTCTTAGCAGTTGCCTGTAGGCTGTTCTCCATGGATAAGTAAAGATAAATCACAGTGATCGAGATCACTTATCAAGTATCTAGTGTGCAAATCAGAACTGTTGTTTCAAAGTGTGTGTGGTGTGTGCATAGTCTCTATAGTCTGTCCCGTTAATATTATTCACACCCACCCTGCACGCATGCATGCACGCGCACACACACACACACACACACACACACACACACACACACACACACACACACACACACACACACACACACACACACACACACACACACACACAGGCAGATTGAATAATGTGCACCAAATTAGAATTCGAATTACATTAAAAGAAAATACATCAATAATATTTGAATTACATGAAATTCAAGGATCCCACTTGACAGGTTTTTGATGTACTGCATCTGTTTGATGAATGCTGTTATATGTGCTGCTAGTGGGCTGTAGCAAACAACCTCATACATTCAACATTCATTACTGTAATGTCACACTGATAGCTGCACTCCGGTGTGTGTGTGTGTGTGTGTGTGTGTGTGTGTGTGTGTGTGCGCGCGCGCGTGTGTCATTTATTCAGCCTACCGTAGCACACTTCCATATTTAACCAAATCAGTGGCCCAAATAGCCTTTAGTTACGGCATAGTTAAATGGGCTCAGTGCTGTTGGAACAAGTCTGTCTGTTTCACAGGGAAGCATTCCCCATCCATCCCCAAACCTGACTGACGCCAAGAAAAAACATATGAGATATCGGAGTGTCGGAGGCAAGATCTGAGACAGAGACGTTTAATGAGTGCTGCTGCACCCGTTGGTGTCATGGTTCAGTTATTAATTAATATGTCCTTCCAGGTATTTTCATTCTCCACTCCAGTGACAATGACATTAGTGTCAGGGTCATTATAGTCGAGACCGATTTCCTCTGAAAGTACCTCTGTGACAGGAGCGCTGCCACTCTGAAATCTAGATGAAGACCGTTGCTTCCTACTTCAATGTCGTTATTAATACCGGCAGCATGAACATAAGGCCCATGTTGCTAACAGTTTCTTATGGTGGCAGCGGCTCAGGGAGCTGGCTCTGGTTCCAGGTGTCAAAGTGTCCTCGAGCTAGACACTGAACCCCAAACTGATGAGTGAGTTAGGGCCGATTCATACTCCTATTTTACCGCTGTTTCGGCGCTGTAGTGCCGAAATGATTTCGGCTTGTCAGAAATTTTCAGTAGCACCGAAGAGAAGACTTTAGGACGGTAACCGCCCCCCCCCCCGAACCTCAAATGACGTCAAATTGTAGGCTCTACAGCGCCGAACCGACTTTTATTCGGCTCTAAAATAGGAGTATGAATCGGCCCTGAGTGGTTGTTGCCTAGCTTGCATGGTTGCCTCCACCGTCGTCGTGTACTATATGTGAACGGAACACTCATTTGGATAGAAACAGACCATTAAATAAATTACACCAGTAAGATAGTGTTTTGAACCACAGCTGTTGTTTTATAGTAATTAGCCCATTTATATTCATTGGTATGTAATTGAACAACCAGCACTACAAGCAATAGTAAGCCATGTGTTTATTGAGTAGACTATACATATTAAATGCACGCACACAAGCACGCGCACACACAGAGAGTGATGCGTTTTTTAAGCCTATAATTCATACATAAGTATGAGGATTTTCAAGTTATTTTCAAGTGAGATATAAAAGTCATAATTTAGTTCCATGCTCCCTGAGTTCAAGGTCACACTAAGGGATTCATAATTGGACAAGGGGACGTGTCTCCTATTGTGCCATAAAAGCAGGAAAATAGTGATCCTTCCATTGATTGAGTCTCACAATGAAGGTCCATAAAGACCTTCAATGTGTGTGATGTGTGCTGGAGTCTACTACCACTGCCTTTATAGCCTATCTACAAAACATCCACCATTTCCTTTTAGAGTCCTAGGAGGCTTGAATGGCTTACTAGGGTAGGAGAACCTATACATTTTACAATGGTGGGCAGTAATTATAGAAGCCATACGTGATTTGCAGTCTGCATGTGGCAGCGTGAGATGCATGGTGATTGCTTTACTTTTATGGGAACATAGAGACCAACCCTGTGCTAGACCGGGGGGGGGGGGGGGGGGGTTCCCAAAATGGTCCGTGCCATGGACCTCCGAATAGCAATATCGTCTGACTGGCACCATAGTTTCTGCAGGAGCTGAAATGAGGACATTAGAAACCACATCACATGAAACTGCAGTATGTGTAGTGTCAAGGACTGATGCACAAAAGACCTACAAGAAAAACTATGGTTATCCTAGGCTATTAATGATTGCAACAAAACAAAACAATTGGATGTGAAAGATCAAATCGCATTTATTATCATCTCATTATAATTTAAATTTATATTTTGTTAAAACTAAGAGATCAACTATGAAGTGCAACGGTGCATACAAATATACACGTTATGTATACATGCACATGGGTTTTTAAGATAATTTCCTTGTGTGTAGTAATATAATACATATTGTTTAGAGTGTGTGTGTGTGTGTGTGTGTGTGTGTGTGTGTGTGTGTGTGTGTGTGTGTGTGCACGTGGCACCACGTGCGCGCGTCTGTGTCTGTGTGTGTGTAACAAAGCCTGCATGAATTAAATTGTTATTGAACACAAAAATCACAGTAATTCCAGTAAAGGTTGTCTCTCAAAAACAAAAAAGGAAGATAAATCAATAATTAGCCAATAAACCATCAGTCTGTACCTATCCTTGTCTTGTTGGAATAAAGTACAGCGCTAAATTTCCACTTCCATTCATGTCGGGTTATGTTTGTTTGTGGTCAGGGGCAGTATATGCCTGGGTTGCCTGATCAGCTTGTGATCAGTGTCCCTCTGGGAGAGGCTCAGAGGTCAGTTTCAGCGGTCAGCGTTCATCTTCCGTAGCTTGGCTGGCAGGTTGTCCTCTGGCCTCCCTCTGGCCGACGGCAACGGGCTGTGCATGGGGAGTGGCGCCACCGTGGTCGGCGTTGGTGGCGGGCTGTGTTGATGGTACAGGTCTCCGGTAGACTTAGTCATCGGTTCAAAGCCCACCTTAAGAGATTTGAGCTGGAGTCGGGTCTCAGCCTCGGGGCCGGGAGAGGAGCTGAGGCGCTGGATCTTGAGCGGCAGGTCTCCGGTGCTGCAGGCCTTCTCCGAGTGCTGGGAGCTAAGCAGCAGGACCTTCCGCTGCAGATCCTCCCTTCCAGACGAGCTCATCCTCTCGAGCTTGCTTGGCAGTCGGCCCCCAGCCCGCCCCTGGCGTCCACCCTCCTCTGCAGTGTGGATGCAATCTACGGAGAACACTCGATTTCGTCGGCCTCCGCAGCCTTCTCCGAGTGCTGGGTTGGGAGTTGACATTGGGGAGGGCATAGAGGTCTTCTCCTCATATTCCTTGACACTGTAGGGTGGAGTGGTTACCTCGAATGTGCTGTGGAACTGTGAGTAGTCCACCCTGAAGAAACCGTCCTCCAGGGACATGACGGGCAAGAAACGGTGGCCCCACAACACTTCATCCTCGGTATATGACGTCCGTGCCTGGCATGTCATACCTGAGATGGAGAGAGAAGTGATCATGATGGATTAATTTTCTTTTTCTTCAAGGCATGCTGGTAGCACACTGAATACTAGTGTGTGGACCACATAATCAGAAAGTGACAAAAAGGCACAAAAAAGCCTAAAAAGTTATTTTCTTTTTTTCACCGATATATGTCATACGCTATATTTACTAATAAATAAAAAAGAAAAAGATAATCCCTTATTTATCCCTTAAGGTGCTAGCCCCTTCTATAAACAGCTTTTATCCCCACATGTCTCAAGATTTGCCATTGACAATGAAAGGCGAAATTACGTCAGAATTCCGCTAAACATGACATAAACGTAAATTAAACATCAAAACATTAAACGCCATTGACATTGAAGGGAAAATTTACATCATATGTAAACTAAACGAGCAAATCAGCTAACCAATCACAGGCAACAGGCATTCTGATTGGCCAGTATGAGATGACGCATGATGATGTATGATGATAAGAGCTGATAATTCCGCTAAATATGACGTAAATTAAACATCAAAACATTAAACGCCATGACATTGAAGGGAAAACTTACATCATATGTAAACGAGCAAATCGGCTAACCAATAACATGTTGGTGGGAGCGCTTGGCCAATAAGGCCAATATTGTACCTTATGTAGCAATGTCAAATGTCCTCTAATTTTTTTTGTTGTATCCAGCTCCAGGCAAGTTGCTTGAATTAACTTAATGGAATCAAATTGAGTACATAATAAGTGGCTGAGGATCTCTTTATATGTTATTGGGCATTTAGCAAACAACTCCTAGATCCACAGATGCGGTACTGTTTTCATGGTGAGTCATTTCTGATGAGACCTTTTCTAACGGGTGAATCATCCAACTTATTTGTCTCCTGTGTGAGTTGTGATAATTGGCAGTTGTTTATGTCTGATCAGGCTAATTAGCACTCTCTCCTTGTACACTTCATGCTTCAATACCTCAGTAGCAGGAACCATAATTCCAGCCTTTTTACGTAACTGTAAAATGGTTTTGAATGCACACTGCTGTAATGGCTTAAATTGCTCCTGAGCCGAAAAACAGAAATCTATTCATAAGTTGAGCTCAATTTCCAGCATTATCTCCAAATATTTCAGTATATTCCCTGACGGTTCCCATGTTAGCCTTTTAATGGATGGATTAGCCATGCTTTTAAACCGTACCATTTACCTGCCAACCTATATTTATTTATTGCGTACACACCATTATATTACCAAGAGCACTCCTCTACTTCATCTATAGCTCTGGTCCATAGCTCTAATGCGTTTCATTTAGAGCTATGTTACTCTCAACTTCCGCCGCTCGCATGAATGCAGACCAGCCTCTCCTCTTTAGCATAAATAAAAAGAACGTTTTTGCTTCTCACCAAAACAAAGGCGGGTCGTGTCATTAGAAAGCCTACTTTCCTTAGTGGACGCACTCTGAGCCACACACGTATAAACTGTACTTTTTGGCCAAAAGGGGATTTTGTTTCCACTGGAAAAATAATACTTTTAGTTACTCCACTGTGCCTTCTACCGATATTGCCCAGAGATTTGCTCCATAGAGAATATTTTTCCTCTGGTGAAAAAAAATCAATTTCTGGCTAAAAAGTACAGTTTATACGTGTGGTGGGGGGCTCAGTGCGTCCACTAAGGAAAGTAGGCTTTCTAATGACACAACCCGCCTTTGTTTTGGTGAGTAGCAAAAACGTTCTTTTTATTTACACTAAAGAGGAGAGGCTGGTCTGCATTCATGCGAGCGGCGGAAGTTGAGAGTAACATAGCTCTAAATGAAACGCATTAGAGCTATGGACCAGAGCTACTTCATCTCTATAGTTTTATGTTCCATTAACAGCAATAAAACACTCTTCTATGTGTCCCTGAAATACCGCAAAGCTGAGCCCTTGTGATCATTTGTAGTCAAATGTGCAAATATGTGACAAAAACCCAGATTTTTATCCGCTACCCTTGGGGGCTGTGATGACATTGTCCTTGTTTACTGTTTTTACAGCGAAATATAGTTGTCTTGATATCGATACACAATATTAATCAGAGACCATCATATGAGCATGCAGACCTGTGTTTTTTTCTGTACGCGCATAGAACTCGAGGGGCGACACTGATCTTGTACTTGTTTGGCCTTGTTTTTTGTTTTCTTGAATAAAGTCTGTTCCTAGTGTTCTATGTAAAGCGCTTTGGGTATTTAGAATAGCGCTATATACATTTGAGCCATTATTATTATTACTATCATTATTATTTACGTGAGCACGGTTTCATGAAATTGTCGCACGTGTGCTCATTTCGTGCACACGCCCGAGACTGACTAGAACTGGATTCTGTTGAGCTTCTTTCTTACGCTTGCGTTGTCGCACCCTTCATGAGCAGACCTGTCGTTGATCCAGGCGATAACGCCTGTGTTAATCGATGCCCGTCTGAAAGTACCTTTACGCTTATTGTCTGAACAGTCAGAGTGGATTGTATCATACATTGTTGTTTGTATGACTATGAAAACCATCAACAACAATTAACTAAAATGCACATCAACAGCGTGATAGTTTTCCTTTAATAACTAAGAACCTGTTGATACTATAGTGCCTGGTCCTATGTATAACGACAGCAGTGCCTTCTTCAATTTGCCTCTACCATTTCTGTTTGACCTCAGCTCTTATAATTCTTAAAATAGTTCCCTTGGCATTTCTGTCTGCATCGTTTACTCTTCTCAATCGATAGGCATTTATGATTCCACAGTGCTGATGTTTCCTATTATGCCTGTGCCTCTGCTAACAGCCTAAACGGTTTTGTTAACCACTTGAGTATCATTCCTATTCTGGGGGAAACCCCAGAACTAATACAGATCTACAAGGTCTAATATACCAGTAAGACGCGCAAACGCGGGAAGCGAACGCAGCTCGTACATATTTGGGTTTTGGACGTATAGCTGCTTTGGGGACTCCTTATATGGTTATGGCTGAGTCATGGTGACACAAATCACTCAGCTCCATATATGGGCACAAAAGCGGGACAGACAGACAGACAGACAGACACACAGACAGACAGACATGATCTGCTAGGTCTCATAGTAAGTGCTCACTGCATTCGCAATCACTGCGTTCGCAATGATATGCAGCCCTCACGCCTTCACCACACGTCCACACCGTCGATCCGACAAACATGCGCTGTCAGTCCTTTCCCTTTTTAGTCCCTCTGATGTCATCAGTATATGCCCATATATGTGCATCATGCCTCTTTTGTGCCCATATGGAGCTGACTGATTTGTTTGCGCCTTGTGCCAAGACGTCACATTGAGGTTAGACAACACATTGACGTGAGTGAGTATGCGTCCCGCTTAATCCTCACAGTGTTACATGTCTTACATGTCAACCAAGGGTGCACACCTGTGCACCCTGTCATAATAAACAAGACCTTTGTCTTTCTGTTCCCACAACAATCTAACCACTACTATTATTCATGCAAGAACACACACATGTAGATATTGAAAAGGTGGAACGTGCAGTATATACGTCAGGGGTTTTCAACTGGTGGCCAAATGCGACCTGCAGGGGCGCCCCTTTGTGGTCCCTGGAAAAAAAACTGAGGTTACTAAATCACAGTAATCCTTAATCATATTCAAGGGCTTTTGGAGAGAAATGAGTGTGTGTGTGTGTGTGTGTGTTCAGCTGGTGCTCATTGACACTCATTAATGTGAAGGCAATTGTGTTTATGCACTGTCAAATAGGCCTACATTCTAAGGTAGCATTTGTGTACAGTCATTACTGTACACAAATGTATTTTATATACATAAATCTCTGTGTTTAATAATTTTTCTGCCATCTACGATGATCGGATTTCATTTGTGACTTCGTCTCACATCGCATCGCTCCGGACATGTAACCGTTTCTGACGAGAGGTAAAGGGTATGTGCTAATGCTAATGATCACTCCTCGAAAATAGCAGACCTACAAGCTATGAGCTTGTAGAGCTTCTATTTTTCAATAGCTAAAGCATAACGTAATGCTAACACCAAAAGGGGTTCCCGCCCAAAATGGGTTAATCTAGTTACCCGTAATATATATAGATGAAAGAGAAAAGCTCAAACTGTGGATCAAATTGTTATGCCATTTGCCGTCATACAGAGTTTGAGGAATAGAAGCAATATACAGTATGTCCTGCAAAGCATGAGGAAGAAGGTTCCATATCCATTGTTTACCTGGGGTCAAAAGCTGCATATGGGAAATCCATGCCTTGATATCCCCCTCTGGTTAATAATATTTGTTGTTTTATCCATGCATTTTTTTGGGGGGGGGGGGGGAATGTAGATTGTCTGACATTTTTGGTTGATAATATTAAATGTTAACCATTTCATTTTGTTTGGATTTTGTACATCTATTTTCGCTATTTGTTGTATGATGAAGTCAAGAAGTGGATAAGGAAGGTCCGGAGGGACCGAAACGTTGCTTCATTAAATAAGAAAATACTCCTGTACCGAGCAAATACACAGTGTGTGGGTGTATTCTATTAGTTTCAAAGAAGTGGATAAGAAAAGGTCTTTCTTTTTTGTAAACAAATAGAATACTGTATAGTGAGGTCTTTCTTACAACCTTGAATGAAGTACTTCACTTGGTATAGATTCACAGCTAAGGGAATCCCTTTATGGCTGAATGCAAGTGAGTGCACTGGAGGCAGAAGCTTCTTGAGGCACTAGATTGAAATGGGAGATTGTGGGTTTGCGCTGCAGCGCAAAATTAATTTAGATAAATCTTTGAGAGAAATGACAGGAAATCATATGCAGGAGGGAAGATGAAGTGCTCTGAGTTTTATTGCATTTGATTTCTCAGATATTAGTTTGGAATTAGAATTTCTGTTGAGATCAGTTGAGACAGACTGGTTATTTACAGAAGATGGTTAAATTTGGTTAAATATGTAACTGTATAGAAATTATTGTGTTGTTTAGTTAATTTTAACCACCAAATAAAATCAGAGCAGAGACACCTAATTTGGTAGCGATCCAATTCTACTCTCTGCAGGTTTGCCACTTTGTTCTTTTGTGCTTAAGTTGAAACTTTATTCTGTTGACTATTTAAAGATGGAGTTTTCATGTGTTCATGTGCATGCTAATTGGGATTGCATGCACAAGCCCCACACAGTTATGC
This sequence comes from Protomyctophum bolini, assembly GCF_963924005.1. NCBI lineage: Eukaryota > Metazoa > Chordata > Actinopteri > Myctophiformes > Myctophidae > Protomyctophum > Protomyctophum bolini. The sequence goes on from NC_137872.1 coordinate 29,895,333, forward strand.
AATACCCATTGTACCATCTGTCTGTACCATGCGACAAGTTTGAAGTCAGTCGACAGACGTTTTTCGAGATAATAAACAGCATCAGCCATTAAGCCAATTACTGTATGATGACAACTCGCTGATATAATTGAAAAGAGTCAGGGAGACTATCACCAAGTTTAATTGTGTCAGCAGGGGCTATATGTTTATTAGGGGTAGGTTATCGGAGTGATTCCATGTAAAAGTATAATAGTTTATCTTAGTAGGCTCCTTGTCTGGTAGTCGTGGACGTGGAGGTCTTACTCTTGGCCTACAGAGGGTGATACTGTCATTGTTTCCTCTCCTCTGTCTGGCTCCTCATATCAGAGGAGAGAGAGAGACAGAGGCAGAGATAGAGAGACAGAGGCAGAGAGGGGCTGCAGCCAGATGTAATGACATTATCAACAGAGCACAGACTGCTGCTTTCTGTGCTGATCCCTTTCTGTTACTCTGAGCCTATTCAGCACAGTGCATGGCTCTACCTAGGACAATGTCAAAATAACGCTATGCAGGGATAACGATAGCTCTGGTCTCCTTAACGCTATGGTACTTACAAATTCATGCGCACGCATGAAAGGCTGCAATGCCTGTCTACTGCTGCATAAATATATAGAACACTTTCGCTACTCACCTATACACTGACGGTTTTGTGGAGTCGAAAGCCTACTTTCCCTAGTGGACACACTCTGAGCCACCCACCACACGTATAAACACACTTTTGGGCCAGAAAATAAAGTATTTCACCGGAAGGAAAAATCTGGTCAATGGGATTTCCCCCGATTGAGAGGCGCAGTGGAGTAACTAAAACATATTTTTTCTTTTTTCGGTGAAATATTTTCTTTTCTGGCCAAAAAGTGCATTTTATATGGGCTCAGAGTGCGTCCACTAGGGACAGTAGGCTTTCAACTCTACAAACCCATTTTGTATTGGTGTATTGCTGAGTAGCGAAAGTGTTCTTTCTATTTTTCCAGCAGTCGCCTTTCATGGCGTGTGCAGTTAGTTGAAAGAACCATAGCGTGATAGTGTTAAGGAGACGTCCTTCTAACACTATGGACCAGAGCTAGGAGAAGCACAGATGGAGGCAATGAGAGTGAGGGACAGGGTGAGAGAGGAATGGCAGTGAAATCAAATAATTCCCGTACCAATCTATGTGTTCCCATGGACGGAATAGAAGGTAAAATAACTAGAGTATAAAACAGTGTTCTTTGCTGACCGTTTTGGCCGGTATCTCATCTTTCTCTTTCTGTCTGGAGTGGAGTGGAACTTCTCACTATTCAATCAATCAATCAATCAATCAATCAAACTGTATCTTGTATATCTGTATCTCTATAAGAAAGACACAAGAGGCATAACATGATATGGAAGATGATTCTTCACCTGTGGTCTCCACGATGCCCTCCAGGATGACGACAATCTCAAACTGTTCATTCTTGAGCGAGCGCTGGGACAGGTCGAAAAAGGGGCTCTTGGTGTTGATTTCATGGCAGATGGTGAGAGGGGACACCAGAAAGAGCTGGTCCGCACCCGTCCCGAAACCCACATCCAACTCACACTGGTCAAGTGGCAGGAACTCCCCCTCTGGGGTTTGACGAGACTAAGAGAGTGGTGAGAGAGAGAGAGAGAGAACAAGAGGGAGGGATACAGTAGATGAGGGAGGAGGTAGCCTACATTAATTAGATGCATGATATCACTACATGCACACTGTGCATTTAGTGTTCATTTATCAATTTGTAAATTAAACTTCAGGATTTTACACCATGGCAATGTTGATTCGGTGTGCTTGATACATGGTGGAATGATGCTGATGTTTTATTTAATAGGAGATGACTTCACTTTATACATATAAATGCAAGGAGCTTGTTGCTTAATTAAGCTGAGAAGATCAATCACCTTGCAGGCTTGCAGTTACTTTTACCAGTGTGATCGTGGCATAAATTGAGGTGTGGAATAATTGTTTAGAAGCAGTGACCTTTCGATCCTTGGTATTAGGTATTAGGAGCCTAGGAGTTTCATTTTAACCGGGCACCTTATTTGGGCATCAGTTTGCTAGGAGAACTGGCATCTCCTGTCCGTCCGGCAATAGTCACCCCATGCCTCCATATATGGTCACGCCTCGTGACATACCTCCATATATGGTCATGCCTTGTGACAACACACCTCCATATATCGTCACGCCTCGTGACATCACACCTCCATATATGATCACGCCTCGTGACATCATGCCTCATGACACGTCACGCCACCATATATGGCCATCTCCATATATGAAGATCACGACACTGACCTCATCTAACCCTGGATAACCAATGAACCATACATGGAGAAGACTGGATCATCACCTAGATCTGCATACTGTATATGGAGCCGGCCAGGAACTCTATATCTGACCTCAAACCATTAGATCTGGCCAGTACAGAATTCATTCCATATGTTGATGCCAAAGCGCCATTGCTCACCCAGCAGTCTGCCGTCTGCTGTCACCCAGGCGTATGCGTGCACATGACCTCGCTCTTTAGGCTGAGGTCACTTCTCGCCCTCAGGGCATCTTACTGGTTTTGACTTATTTGGCTTTCAATTACATTTTATTAAGTAAGAAATAGCAGATCTATTAAAGCTCACGTGTCACGTAAAATAGCTTAAGTACGTAGTTAAAATACCCCCTGATTCACCTGAAAAGGATTGTGCGCTCACTCTCTCTCTCAATTCAATTCAATTCAAATGAGCTTTATTGGCATGAGAAAACGTACGTTTACATTGCCAAAGCGAAAGTGGAACAAGACAATCAAGATAAAACAATGTATGTACAAATACATATTGAATATAAATAGGAATAAAATAAAGGTGTAAACAGAGCTGTGTTACATTAACACTTTGTGTAATACTACCTTGTGAAACTATAAAAGGTTGCTCTCTCCCTCTCAGGCCAACCTGAAGGTATATTCTCTCCTGAATATTTATTGGTGCTTTGTTTGCATTGGCTACAGACTTGGCCCTTCACATTGATTTCCTCCAGGACTTCCACGGGGGTGTAGGAGATGACAGCCATGTTTGGACAGGTCTTTTGCCCGCAGAGTGCCAACTGGTGCGGAAGCATTTAATTGCCCAGATGATGGTGGGGGGAAAGGCACTGACTGCTGAACAAGAAGTTTCTTTCTGTCGTCCTCCATAATCAATCTGATAGGTCCCTGTACCAATCTGTTCATAATTATTAATTTAATGAGATCACTCTCTTGCTGTTTCCTGACTTAATTCTATTATTTCCCCTTTAATGAGATCTCTCTCATTCTCTGTTTCCTGACTTCATTCTTCTTCTTTTTAAGTTTTTCTTTTTCTGACAGTGAGCATTCAGCACATTTTCTGAACCCGAGGTTACTTAAATATGAAACTCCTCGCAAAGAACTTGAAATTTTAACCAGTTTCGTTGCAGAGTCCAGACACACAAGATCATCACGATGTAAAAGAAAGTTACGGTACACATGAACGCAAAAACAATCAGAAAAACCATTCAATAGAAAGAAATGAAAAACAGTAGCCAGACAGTAATGTTTTTCTCTGTATCAACACATCTGGGAATAATGAAATCAAATAGCTTTAATGTGTTTCTAAATTGGTTTTCTCTGTGTGATTTGATTTCAGATGAAAACATTATCTTCAAAATGTCAAAGGGACCTCTAAAGCCACAATAACCAATAAAGGCTGAGATTTGTCAGACTAATCAAAACCGTTGACAATAACACACATACTAGAACATACTAGAAAACTCAACAATAAGAAAATGACAACTAATCTAAGCCTGAGGTATATTTCCTCTTTTATACTGGCTGTGAATGTGCATGCAACGCTCTCTTTTCATATTCTTTCAGAGTTTCAGCCACTAGCCACTCAGACTCATACAGTACTCTAACAGCGGTGTGTGGTATACTGGAATGATGATCATTGTTGTGTGCCACAGCTCCGGCAGATCGCCACACGTGCATGCTTGATTGATAAAATCCAACACGTCCTTTAATGTCTATGGGCACGCACTTGAGAACCGCGGGTGTCACTCCATACTCCTCACCCCTGTCCTTGGCCCTCTGGCCCTCATCCATGCTGCATCTGCTATGGGAAGGTCATGTAAGACAGGAGCTATCAGGCCATCCTCCTCCACTGCAGGATTTCCTAGGAGCTTTTTGAAGTGCAAGTACCACGTTTCAACTCGTTCCTCTGCACTCCTCCTCCTTCAAACATCCCCCCTCTCTCACACACACACACACACACACACACACACACACACACACACACACACACACACACACAAGCATTCCCACCCTCTATAAAGTCATGTCCAGGTCAATTCAAAATGATATTCTATATTGTAATGGTTTATCTGAACTTCCAAAATAGTCCTACACAAGTGGGTGGCAGTCCTGATTACAGTGGCAGTAATGAGGAAATATACACAAGCAGACAATTCTTGCAAATTATTCAAAAGCTGTGTTGAAAATTAAAAGATTCATTAAAGGTTCATTAAAACAACTGTCAGTCTTCTGAGTATAGAATAATGTGCTAGAACTACTGATCCACTCCAGCCACACCCCAATCCTATACTGACCTTGGTGACATTGCCCTGTGGTGTATCTACCCAAGACGCTAACCATGAAGCATGAGTAACCTATTCATCCACGCCAGAGAGCATTACTGTTTATTTATATCTCCCATGAATATGAGTCGCTTGTTTAGATTCATGTCACAGAAGCGTGAATACGTAAAAGTGAGTTTGACAGTAAACTGAAATGCTGCTGCTGCTAAAGCCTGCATGGTGCTGCTACCTGTGTTTTGTATAATTTGTCTTAGACATGTGGTTGATTTTTATGTTGTAATTCTCCACCAAGCCGAAGGCATGGGGAGTCCGTCCATCCATGTGTATGTACGTCTGTGGACAACTATTCTCTGGCACCGTTAGCTTGATCACAGCCAAACTCTGCACAAACACTCCCTGGATGCCAGAGCTGAACCTACCTTTTCACATGGGCCTGGTATAGTTCCACCAGGAGGCAGATTTTTGCTAAACACATTTTTTGACAGTACACCTACAGATTTTGTCCAAACATCACGTAAATTGGTACACAGTCTCTCAATTGACGATAATCAGACCGCGGCCATCTTGCCAGCAAGGTGCTAACTAGGTGCAACTTCCCATAGACAGCCCATCCTCCCATTCATCCAAACAGAAAAGTTCTATCTGATTGTATTACACAACGTCAAACTCACCAACATTGCAGCTATAGCCTACGGAAAGCATGAATTATCCTCTTTCTGTAAAGTTTTTGTTTAACTGCACCGATCTGTGTAAAACTTTGTATGCACACTCCCTGGCCTGCATTTTTCAATTCTGCCTTTTCGAGCGCCACCAGGAGGCCAACTTATGTGCAACACTTTCTTTAGTCCTTCAGATTCAAATATCAATCCTTACTGGAGACCTGTGGCCCGAGGGGCACTTCTTCTAGTTGTTATTTTAAGTTTTTATACTGTGATATTGTGTTGTATGCTATGAAAGTGCTGATGAAGCCTGACAGCAAGTTGCAGGTTTGATTCCCGAGCCCAACGGCCTTTGCTGCACCTCTCTCTCTGTACTCTCTTTCTCTGTTTCCTGTCTGTCAACACTGATTGTACTATCCGAATAAAGCCCCCAAGATTAAGTTAGTCAATCAAGTTTTATGTTGAAGGGGCTGTTTGCTGGTCAGGTGTTTATAGGCCTATACGCTTTTACGTCGTACACTGACCTTTTTGCCACTAGCCCTTCTGTGTGGGTTATCTATCCTACATTGGCTTGGAGCAATCCTGCTCTTGGCTCCTTGTCTCTGTCGGTTAAAAAGATGGATGACTGTAGTGTACACAAACACTGACTAGCTTCATACAGAAGTCCCTTTGGCACTCTGCTACACTCTCCTTGCACACAGATTGTGAGATAGCGATAAGGATCTGCTGTCTTTCTCTGCAAACCTTCGTTCCATTCTGACAAAAATGCTAGATTCTCACTCTGACCAGACACACCAAGGCAATTTTGCTTATTGGTTGGGATATGTAATGTGGGATGTGTCATCACTGAGAAGGCCTTCATTGCCAGGGTTTTATTTTTCTCTTGTCAAGATTCAAGATTGGGGGTGATACTCACAGCCAGGTGCTAAATGAAATCAATTTGGCCCGAAGAAGATCTGTAGGTTTTTTTATGTTTTGTTTCCCAAAAAAGGACATAGTGCCCGATTGGCTGCCATGCAGCCAATTAGGCAGCAGACAGGCTTCTGTGTGCGGCCTAGAGGGCATGTGCGGCACTATAAGTCAGACACAAAACTTGTACAGGAAACCCAGCCAATGACTTGAATTAATCATTCAAAACGACTGATAATTTTCTTTGTCCATAACATAACCTTTGATACAACAGTGTGCTGAATGACTAACAATACACGTGATTTTGTTTTATGCATAATTGTGTTTCCTTTGCTTAATGTTATGGGTAAAGCAGACACATAAAATTGCATTGTCTTGCCTGGATGCCCATACTCATACACTCCTCTTGTGACTGTTTCTTTTGCAACCATAGAAACTATACATTTCCCTGTGAGGAGGAGCAAAGAGAAATGCAGGACAATCACTAATTAATGCCTACAAGCCAGGCCATCCTCTATCCTTTCATCACTTCTACAGCTCCCGTGTATTGAGCCAGTGTATAATTGTGCCTTGTCTCTCATTAGAAAAAAGAAGTGGGAATCAATCTTAAGTGCTTGTGGCTATAGTCTATCCAGCCCATCTCTCAATAATTCCTCTTAAACATTTGGAGCACAAAGCAAAGCAAATACCATGAGAAGAGGGGAGGAAAAGTCTCTTTTATTCTTGTTTGTGTGTTTTCAGTCTGTCACTCTCCAATATGTCTCCCTGTCTATCTCCTGCTCCTCACTCTATTCTATACTGTCTGTCTGCTTCTTAACTCTCTTCATGCCATGCTATTGTCATGTTTTTGGCAAGGTGTTCCACCACGATGCCCTCTGGAGCCGACAGCGATGCCCTGCAAGGCTAGCTTTTGACAGCTTATGGTGTGACTCCACAAGACAGCTCCTCTGCTGTTTACTGTCTTCCTGTAAGGATTATCATCCACGACGTTTTAGCAGAACCCTGGTAAATCACAATGGACGCCCACTGTGTCTGCAAACAAGCTATGTTCCCAGGTTTGTTTCTAAATGGCGTCAGCTTACAATCAAAGTTTCACTTTAATCAAAGTATCACAAAACAAGACTTGGGGCCCCCCTATCTTGCATTCAGTTAAAACAGCACTAAGTGCAGCACAGGTACCATTGCTAGTTTACTACAGGGAGGCCAGTCATGCCCAATACATTGTATTACAATGTGCTTGGCTCATCAGTGAGTCCATGGGCGTTAGGCCTATTGGTCTTAAAATGAAAACTCTGGTGCATTGTTGGCTCATTGCTATCTTAAGTACAGTGAGAAATGTCAAAAAGCCTTAGACCAACCCTAAGCTGGTCTTAAATCCAGTGCAGTGACAGCGCAAATATTTCCTTACTATTTAGAGAACACTATTTAGATTAAGATACACGCCTGCGTAGGCAGGTTCACAATGCACAAACACGGCTTGCAATCAAAATCCATCCGGATTTAACACAATCATATTCAACATGGTAGATTAGTGAAACTCAGCATTGAGGTTGAAAAACATGAATGATCTGTCCCATATTGTCCACACTGTATTGCATGGGGCGAGTCATGCTGGGCAGTAGGTGGTAGCTACTATCCCAAAAATGGTACATAACTTTTGTGCTCAGAAATGGCCGATTTCTTGATTTGTCATTGTATTAACAAGAATTAACATTGTATTAACATTGTATTAACAAGAATATGACTAATACAAATATGTATAATAGTAATAAAAACATCTCTAGTGTATGGATAGAGACATTTTTCATCCAGTGTATTTCAATAAGCCTAAATATATAAGCCAGACAGACGGACCAACATTGCCATGCTGAGAATGGCAATGGCCACAAGCTGTGAATGTCTTTTAATTTGTGTTTTTTATGGCAGCTGTGGTCATTGTGGAATTGGTGTGAAATGTGTGAACTTGGCTAAGAATGGACTGACAACGAAAACACAGGAAAGATCCAAGCAAAAGGACGGCATGCCAACAACCTATTCAAAGCAAGTGACAAAAATGCCAAGCATCACTTCTATCTTTGGCTTGCATAGAACTTTGGGATCCTGATCCATATACTAGTCTGCACACACACACACACACACACACACACACACACACACGCGCACACGCACACACCCTTTCTTTTAAAATGATGTACAATAAAATAATACTAATTTCAGTAATTAATTTATATACAGACATTACAGAGGAATATTAGTCATTGCATTTATGTTCAAATTGGAGCCTTAGAAGTTAGCTATTCAACAGCACCACCATCATTTCTCCATAAGTACTGCACAGTAAGCGTTCAACTTCAATTGCTATTTTGGATTTTGCTTTCTTTCAGTGAAAAATAGCAGTGGGCATTCTCAACCAATGCTATTGTCACGACTCATGAATCCTTCTGATCTCCCTGGCCTGCATTCATTCATTAATTTAATTATATTTGTTTTCATTGTCATTGTCATTTGAAGTGTCATCACCACATTCCCTTACCTAGTTCCCCCCCCCCCCCCCCCCCCCCCCCCCAATTTCCCCACCTGCAGCTCATTCCCTCATTACTTCCTCAGTATGGGTCCATCTCCACCTGTTCTTTTGCGCTAAGCCTGATTCCCTAGGCTGGATGGCAGTGGGTGCTAGTTCTTTGCCTGATCCGGTGACCCCTGCCGGTTAAAGGGGGAAACCACCCATTTTTTACATTTTACTGTCATTAATATACCTTAGGGCTGTTGTGTGGAAATAATAAAAAAAAGTCCCCGTCCCCCCCCATTCTGTGTTTCCTAGAACTGTAATATGAAAAAAACTTTTTAGTTCTAGGAAACACAGAATGGGGGGGGGACTTTTTATTATTTCCACACAACAGCTCTAAGGTATGATGTTCATGACATCATGAACAATTATTTTAAATGTTAGATATAGAGAGAAAGTATAATCTTTTAACTATTTTTGCTGAATATTTTGCGATTGGCGGTTCATGTGGTTATTGGTTAAATATGTCTGTGACATGGTTCTGACCCTTGCCTGTTTACTGTATTAAACTGTGTGAACTTAAACTTATTGCCTGCCTGCCCTGATTGTTTCTGTGTCATGGTTGTGGGTAGGCTCTTTAGGGACCCATTTTACCTTTTTTGTATTTGGACTGCCTTCCAAAATACAAGAAATCACACTTGTATGCACTTTTCCATGCTGGCTCCTTTATTCTATGAATTCTCTGGTGCTGTTTACATTTACTGTTTCTTCTTTCTTGTGAAGCTTTTTCCACATTGGTTACAGTTGTATTGTTTCTTTCCTTTGTCCATCCTGGGTTGTTTCTTGTATGAAACAAAATTATTACAATTTGTATACACTGTATGTCGTCATTTACTGCCCTAAACAAACATTAAAGTCCATAGACTTGACTGCCACATGATGTACTTTTGGAAGGCCACTCAAAAAAGGTAAACAGGGTCCCAAAAGGATTGTGGGTTCGTACCTGTTAGTTAGTGAGTGTTAACAGCTATAAACTATTCTTGCATAACTCTGATCTGAGTGACTCATTTTAGATTCATGCAGTCTAGGTGAATCACCCATGTGTCCAGTAGTGCAGTGATTCCCAAACTGTGGCGCATGGTGCGCGAACACCATCTAGGAGTCTAGCGGGTGCGTGAAGGCGGTGCTATGGTGTTATTTAACACAAATGGCAAAAACCGGTAAACCTGTTGTAAGGAGATGTATAGAGCTGGACTGTACAGCAACTGCATGACTCTCAGTGCAGTGACATTCTGTGATTATTTGCCATAATCATATTAAAAAACAATTGTAATTTTCGGCCAAATGCAACAAGACTTAGCGTTGGGCGGGTGTGTCAGCTAGGTCGGGAGGTAACGGAGTGCATGGTTTGGGGACCGCTGGCCGCTGCACTAGTGCATTATAACCCTCACGGATGCCTTGAGTTTTCTCGAATGCTCAATGTTGTCGCACAACGAGTGGGGAAAAGCAGGTGGGGTTGCAAAATGCAAATGTACTGTATGTTTTCTTTTGTAGAGGTTGTTCTCCAGTGCATAGACTACTGAGAATGATGTAGTGCCATTTCTATTCCCCTCAACAAAGCTGCTCTCTCTCTCCCTTATTAACCTGCTGTGACTCTGTATGTCTTTTTATCCATTGATAAAACAATGTATATAAATTGCCTGACTACCACATTCTGGCTAATACGTGTGTTATGCAGCTTTACAGTATAGGCTGTGCAGTTAAGAATCTGAGGCAACTTTATGGGAGAACCAGGTGAAATCATATATGTACTTTTACTTTATGGCTGTAGGGCAGACGGGCTTGTTCTGTATCTGCTTGCCTGTGACTACACAGAATACCAGGGCTCTCCTCGCCTCCCTCTCCCCCTGCATGCATCATTAAGCTGACCAACACTCAGCTCAATGTGCTGTGCTGATGTGGATGTGCAACAGAACATAGAGATAAACAAGCTCCAAGCACCTTGCCAAGGCTGTTTATCTTCTTTACAGTCCATTTTGCACATTGAACATAATTGTACATGTGACTGAAAACAGCTCCAGGAAAATAAGAACTTAAATGACAGTCAAGTCGCCCTTATCTTTCATGGGAATTCTCGTCTGCACGGCCACGGTATATGATTCACGGTTGCATGTGTTTTTTATGCGAGGTTTATTATCTACGGTATATGTAAGATGTGCCATGGTATTCATTAGTGTATATAGATTGCCTACAAAATGGTATGGTATATGGCAGAGAAAGGGAGAGAAGGGGCAGGTTTCAAGCCCACTAGTAATTGGTTTGTGACTTTATAGTCATCCAATTAAGCTGCAACAGCCTCTATTAAATCCATGTTTTTCTACAGGTGTGTTGGTCCTTTTAAACTTTAAATTAGGCTTCTACAGTGGTGCTGCTTTTCACTAAAAAAGAGTTCTCAGTGCTCTGAGAAGCGCCTGGCTGCCACTCAGCCACAGTGATGGATTATAATAATGCAATCTAAAGCCTTTTTGTTTAACAAGGCAGACATGTGTGAGACCTGCTTAAATCAATCAAGCATGGAACAAAAATATTTATTCTGGACTTTCATATGCAATATTTTCTGTTCCTTTTCATCCTGGGCTTGAACCTTTAGATTAAATGAGGATGCAAACTCGCTGGCACTCAGGAGCTAAGCGTACATACAAATAATCTGTGCTGTGGACTTGTCAATTTCCCTTGCATGGCTATATTTTAACGAATTTGCATAGCATATTTTGACTCGAGGTTTATAGCCGAGAGATGAGAAAAGATTCTATTTCTCCCCTATACAGTATAACCTAATGGAACGGCAGTGGGACTTATAGCAGAAAGATTGCATCATTTCCATTCCCATTATGAACCAATAATGTGATCCCTTTGATACAGTAATAGCCAATTACATGGGGACTTGATTTGCTCATAAATTGCATGCCATGCCTAGGTGAATAATTTTCCAAGCCTGCATGCACTCTGGGGATTTGGTTGGGTACAAGCATGTTGTTGGGTCAGTTTATGGTCAGTAAATAGCGCCGTGGCGCAGAGCGCATCTGGCACTTGTTTGCCTTACCTTTATGAGTTTGCACCTGATCTGCGCTGACACCATATGGCTGTTTCGCAGGTTGCCGACGCGGAACATGAGACACAGTTTACCGTCGCGCTGAGAAATCACTGAGTCCTGGCTGAACATCAGTGTCTCTGCGCGCTTCTTGGGTTGGGACATTTTTATGAACATGCAGCCGATGAGAAAGGCGTCCACTATGGAGCCGAGAAGTGACTGGAACAAGAAAAGTATGATCCCCTCAGGGCACTTCTCTGTGATGTAACGGTAGCCGTAACCGATTGTGGCTTCGGTTTCAATAAAAAATAGGAAAGCTGAGGGGAAGTTGTAAACGTTGGCCACGCACGGAGTGTAAGATGGATCGTGGCCATGGTTTATGTCTCCTCTGATGTAGGCGATGATCCACCACATAGATGCCATGACCAACCACGCTATAGTGTATGTTAGGATGAAGATGAGCATGTTCCATCGCCATTTAAGGTCCACCAAAGTGGTGAAAAGATCAGAAAGGTATCGGCTGGTCTCTCCGCTGACGTTTCCGTGCTGAACGTTGCAGCGTCCGTTCTTGTCTACGAACCGCTGGCGTTTCTTTTTGACAGGCGCTGCAAAAGTGGTGGCCCTGTTTGTATTTACCACCTGGTAGTCTTCGCCAAATTTTCTACGGAGCGCAGCCATGCTTTCACCTGAGTTCTCCTGAAGTAGATGGAAATTCTTGTGTTGTTTCAATTCATCTTTATGTTTGTTAGTCCCAACGACTGGTTATCTGCAGTGCGTAAAATGCGCGGTGGCCATTCCAGAGCGCAAGGATAAATCCTCAAATTGACCCGTTTAAAATACTTTTAAAACAAAACAACATTCCCTGAGTTATCTCACAGTACTGTGTGGTCACGGTGTGACTTAAACAAAATCAAGACAAGTGAGTTTAGTGAAGTTCAGCTCAGATCCAATCAATGACGTGCTATAAACCAACAGCGACGAGGCGAGGGGTAGCCTAGTTGTCTCCCTTTCACAGCTACACGCGGGTTGGGTTGTCGAAGATCATCAAAGAGGGATCTGTGGGAGGGAGAAAGAGAACTGTAAGGACTCTCTCTCTCTCTCTCTCTCTCTCTCTCTCTCTCTCTCCCCCCCCCCCTCTCTCTCTCTCTCTCTCTCTCTCTCTCTCTCAAATTTCAATTCTTCAATTGAAAGAAGCTTTATTGGCATGATAAAACTATACGTTTACATTGCCAGAGCAAAAGTGGAACACAATACAAACAAAACAATGTAGGCCTGGCTTATGTACAATTTATTATTATAAAACTTTCTATTTCCTGCATGTAAAGCACTTTGTGAGTTTTCTCTTGAGAAGTGCTATGTCAATAAAATGTACTTTAATACCGGTATACTTACTGTATCTATCTCTGTCTATGCAATGACTGTGTTTGTGAGAGTGCAATACTGCAATACTTGAACCTTGATATATTTGGACAGTGTGGGTAGGATAATTATTTGTAGCCTACTATGAACTGTATTTTTTTGTACTAAGAACTGTATGGAGTTACAGAACTGTGTGTGTGTGTGTGTGTGTGTGTGTGTGTGTGTGTGTGTGTGTGTGTGTGTGGTGTGTGTGTGTAATGTATAACGCTGTCTCTTGGTGCCCAAGACAAATTTCTCCTCGGAGACAATAAAGTCTAATTTAATTGAATTGTGAGACAGAACAGTCCTGACCTTCAATATCAGACTTTTATGTGGATTCAGAAAAGGATACGATCGATCATACGACACACGCCTTCCAGGCTAGTTTAGTTCAATTGTAAGAAAGTGGATAGTGAAACTCAATGTGAATTAATAGCACAGAAAATCAGTGAATTTATTCTAGGAAGTCTGGTTGAACGGTTCATTAGAAAGGCTCAGAAGCAACGATGCAAATTTTGGGAGATGAATGGTTCCTGGGTAAGGGTTGCACTTTACGTTGGACTACGCCATCTACTGGAGGAGGGATCTATGTGCAATATGAGTACTAATTGGCAACAGCACACCTACCCTGATTTGTTCAAATAAAGATGTTTAACTATTGAAATGGATATAAATGCAATAACTTCCATACAAAAACTTGAATTGAAAATCCTAGATCAGATTAATAATTAAGTAATTTACTGTAAAGCATAGCATAATCTTACACATTCAAGTGTAACTTAAAAAAAATCACACCTGTGTGAAGTGAAGTCTGTTTACACACTTTTGTCTTCAATGTTTGTGTTTACACAAACCATCAAAGCTGGACATAGGCCCCTAAAAAGAAAGCATTTCAAGCCTGACCTTAAATATGTGCCATCTCTTGTTTCTGGTGGAGCCTGTTATTGATTGAGCATTGGCTGGCTATACTCCATTGAAGGCCTCCTGGGACTAATATCATCCCCAAGGACAGACTTAAAGGGACATGTTCACCTTGGTATGCTGTTTATTCAGACAGCCCACAAGGGCCTTGCCAGTGGTTGTCATGGGTTAGGGTCCCCAGATGACAGTAAAGTGACCATTTAAAAATATAATAAAAAGTTAAATGACAAAAGTCTATTACTGGATCAAAAGTAAGCAACAACTAGAGCCTATTGTGAAAATAGCTCCTCGTCTCGTGAATCATAGATCATCTATTTTCACAATATGTATCTGTGGAACAGAGTGTAATGCCAACTCCTACACAATTTAAAGTGCTTGTCAGTTCCAAGTTCTTTTAACTGGGGGCCCCCAGTTCAAATATGATTATTTTGGGGGGTTGCAGCGTGAAATGTGAAAAGGTTGAGAACCACTGGCCTATAAACCACATACAGGTCCACTGTTTTGCATGCTGATGCATAATTTAGTAATTGCAATCTCATGGCTGAGCTTCAATCAGGCCAGAAGGAAAAACAAGCACATGAAATGCTACTTAAAGAGGTGTACTATCATCAATTCATCATTGAAATAATGTTACTACATTCTCCCAACTAAATAGTACCTACACAATCTTGGGTTCAACTGAGGTTAACATTGTAGCCTACATACATTGTTCATGGCCATTAATAGGCATACTGATTGGACTTTCCAAAGTCATAATTCTCCACATTATCAGTAATTTACAAGACTAAAAATACAATTAATTAATTCCCTAATCAGATGAACTACCTTACATTGATTGATAGGATCATTAAACATTTACAAATTCTACTTCTACCGATGCAAATATATGGCTTGAAGCACATGCCTGTCATCTCTGCTTGTCAGACATAGTTATGAAAAGATGACAGCATGTCATGACTCATGTTACGTATGTGCAATTGGATTATCCTATCAAATCTATATTTATGAATTGAATAGAGTGCTCTTGTCATTTGAAGTTATTTATTTGTTCTGTCTGTCCTGTAACAGCATGGAACAATGTTATGTGAAATTTGCTCTTAATTTACTTGAGATGATTCATTGCAGGAGGCTTTGCAGCACACGTATAGGCTAAACAAAGGATTGCCTTTTAGAGATCGTTACTTGCCTGCTGGCAGACAACTTGACTCAAGCTCGGATGGAACAGGAGAAAAACATCCCTGTGGTATCCTTAAGACAGGTTATGTTGGACAGAGTTCATAGGAAAATGATACGTGCTTGTTACCATGGTAGCTGTTTGAGACAAAGAAGATGACAAAGGCTCAGAGTTGCTCTTCAACAAGCGGTGAATATCAGAGCTTAGACGGGTCTGAGAGAGAGAGAGAGAGAGATTATAATGACATAAAGTACAGGTGCAGTGTGGGAGTTTAAAAAGGTTCCAGATTAAATTGGCCCCAACAGTCCCCATATAAAATTATTATTGAAATAGTTCACCACAAAGAACAGAGGTTACTTGAGGTCGGACTGTTGCATGCACTGACTAGCATGACTGTTGTCTGGTAGGCCTGAACATTGCTGAAGGATGGAGAGAATAAAAAAGATTATGAAACAGGCTCAAGGCACTGACATGTTGTTGATCAGTTATAAATGTGAATTGAAGGAGCCCAATAATTTGTAATAATACAATATTTTTAAATAACGTAACTACCAGCCTGCTCTCTTATGGCCACTAATGTGTCATTTATCTGTTTGCTATGAAGTATGCCAGCCAGGGTGAGTTGGTATAGACCAAAGTATTTTTTGGACACAGCGGGGAGAGCTCTGTCTCTTTGGCTAAAACAGCAGGCATAATAGACGTTTTCCAGACTAGATACAGAGAACCCTGCAGTGATGCCTTACCTTACTCCATCCCATTACACCCAATCAACTGGAACCAATTGCAGAGAAGCTTTGTTGGAATTAATGGAAGGATTTTTTCCCTTTCTTTCTTTTCTTTTTTTACTGCCGGCATGGTCCAAAACACAAAAACAATAAATACACTGAATTACATTTTGGGTTGTTGTTGTTGTACGTCCAACGTAACATAAGTCACATGGTCACACCACCACGCCACCTATCAGTTTTGCAATAACTGAAAGGGGAAGATACTGTATAGTTCCATGCTTGTTCAATTGCTCAGAAGCTGCGTATGGTTATGATCCAAATGTTTAATTAATTTTTTATTGGAAATACCAGACGCTGTCAAAGACTCTTGCTGGCAGGTAGCTCTCCCATTTAGGAATAACAGAGACATTCAAAGACCAATCATTGAACCTTCTCACCAACAGATCGAGGAATGGAATAATATTATACTTGCATCCAAATTTGTGTATGGGGTTTTATCAGGTTGGGATATATAAGAGGGAGCAGAGAAAAGGCAGCCTTGAAACGCTACGCACACTGAATTATTGATGAGGAGCCAGAATTGATAACCATCCAAGTCATGTGACTCACAAATTGTCTTAACCACATAAAGTAGACCCCCATTCTTGGCATGTCATGTGGGGGAAATAGGTGACAATGTGAACAATCACCGAAAACAGCTGATCTACAAGCTTGCATTGCGATGCGTTTTGAGCTTATAGATCAGAATGTAATATTCTGTGAATATTCACCTGTTTGTGCTATACAACAAAGTATATGGGTTCAAGTGGTTAAGATAAGAAACCAATGGATTGCTTTTGACTGTTTACAGCCATTCAGTAGCTTCGTAGATCTGCTGGCAGATTGTCTTCCACTCTGTCTCTTCTACAGAGATGTCGTGGAGTCATAATGTCTGTGACCTCTGTCACATGTCACATGTAGTGCACACAGAAGGTAACCAGTGATAGAAAGTGGAGCCTTCCTCTGACATTTCCTAACCTCAGTGATGCAAGCTGAGCTTTACACTGACTTAGATGACATTAAAGTGACATACAGTAATATCTGCAAGCTGTCTCCCTCCCTCATATCTCCCTCTATGTGTGTGTGTGAGATGTGTGTGAGAGAGAGAGAGAGAGAGAGAGAGAGAGGGAGAGCGAGAAATGAATGTGTGCTAAGTAAGGATGGGAATTTCAACTATTTTCACTGACAGCTACAGTAATATAATGACACCTAATATAAAGTTACATAAGACAAAAATATACAGCCACAAAAATCACACATATTATATTGATACCAAAAACATGCATCCATTACAACAGAGACAACCGATATGTCCGTATATTGTACATAACCAATTCAGTGTATATATCCAGTAGGACTGACAGCAGACTGCTGGGCATGTGCAGGCGCTTTTGGAATGAGGGGTCAGATCAACATATCCGCCTGGGTGACAGCAGACTGCTGGGCGAGCTGGCACTTTGGCATGGGGGGTCAGATCAACATAATATGGAATGGATTCTGTACTGGCCATATATGTAGCATGTCTTCAGTGTACAGGGTTTGATGAGGTCAGATCAACATATATGGAATGTCAGAACAGGCCAGCTCCATATATGAAGGTCTAAGGGTGGAAGCGGGGGCAGTGTCTTGAGTGTACAGGGTTTGATGAGGGCCAAGGTAGGGCCGGGCCTTCAATTTCGGGGCAGGCCCGTCTTTATTGATCCCATGAGGGAACTTCTGTAAAAACAAAACCTTCCAATGAATACTGTACATCTTTAAGTGTCTAGTCACTAATCCTGTGCCATACATGAAACATGAAGCAAAGAGAAGCTAGGTACTGTACTTCTGGTTAACTCGTGGTTGTCTGCAACTCTGCATGGCTTAAAATACATCCCAGGCGAGAATTGTCATACGGTGTGATTTGATGAATGAAACTATTGCATATTTAAACACCTGGGACGAGACTAATTTCAAAGATATAGCTGCCAGCGGTGTCAGTTGTCATCAAGGATGCATATGAGAAGAATTTGGGACATCAAAAATGTACTCGGCTGACCTTCTTCACATTAATGCTACACTCCTTTTTAATTATGCTGCTCTCTCTGAATTAATTGGGTCATTAGCACAGGCAATTAGGAGTGGGGATGCAAATCCCAAATAAAGGGAATTCAGTGTGATGTGCCTCATTCACCCAGCACCTCTAAAGATTTGCATCCAAATGAGATTATATTTTTAATATCGTTTTTGGTTAATATGACTTTACTCCTAGTTGTATTGTATTGTCTTCCCTGGCTGTTTTTAGGATAACTACTTGTTTTCGTATAGGCCAGTCTGTTCACAAGAGACCACAACTGTCAGACTAATTAGAGGGTGCAGTTATTTAAGGAATTGATTTAATTTGTGCTACATTTGAGCTACATACAAAGTATCAACCAGAACCACCAAAGCATCTAACAACAATATGTCTAGTTGTCTACATAAAATGTCCATAAATGTTTATTTTCAAGAATTCTGTTCTCAACATGACACAACGTTCATATAGACATAATACTGTAGGACCTATGTCTGATGAAGATCCCAATGCGACCAAAATGTCACAGGTCTTCTTAATGACAGCATTCCAGTAGGGAAAATGTCTCTCTGTGCAGAGTGCAGATGGAAACAGAATGGAGTTGTATAAATTAATACCGTAGGATACTCATGATTTTAAAGTGGTGGAAGAAGTAGTAAAAGTAGCAATACCACAAATACTCTGTTACACTTACAAATTACAATTACAAGTCCTGTATTCAAACAAAACCTACTTAAATAAAAGTACAAAGGTATTGTCATTAAAATACATTTTGAACGTGTGAAATGAGACATTCTGCACGAGTGCTTTTTACCTTTTGTACTTTTAGTATATTTTGATGTCAATACTTTTGTACTTAAAATTTGAATAGTCTACTGCTTGTAGCCTATTAAAAACTTCTACAATAGGGTATTGAATATCGATACTTTTACTAGAGAGTAAAAAAATGTGAGTGCTTCTTCCATCACTGCTGCAGTAGCCTGATCTATCATGATAACAGTCAGCAGGTCAGTCAGTCAGCTCTGTGCTCTGCATCACCATCAAGGAGTCTGTCCGTGACTCCTCGCAGGACCCGTCCGCTCGCCAGACCCAGAATCCCCTGCGCCGAGGCAAGATGGAAGAACACAGCAGCTGCGGGAGAACAATGTTTTGGCTCTGAAGACTGGAACGAACGAACAGCCGAAGGTGAACTAAAGAAGCCAAAGCACCCGATCGTGGTCATGCACTGGTAAGAGCAAACTACAACAATCGATTCCGACTGGACTTTGGCCGCCGGAATGTCCGGCAGTGTTACGGGACAGACAACAAAGCGGGGCAGCAGCAGACTGCAAGCAGCAGCGCAGTAACATTACATTACCGCTAGTTAGCAGCCCTGCTGCTAGCCGTCTCGGGCTAACCTCGGCTAGCAATAGCTTTTGACGAGCATCATTGTTCGTTGAGTTGCATGGAGCCATTTGTTATGGAGTCAACATTACTGCACCATCACTTACAGTCGCTTCACTGTTCCATCAATTGTGAGCGGCCTAGACAAAAACAGCACGTTTTCACTGCGAATAGTGCATCTAAAATAGTATTTAATGAGGGGAAAATATCAACATAAAACGTCCTTGATCATGTTGCCGACTCTTTGCCCATTCTGTTCGCCGTGTGTGTAATCGCACTTCGTTTTAACGTTGAAACCACAATTTTATTGTATTTAACAAAAAATCAAAGTCCACGATCCAATTGGTTATAACGTTAAGACAATATCTTGGCGTTCTTGGAAAAGGGGAGATTTCAGTTCAAGCTTTCATGGTGTGTTGTTCATCCGCGCAGACGTCCTCTCACTGCCGTTATTGCATGGCCATATTAATAATTGCATGATCCTGCATCACAAAGAAGGGCCCTGCAAGAGTGGTTAGCCTTAATGGCTAACTCGCTAGCTAATTGCATGACTAGCAATCTAAATGGATTTCCAAACGGAGTCAGATGACAGGATTCACCCAACGTATACTCTGAAAAATAGCGCTCAGTTGTCGCTATGCGAACGGTCTAATTTTGCAAAGTTCCTGTATGTGTGTGCACTTGGTAAAAGGCTTCAGATGTGTTGGGTAACCTTACATTGCACAGGTAGAGTAAACGGTTAATTCGACCACCAAAATGAATGCATGCAAAAATAATGCATCCTAAAGTGACTGCAAAAATGCTGCTATTGGTTTAAAAAAAAAACTTTTATAACCTGTATAACATGTATATAACTATGCAATGTGACTTAGCTCTGTTTACTTAATGCTGTACCCCCTCCAACTGTATATACTTAACCCATGTTTTACTATTTTGATTGTATTTTGACACCTGCTTTGGCATTGTAAACGTAAATGTTTTCTCATGCCCATATAGCTCCTTTGAATTAAAAATTGAATTACATGGTAATGGTTAAACATGCAGCTTTGCAGGTTATAGTTTTAAAGGAATCTAAAATCATGGTTACCCTTTAATTAAAAGTTAGCAACATATTTAAATATTGAGCTATATTCCTAGAGTAGGAGTTATCTAAATATATATATATCTGCCTCTGTATTAAATAATAAAATAGTCTTCAGAAAGAAGAAATCTGTTGGGGGGGGGGGGGGGGGGGGGACTCACAACGAAAGATAAACCGTAAAATCCTCAGTGTTACATTTTCCATTTGTAACTCGATACAGTGTAGGTCATTATTGCACACTATTTACAGCAGCAATGTTTCAAATGCTGGCTCTCATTGGTAGATAAGTCCATTCAAATAGGATGTCCCGGGTGAGCCGACCCATCAAACAGATTAACATACAGTAGAGCTTCAATCCTCTCTCCCCTCCTCATTTGTGTCCATCACTGCAGTTGCAGTGACCTTTTTGGTGTCGGAAAATACTGTACTGTAGTAAAAGAATTTTAGCGCTGTGTATCCAATGTTTTGCATGTTTCCACATGTCATGAATCCAGACTGCAGTACTTTGTTGACCCACAAACCCGCATTTTTAATCCGACTAAGCACTCGGTAGAGAGAGATCAGAGGACATGAGAATGATTCCTAAGGGCCTTGATTAACTAAGTCCATAATTATTGTCTCGTCAGCTATCATCTGTATTTATACATTTTCTTAATTACTACTGATGTGTACTTCTTAAAAGAAGTATACAGTATATTTTTCATCACCTGATTCTATAATTGACCCCTGCTCTCTTTTTTCCCCTGTCTCAGGATGACACTGACTGGCACCCTGTAGTTTTCCTGCCGGCCCGCCCACATTCACCATGAGCATTATTCAAGACAAACTAGGCAATGAATACCTGCGCTCCAATGGGGGCATGGACTCCAACTTTGGCCCCGCCGGGATGATCATGTTCAGCCACCTGCCCCCGGTGACCAGCTTCACCCGGCTGGCCGCCCAGTCTGTCATGCAGGACCTTCCGCCCCAGGAGATGATCTTCAAGAAGGAGCGGGACTCGCCTGACTGCAGCATGGGCGCCCTGGGGGCCGGTCTTGTGGGGTGTGGGGGGGTGGGAGACTATGTCCACGCCATGGGCATCAAGCAGGAGAAGCTGACGGAGCACGATTACCGCCTGCCGCTGTACCCCGGAGGACCCGGCAAGAGCACGGAGCTTCTGGAGGTGTCTGTGGGGAACCACCAGAGCCTGCTGGTACATGACCTCAGCATGGGCAATGTAAGAGTCTGACCAGTACATCGACACAGACACAGTCAAAAATCGACATTAAGGCAGAATATATATATTAGTATTTTTTACTAGTGTAGTTGATGCTCTAGAGTCTAGAATCTAGAATCTCTAAATGCAACACATAATATTGTATTGTATTTATTTATTGTATATATGGGGAGTCACACGTAGCAAAGGCTATGCGATCGGGACTCGAACCCATGACATGCTGTCACGCTACATTGTAGCCTAGGTGTCCCGACCACTAGCGAGCCAGGCCTGTTTTTTTTGTACAATGTTTTTTTTACTCTTACAAGAATAATACGAGTGGTGAAAAGGGCGAATAATTGTTGGTGATTATTATTGTGGGCTCGAGTAGGGAGCCCACTTTAATTGTATTTACTATAGTATTTTCTATAGTTATTATTATTACATCTAATGCTGAATGGGTGCTGAACTTGTCAAACAGCTGATATTTAAAAGAGGCTGGGGGAGGAGCCTGAGAAAGGAGGGGAGGAGGCTGTGTGGGGCATGCGATGCAATGGTGTTATAAATCTGCTGGAGGCGTGACATGCAAATTATAAATCACCCCCCTCCCTCCACTGCCACCTCTTCTCTTGCCAGAAGGATGATGTCATCCAGACTCTGCATGAATGAAAACATCTTGGCAAGCGCATGGGTGTCTACTTCTTTGAGATTTCACTTAATTTTACACACACACCTTTGTGTAACAATAGATGGGCTTTGATGGTGGACAGGGTCTCGATGTTGATAAAAAAAATGAGACTGTCCTGCAGTTTGACAATTTTTCACATGCAACTTGAGTGAGGAGATTTTATGTGAGAACAAGACTGCAGAGTCCTGTTTGCCTGTCTGGCAGCACAAAGAAAACATAATGAAGGAAGAATTTCAGTCCTGCTTATATAATTAGGATAAAAACGTGCTCACACTGATGAGAGGTGTTTTGAGGAAAATAATTATTTTCATTTTGTCATGCTCCCCAAATCTTGTGCCTATTCTCAGCATATGAAGGAAAAAGGAGATCCGTACACTGTTCTCAGCATAACTACATGTGTGTGAGCATGTAGCCATTTTTGCAAACCCTGAGGCTTGTGCTTTTTAGGTCGAGTAAGTCAGACTTTGTTTTGGCTGGACTGGCTCCTAATGTAGGCTAATCCCAATGACTCGGTTGATATTTGAGAACTTCTGCATGTGAGTCCGGCATTCTACTTATCCCCATATGGCACTGGAGAGCAGCCTATTCACATAATATAAAGTTTAATTTAATTCAGTTTCCAGGGGTTCCCAAGATAAATTATTGATAGTTGGGAACCAAATCATACTTTACCTGTCTGTAATTCCAAGAATGTACAGATGGAACATTCCCATTACTTTGTACACTCTGTTAACTTAATGCTGAGGTATTTATTGTGTCCCAAAAAATATCAAATGGATGTCTGTGTCATAAAGCATCTGAAAGGACCCCCAGGTCTTTGACATTTAAACAATTGAAATTCACTGTTCTACCAAATGAACTACATAGATTCTTTGACGATACATTCTCACATAGGCTCTCATTCTGAATGTTGCGTTTAAAAACAACACTATTAAGTGAAGTCTGATATCCCTCGACTGAGGGGGGGATTTCCCTTTGGTTGCGTGCGTGGTAGATGTTTGGTTTTCTATGTGGGAGACCTGGGTTAGAATCCAGGTGTTTAAATTAGACTAGAGGCTTGGTTTCCTGCTAAGTGAATGTATCGGAGTAGCCTTGCCTGAATTCCAGAAGCCTAATTTCTAGCATTAGACTTGGTGGATGTTTTGATTTTCTTTGCGGCATTCAAATCTAGGTGGTTGCATTGCCACCAAAGTGTCCATAATATGTTTGTTTTGGACTCAAGGCCGTAACCTTCAATCAGCTTATTTCCATTTGTCTCTCTGCTCTCAACGCCTCTCCCATTGTCATTGTCACAGCTGCCAAGTCGCTTAGGAAAGGAGCCCAGTGTGAGAAAAGGTCGAAGGTCAAACGGTGATGGACAGGAGGCAAAGCCCAGGAAGAAACGAAGCGAGGCAAGGGTTGGTTTTGTCCCCATTCTAACTTTTAGTAATTAATTTGAGAACACTTATCTAAATTAATGCACACATAAAATTCAGCAAAATTAATTACAATCCTTACTTATTAGGTATATGATGATAACTATATTGTATTAATCCCCAGAGGGGAAATTATCAGTGCATAACATTATATCCAAATATAGACAGCAAAACAGAGAAGAATTATGCATATGAATGCATAACATGTCACTCAACATTCCCAAATGTACAAATAGCGGATCTATAGGTCCATAGCGTGGCACCGTGAGCTTGTAGATCTGCGATTTGTGAAAAATCATGAAAATGTGGCACAAATCTTTTAATATATATTTTTTCAGAGCAAACGTTTTTAACAAACAACATATTTTCAGATGGGGGTCCACAGCCAAATGCAGATAATTCTAGGGGTCCTTGACATGAAAAAGGTTGAGCGCCACAGACAGAAACATAGGTTTTTCAGAAAACTGTTTGGATTCAGAAGACATTTTATAGAATATAGTGTCGGGACTAAATGGGTTAATATGAATGTAAAGTTTTGAGTTTAGTCTGTCATGAAAATGGTTCAGCTCCTGAGGAGTTGACTGTCTGCATCTGACACAATGTTTCTCCTTGGTCTGTCTGTAGCAATCAATGATGTTGGACGCAGATGGAGGTAGCATGTCGCCCGGCTCCAAGCCACACATTTGTGAGCACTGCAATGCATCCTTCAGAAGCTCCTATCACTTACGAAGACATGTCCTCATCCACACAGGTATTGAAGATAGAGGATAGTTTCCACACAGTAAAATGCTCAGTTTTAATTTGACTCCAAAGAGTTTACAAAGGGAACTAAATGGATTCTTGCGGGTCCAGGTTCCAGTTCTACACACTTGAGAGTTAAATGGAAGCAAAATGACAATTTGGTAGCGGTTTGGGTTGTGCAGTTGTTACTCAAAATATTGCCGTGGTATCTTCAATAGTTGATACATTTTGGAATATCAATTTCTAATCAATGGAGCATCTTCAATGATATATCATTGAAGATATCTCGCCAATATTTGGAATTACATCATGGCAAGGTAACTACATACCAAGAGAAAGAATAGAACTGGCACATCCACTGGAGGGCAGGTGCAGGACTAACAATGGGTCTGCACACTGTAACTTTGTAAAGCTCCCAGTCAAGGGTTTATTATAGATTAACGTTTCTTCATCAGAACTACACAACCCAAACCTCTACTAAAGTGTAATTTTGCTTTAACATGACAATTTACTGTGCATAGCTTCTTTTGTATTATTATTGATTTGTTCTGCCTTTTACCTTTCTTGTTTAAGGGGGGTGTAAATCATATTGTATTCATGGAATTAGTCTGTCCAAAAGTCAATGCTCTTGTACAGAATAACATACAAGGGCAGAATTGTATACAAAAGAATAGAATCATCTTTATCTCCTGGTTCACCAAACAACCATATAATTGCAAAACCATATCTTGCTATCCTTTGGATAATGAAAATATACTGTATATAATATTATGTCATGTTGCATTATCGATTTTATTTTCTGGCCCTAATCTTGTCCACCATTCCTGCTCTGATCTGGTACAGAGCTAAATGATATTGTTCTCTCAATAATAAAATGGTATGCCTGAAGAACATTAGAATGATTAGTGGTTAAATCCTCAGGTAATATTTTTTAACTATTAACCTATGATACAAAGGCACATTGAAATAACAGCTATGGGTGATTTTCAAGCCAGAAGTGATGCATAAGTACGTTTCATGTTCAGTTAATTGTTTTATACAAGCAATTTATTAGTTTAAAGTTGCCCTATGTAACTTTCCACTTCTAATTGAACCCCTGTGCAAGTCATGAATTACCATTGAGCAAATAAAGCCTGCCTGTTTGCTCAAGGATTGAGCATTTAATCATGTAAGATCCGGAGTACTAGTTGGATTAATTGATTTGATAAGTAATCTTATCAGTCTTTATTTTAATTATTATTAAGCAGTGTAAGGGTACGTTTACAGTGTCTGCCTTAAAAAAAACAATGAAAGCCTATGGGAAATGACAAAGGCTGCACAAGGCACTTTTCTTGGCTGAGCAGCAGTACTCTTTCAAAAGCTGAGAATAGTTACACTTTTTGAGAAATGCTCTCATGAAAGGAGCTGCTTTTTATCAGCTGACCAATCACAACAAAACTTGTGGACATTTACAAATGTGGAGCTGCTCGTCTGTCGGCCGTGGAGGATGTCACGCACGTCGCACACCCATACAAGACGACCACCAGCGTCGTCCCTCCAAAGCAAGTGCATCGCTTATTCGACATCTTATTAGATATTTGGCAAAATACAAAGCTAAAATGCTGAGCCACTAATCCAAGCTGATCAGCCAGCAGAAAAAGCACTTTTCTTCACAAAAGGTGGATATTGTGAAACCTGTGTGATACCCTATGACAGACCACCCGATTCGACTGTTATCAATAGACAAGACCGAGTGATAACGATCAGTTTTCGACGAGTATGGGCATGCTCTGCCCGACTGATAAAAAAACCCTGACAGGATTAAGGTTGGTGAACATGCGTTAATTGCGAACGCAGTGAGCACTTACTATGAGACCTAGCAGATCATGTCTGTCTGTCTGTCTGTCTGTCTGTCTGTCTGTCTGTGTGTGTGTGTGTGTGTGTGTGTGTGTCTGTCCCGCTATCCAAATATGGAGTGTGTTGCATCAGCAATCACTCAGCTCCATATATGGGCACAAAAGGGGCCAGGTCCACTCAGCTCCATATATGGGCACAAAAGGGGCACCATATAAGGAGTCCCCAAAGCAGCTATACGTCCAAAACCCAAATATGTACGAGCTGCGTTCGCTTCCCGCGTTTGCGCGTCTTACTCGTATTAGGACCGCGCTGCGACATGCTTGCGGTTAAGTTTAGGGGAGGGTATGAGGATTCTTGTCATTTTCAGTAGGCTCCCAGCATGTCCAGTAGACCTGACTAGACCGATATGATCGGTTAACGTGTCATCAACGCCAATTGCAGCCTGTAGGCTCCAGACGAGCCGATCGGCTAGATAAGATCGGCGTAATAAGTAACCTACTGGGAATTATCGGTTGATTTTCGGTCGAAACGGCTGGACAGACAGGTAATTTATATATCCATCATCGATGCTCTTCATCCGTCAGTAAACATTTTTCTGTCATCTCTTTATCACCTTCATTTGAGGTCTGATTTGAATGAAACTTAATACAGGGGTTCACTTGAAGTTTGTTTTTCAGCATTTTGTGCACCATAACACTGTATCTGTGGTCTGGTTTATTTATAAAGAAGTCACTGGGACTCGCTGTAACATTACTGCCAACCAGCTTTCTTGAGATATAAAATAATATAGAATATCATTATAATATAGACGGCGTGTTATGCGCCATATTTGTTTGTCTACTGAGAACATTTTTTATTGACATTTATTGTCCTTTTCTCTCTTTTCACAGTAGTGATATTATTGTTATACGAGGGTAGAATCCATTATAACCACATAAAAAATAACATTTGGTCATATTTCAGGTGAAAGGCCATTCAGGTGCAGTCAGTGCAACATGAGCTTCATCCAGAAGTACCTTCTCCAACGGCACGAAAAGATACACAGTGGTGAGTGTTGCAGAACAGCCATTCATTTAACAGGCTGCACATAGTCTGTGAAATACTGATGCATTCAGTGAACCTTAACTTTCAGCATTTTTTATAGTTGCCGTCTGTCAGAAACCTCATCTCCTGTTTTTCTTTTACCCCATATATAATATATATATATATACTTTATATAATATGTACCATATATATAATAATATGATAACAAAGGAACGTTTTGGACATACAAGGTTTCCACCCCGACAGCAACTATAATATAACCTGGACATGTGCTGTTTTGGGCAGGAGAGAAGCCCTTCAGCTGTGATGAGTGCAACATGCGCTTCATTCAGAAGTACCACATGGAGCGGCACAAGAGGACGCACAGTGGAGAAAAGCCATACAGATGTGAGACCTGCCAACAGGTTAGTGAGCCTTCAGGGGTGTTCAAAAAGTTACTTGTTGAGTTTCCATCCGGATGAAGTATTAACTGAACCAGATTCTTTAAGCATTCGTGTGGTATTTGTGTTCCTAGACACATTTTGCTGTTATTACTTGATTCAAACTAAGCATATATGTGCTTTGCAGTATTTTTCCAGGACAGACCGATTGCTTAAGCACAAGCGAACCTGTGGAGAAGCCATAAAGAAGGGCATGGAGCCGGGAATGCTGGACCTGGGATGTGCAGACATGGGCCACGGCAGCTATGGAATCACTCAGGGAAATGCCGGTACGACCGGCAGAAAGAGGGGACGGTCCAAAAACCCCGGAGAGGCAGGGGAGCGCAAGAGGAAGAAGGGTGCTGGAGGAGGAGGAGCAGCAGCAGCATTAGCTGCAGTGGGGGGGTTGGGGGCCTCACACGTTCATGGTGCGGTATCTGGAGGATACGGAGTCCATGACTACTCTGTGGAGAATCAAACGGTGTCCTCCTCTACTGAACCAGGACCCAGCATGCACCAGGGCCGAGCTCCAAAGATGGCATTCAAGAAGGCCAATCGTAAAGGCCTGGACAAGGTGGGGCTGGGTCAGTCCAGGCCGGATTCCATGGAGCAGAGCGGTGGGATGGACAGCCTTGGCCTCATGCAGCCCAACAGCGCCAAAGCGGGCCCCACCAGCAGCAATTATGATGATGCCATGCAGTTCCTCAAGAAGAGACGCTACCTTCACGCGGCAAACAATGCAACCACACCATGTGTAGGGGTGGTGTCCGCTGGGGCCGGCAATGACTATGATGTCAACAACCACCTGGCAAGCCAGCAGTCAGTCATCCAGGGTGTGGTTTCTGGTGTGATGGACAACGATGCGCCCCTGAGCCTGCTGGACTCCTCCATGGGGGTGGACAAGCACGACAAGTCTGGCATCCCTGACGAGGTGCTGCAGAGCCTGTTGGACCACTACACTCAGAAACCCGATGGCTCGCACCACGACGTCCACTTCGACATCAGCGACCAGCATGTGGAGCTTCATCCGCATCCGGACGACGGGCGGGACATGGGCCACGACACCCCCAGCCCGTCCGGAGACAAGACCGTCATCATGCATGAGTACTCTCGCTTCCTACTGCAGGCCTTGGAGCGCACCAGCCACAGTGCCAGCTTCCCCCTGGGCCCAGCGCCTCCCACCTCCGGCCCGTTCACCAGCTCCCACCCGGGCAACCCCCTTTACTCCGACAAGAATATCTACACTACTTCCCCTCTGGAGTGTGGCTACGGCCAATCGGTGGCCTCCCCCTCCTTACCCTCCTCTGTGCCAAAGTCTCACTTTGCAATGCTGTCAAGCTCCTCGCCGCAGCACAGCTTCCACCTGAGCAGCCTGGAGCCTTCCACACACCAGCAGCTCACCCCGTCTCAGGAGCTCACCGACCAGATCGAGAAACAGCACTCCTCCTCCTCCCCTCCTTCCTCCTATCAGATCAGCCCGTCTGACCTGAGCAGCCACAAGGACCAGCAGCCGATCAAGAACGGCACCACTACGGTTTTCACTCTGGCCCCGTCGCAGGACCTGGCCTCTCTGGACAACTCCTCAAAGCCTTCCTACCAGATAGAGAACTTTGCCCAGGCCTTCGGGTCCCAGTTCAAGTCGGATGGGCGTGGCTTGTCTTACGGCACTGACTCGGGTGGGGAGGTGGACCACAGGATACGGACAACTGTGTCTGAATTCTCAGGGTATAGCAGTTTGTTAGCTGACGTCAACGAGCCAGTAAGTACAGGTTCCAAAACCCCAACAAGCCAAAGCTACAGATGAGGGGCGCTGTGAGAGGGAGAATGTTCTGTTGTTGAAAGTTCATGTTTTTGTTTTTAAAAAGAAAATGTTTTGTAGTGCTCCTATTTTATTATTATTGTTATTATTATTTTTTTAAGTGACGTTTTATTTTAATTATTATACTGCCGCTATGTTTATAATATGCCCACTCCTCTTCCCAGGATGAGCCTGCTTGGCCTACCTACAAATGCAATTTGTTTCAGAATCCTTTTCCTTTTTCTTTTTTTTTTCTTTTTTTTTTCAAAGCTAACTACAGTATGTAACAAGTCTGTTTTTATTCATTTCATATTAGTGTCAGTAGGTCTGCTTGTTAATCGTTAGGTTAAAAAGTACTTTTTAAGCGAGCATAGAGTAGCAATGGACTTGTTTCGCTTCCCATGAGCTGACATGTGTTTTAGCAATCAACGTTACAATTGTAAAAAATATGACGCGATGGCAGGGAATAGCCCAGAACTGAAATAGCAAAAACAAACAAAAAAAAGGTTATTGTCTGTTACAAGGTTAAAAGTATTACTCAGGAAAAAAGTGTAAATGGAGAAGCCAATGAGGTGCATTGTGCGCTCATTTCAATGGTGTAAGTTTGCAACTTCAAAAGGATTATTTTTTTCTGTTATGTATAATTCCTTGGTGAGTGAGTGTGACAATAACGGACTGCCGCCAGCTCACTTACACTGAAAACACTTTCCACTTGGCTATATAGAGATTATGGTACTTTCTTGTCAATGTGAAACTCACGTTTTCTTCAATAAGGGCCATATATATATTTATAAAAATATATATTATGTAAAATAACAGATTTAATCATTCTGGGGAACTGCCAGGTGAAGTAGAGGAAGAAAGGGGGGTTGTTCAGGGAGTAAATGTTGTCCTTGTTATTTTTTTGGAGAACAGAAGTGATGCTAGGGCTTTTCTTTGGCCAATAGAGGTTGCTGTTGGACAGCGGTAGAATGGCCTTCCCCTCCTCACCCCCTCTTCTTCCAAAAGTCTCTTTCTTTAAAAGAATCCAATTAGCACTTTGAGCCGTTTATTACATCACGTAAACCACCCTGTTGAATCGAGAAAGCTCAAGCGGAACAGAAAGCGGAATGGCTTTCGAAAAATGATGTCTGTTGGTTTTGGGTGAATACAGATAAGGGTCTCTAGGCTTGATCATGTCCTGGTCTGTGATTGCAATGCCCTTTGTTTGGATGGCATGCTTTTTATGGTATGTTTGGGTGGGTTGGGTGGGGTTTATATGGACCAGTGGGAGGGTGTGGTCATGGTGGGATTTCTTTTTAAATTAACGTCTTTTTATCCTCATATTTAGGGAAGGGTTAGATAACGGGAGGTGGGTGGGGGTCTTTTTGAGGAAAATTATTAACATATAAACGGGATAATGTAAAATAAATTCAATGCCCCTAGTTTTAGTTTTAATTGTTACCCAGTTTAGCGGCTTTTTCTTTATTATCAAATTTGATGACACATGTTAGTGAATGAGTATTTCTTCTGCTGTTGCTGAAGCAGCCCAATATGAGGAAAGGGTGACTGGCTAAATTGAACTCATTTGTAACGAGCTGAACTCCTCCCATGTGTTGGCATTACCACCATGTGTATTCTTCCTCAGATATTGGTCGCCTGACCCTGGGTGATGGAGTCAGCGAAATACGTTATCGAAAGGGTTCTTGCTGTCCACAATGATTTAAAAAAATATAAACTGTGCATTTCTTTTTAGTAAATCCAACAATAATTGCACTGTCTTCCATAATTAAAACTAGCCTTCAGTGTTGGATATGAAAAAACTCTTGCTGATTCAGTTTCCCAACGCTGTTGATCCCCCAATGCCCTCTTGTGTTAAGCAATCATGAAACATGGCTGAATGACTGCAACATTGTAATATCATAGGGAACAGTGACTGACCACTAGTTATGTGCTATGTTGAATGGGTGCGGGGTGAACAATTATACGAATTTGCCTATCATATACCTCATATCGCTGCAAACCAGGGACAAAAGGAGTGAAGATTTGATGTATGTAGCAGAAATGCTGTTTTTAAAATGTCATTTTCTTCTGTGTTACTATTTTAAACAGTTGTGTAATTGACTTTTACTTGACCTCTGTTAAGAGCTGTTCTTGCGGTAAATGTCTAATGCCTACCAGTGTTCAGTCTACAATTGGAACTCCTTTGTCACAACCATAAAACTATTTAATATTGCCATATTGTTGCAATGCGTATGCTTTTTGTTTACAAAGAAATGTACAAACACTACATCTTAATTTTAACCCCCTTATCATTCGCATGATTTTTATTTTCTATCGTCTTTCTCCCTTTTCTTATCACCACCAAATTTGTAGCTGATATTATCAATTTTTATTTTCTCAGTTTCTTGTGAACATTGTTCACAAAGCTGTACTTGTCCAATTAATTGATTAGGGAAAAAAATAAAAAATGCTGTTATCAAGGACCTTTATTTTCATTCCTTATTTGGTGTGAAATTCTAAGTTTACATGTGTCTAAGATAATTTTTGTTTTGACAGTAAAAGGAAATGTTTACCATTACCACCTATCAAGGGTGTGTGTAAATTGAATTCAAGCTTTCTATATGCTGAACAGTGATGCTTCTCAGTATTGCATATGATATGATTGCATAGACCCTTTATTCCATACAGGCCCATGACCTTTACGGAAGCTTTGCAGATAGATTTTGGCGTACTTTTTTTTATAGATTAAACGGCATAGTCCTTTTATGAGTTTAACATCAATTGATATTTTAAAAGTAATTGACTAGTAATTGCCTAGTTTGACATTCATAGCTGTTCGGTTGTAAATTCTAAATTACATTGGTGTTTATAACGATAACAATATGCATTAACAATTCTGTTACAGGCCATAGACAGCCCTTCACCATAGAAGGCTGCGCTTCCATCAAGACAATTCGACAGCTCAACATTGAGGTATTCAAAAAATAGCTGGTGTGGAGGGTGGTTTACAATTTACATAGTGTTACATAAGTGTTCGGTTACTTCAATGCACTTCCCATAAATTAATTTAAACCCCACACCCACAGGTGTGTATTTGTATAGCAGCAATGATGTGCTTATGTTGTCAAACATTATTTTGCTATGGCTACGGCATGGTGCGTTGCTATGACGTACCTTACTATAGTACACGTTTTGCCCATATTTAAATCTGTTTTATTTCTTTCACAGCATCAAATTACTTTTTAAACAATAAGTTGTTTGTTTCCATATAAAATACTTCACTAATGACTATATTGCATTATACAGTCATGTAATCTACATTATGTGATGTCAATACTACATACCCAATTACCCATGACTTGCCTTACATATTGTCTGTCGGGTAACCTCTGTTACTTTTCAGGATTCAAACAAACGCGTTGTTTCACGTCACATTTAGACCTTGTAGATCTGCTGCTTGTAATGCTGTTGTGTGTGATGCTGTAGTATGATCAAGTATAGGGCAAAAAGTTTGAATATGTTGATAAGAAGTTTCGACAGCAGCAATATACTGTAATCACATACCCAAACCAACATGATTCATAGGTTGATACAGGCTTTTCCTATGTAAATAGTACTCCACTTTATTTACCTATGCTGTAGGCCTAAAGGCTGTGTCATGATTACTTGGTAGGTATTGGGTGTGAGATTGACCGGTCAGATGGGACAAACGATAATGTTGTGTCATGATTACTTGGTAGGTATTGGGTGTGAGATTCACCGGTCAGATGGGTACAAACGATAATGTTGTGAAGGCACAGAGGAGCATCAAAGATATTGTACTTAAATATTTAATCAATAGACCACCGAAGTCCTAACGTCACTGTCAGTAGAGGGCGCCAGTACACATTTTTATTTGCATTGAAATCCCCATAGGGGGATTTTAGATCATATAAGAACTGTTTCAAAAATAAACCGATCATCCCGGCCTTTTCACTCATATGGATATGAAGCATCAACTGAAGGTGGAAATGTACAAATATACCCAAAGAGTAACACAATAAGTGCTAGAAACGAGTCAACATTTAAATATATTTAATGTTTCGTGGTTACTACGAGGTGAGTCACTGCCAGCTGAGCTTACGTCAACGAGGAATCTCAAGAACGCGATGTGTTGACAGCTGGGCATGACGTATATTTAATATTAGCAGCGACATTGCTTTCATACCCTTGTAGTTTCAAGGCTTTTGCGGCCACATTAATTCCATTTTCTCCAGAAACTGAATTTCTTGTGAACTGTATCAGAATGGACATCATTAACGACAGCCACACCCCTGACAGAAAGGCCGGGATGATCGGTTTATTTTTCAAACACAGACTACAGTTCTTATATGAATGAAGGGACCTAAAATCCCCCTATGGGGATTTCAATGCAAATAAAAACATAAAGAAACCTGTGGACTGGCGCTGTCTACTGAAAGTGACGTCAGACTTTGGGTGCTCTATTCATGGCAATCATTGAGGCACTGATTAGGTGAAAACCTTTCTCAAATTTGAAATCATTCAAATTTGAAGTCATACATGTATCAAAGTAGGTGACTGACATATACTGTAGATGACCACATGAAGTCTGAGATCCACATTGGAGTCACACTCGACCCATGTGGATCCCAAAATCCACATGGATCCTTTGTGTAACTACAAGATGTACAGTACTGCTCCTTGCAGTGTACATGTATTCAACCCCAGATACAGTAGTTGCCAAGTGGAAAATCAACATCAGGTAGGGACAAATGTTGCAATTATCCAAAATCGGATAAGAGTAAGGTGCGTCAATACTCCTGAATTGTATACCTTTCACCATAAAACATTTAAAATATCCTGATAGGAAATACAAGTTGGTCATCCTTGGTCAAACAATGATAAGGTATAATCAGAAGCCTGACATTTCTAGTGGACTATTTATAGCTAGTTTTTATATTACTGGCACGTATTACTGGCACATGAAATTGACTAGAATGTGTTTCTACCACACAAACTTTGGAATGTGTTTTGTACAAAGTCAGTTTTGACCCCAATATATTGGTCATTGAGAGCTCATGGGAACACTTATTTTCTAGTCCAATATACAGTAGGCCTACTGTACTGCAGTGGTTTTCATTAAAATTCAATGGGCAAAACTAAATCTGAAGATAGAAGATCTACAAGCTTTTACTGAGCATGTAG
The DNA here is from genome assembly GCF_963924005.1 of Protomyctophum bolini. Taxonomy (NCBI): domain Eukaryota; kingdom Metazoa; phylum Chordata; class Actinopteri; order Myctophiformes; family Myctophidae; genus Protomyctophum; species Protomyctophum bolini. The sequence goes on from NC_137872.1 coordinate 29,930,195, forward strand.
ATTACCCCCCCCCCCCCCCCCCCATTTCTTTCTTCCATTTATGACAAATTGTGAAAATAAATAAATTACAATTAAAACCGTTGCCTATAATCGCATACCAGAAATAGGGATGCCAGGATGGAAGTGGTAAAAGGAATTAATCCTAAACTACACCTGGGCTTGTCTCATGAGTCATGACACACCACTGCTGTACCGTACCCTATGCAGACTGTAGATGTTGCAATCCTTTTAGTCACCTCTCCTCTATACACCTACACCTCTATAGTGGAATTATCACCACCTTCATAGTCAACAAGACTTAATCACCTAGATGAGATAGGCCTCATATCATTTTATAATTGGTTTTACTTCAAAGTAAAAGGGACTTCCTTCGTGTAATTAATAGTATGAAATAAACAAATTTACAAATATGTTCAGAAATAAAATCACAAATAAGAGTGAAACTAACAAATGTCAAGAATACACAATGAAGTGTATAAAAATGTACAAATTGGGAATGTAGCATAGTATCCTCCTGGTGGTTATATAGACGGTGTGAATATGAATAATAATTATGTGCATTAACATTACATTAGGTAATGTAACGTTAACTGAAAGTAGGATAGGTAACCAGAGCATCTTAAGCTCATGTTTAGGGTGGTTTCCACTTTGCCTGGCTGATGTCAACCAGGCAAAGTGGCAAAAAATCAGCCAGGCAAAGTGGCAAAAGATCAGCCAGGCAAAGTGGAAACCACTTTGCCTGGCTGATGTTTGGTCTGCAGGTCTCTCCCACACAGAAGTCCCAGGTTCAAATCCAGGTGCTTACTTTGGCTTAGTGAAGAAATAAAAGACTTGCACGGAATGTTTGTTTACCTCTTCCTCCCACCATGGCTGGCTGCAACCATTGGTAACCACTTTCAAAAGAAAATGCCTAATTACTGTGCAGTGGTATAGTGTGGAAGGTGTGTTATGATTATCTACTGTGAATTGTTTCACCAAATAGTTTTTGTTTATTATTCATGTCGAGTTTCAAATGTAATCCTATAACCTGCCATGTTGTGCACCAAACGGGTGTTGCAAACAAATTAATTAGTTCTACAAAAATCTGACTGATTGAAACGCCTGTGTTTGGTCCTCAACATGGCAGGTTATAGGACTACATTTGAAACTCATGACAGGCAGCCATGTTGGAAGATAGAGAACTATACAAATGTTCCAGTTAAACTTAAATTGTCCAGCTGTTGCTGTCATATTGGACAAAACAAATATGCTGTTGCTTTTGGTACATTTATTTAAATAATTTGTTTCATGTGTGACTATGACGTTTATATACCATGCTAACTTTTGAATCTATTTGTATAGTCTTGCACATTAAATCAGAAAAACACAACAATATGATTAAAAATGTGTATTGTTACCCATTGTACAAGTAGGCCTGTAACAGCTAATGAATGGGTTTCAACTCCTTAACAACAATAAAACAATAACATAACATATAGCCTAACCAACACTATAGTATACCGTACTACATAATAAATAGTAGGCTAATTAAAATATATAATTTTGCTATATACAATTGCAAATAAAACTCAAATGTTTTTTGTTACATTTTGTCCAGAATACCGAGCCCATATTTGCCATCCTATAGGCATGCATCACAGAATTAATACATTCATGGTCAAACAACAATATAGCACAACTATAGCCTGTCAACTATCCCATATTTATTTACTCAAAAGAAAGTAGTTCACTGAAACTTTTCTCTCTTTTTTTTACATTCACAATATTAGCCATTAGGCCAAATGGCTAACTTCTGTGGCACTACTAAATGCAAATAAGGCAAATAAAAGCTTAAAGGACCACTTTTCAATAGGTCCTCACTAATAATCATGATACTTTACTTTACTTTATTATGGATGCACATTAGCACTTGCAAACACGTAGCTATTCTTCCTGGGGTCCAGTACACAAAAACACCATCATTCACCACAACATACAAATACACAAAACATACAATGGTTCACTTACAAAGGATAAGAGTTACATCTCAAAACAATTGTAATTTTGCATTTTCATAATATCATTTCATCATAGAAAGGTTGGAAAGGGGTTTCCATACCTTCATAGCTCCATATACATTTTCCAAACACATCAATCCCTTTTTCCTATGTCATAAAATGTACTAAAAACAACATAAAAAACAATAAACAAATATAAATTCAAATAAAAACACATCAATGGAATTAATATGGTTAAACACAGATCAGTCAGGTTCATGAAATATTGGAAGATACCTTTTTACCATGATTTTGAAACCTTCTTTTGTGTTGTGTGGGGAAAAAAAAGAAAATCTACTCATGTGTTCATATAGGCTGTGGGCAGTTCAGAAATCCGTCCACCAGTGACATCATCGATGGGGAATCCACGCTAATAGAAACTGCAGGCTTTCTGCAATGAAAAATAAATAAAAATCTAAACATTTTTGTGAAAAATTATTGTTAAAAAAAAATCTGCCTAACGATGATGTCACTAGTGGACGGGTTTCTGAACTACCCACAGCCCTCATATGAGACACAGACTGAGTACAAAAATGGTGCCATTGTATCATGATTATTAGTGAGGACCTATTATGAAGATGGGTATAGCTACATTTTTAATCTACCATATTAAAACTTTAATTGATTGATTGATTGATTTAGTATAGCTTCTGTTTGATACCATCTACTCAATACAGAATTGATGTAGACATTACACTTACTTACAGTATATTAAATTAACGTCGACAGACTACAATAGCTAAAGTAAAAAAAGTGTATAGGCCTATGGAAAAGACAGGTAAACTAAATGTCATCGACATCATCATGACATTAATCTGCATAACAAGCTGGAGGCGGGCGGAGGGCTTAGTTTACTTTTACAATGAGGAAGAATCACGGACGGAATGACAGGCGCACATGACAGGCACCCTCCCATGAGAAGGGAGGGACTTTAGCATTTAATGCTCTGAGAGCCGTCTAAGCGCTCATAGACTGATGACCTACCTGTAGCACACGCACTGCGCGGCCAAGTGCGTCTCTGTGCCAAGACCGTTACAACGGGAGTAAAGCGGACACCGTCACTTCCCAGCATTCGCACAAAAGCCCTAAAGATGTTACTGGGTCGTGTGGTTGTTGGCGTTCTCTTGTGTACGTTTGCTAGAGGTGAGTCATGTTTTACAACTTTTCAAATGTAGCCTATTCTTAATGTGCAAGTAAAAAAAAGAAGAGGCTATTTTAGTCCAACTTAACATGGCTTGAAAACAACTTTGATTGCATGGGCTATAGTAGGCTAGTCGTCTGTGACGACAGTTAAGAAGTGCATCTATTGAGTGTTTTAAAAATCGGACATTACAGCAACTGAGCAACATATTAAAAAAAACTACAAATGAAGGTCTACTCTAGACTAGTATAGGCAACCTTTCTGTATAGTTTCAAGAAAACAAAAATCCCCTCATTCTTTAAAAAGAAAAAGAAAGAAATCAGACTGAAGACTTTCAAGACTGACTCACTCACTGCTCCTCCACTGTGACTCAGTGCTCATGGGGTGGACAGCTGTCACGGACAGGACACCAGGCAAACAGGTCTCCATGACCACTAGAACGCTAGCTTGGGGTGAAAATTCAGTCAACTGTCTCCCACAGAACAGCAATGCCAATGTGATGACAATTCAGTGAGTGTAATTGGTTTTAAGTGCAAGCCTACTCCGACAAAGTGTATTCTAGCATCTGGATGTGGTGTGGCAGTGTGCTGAAGTTGCCTGAAGGATTTTGATTAGCCCACTGAACAGAAACTGTGATATCTATTGTGAATCAATTGGTCATCATAGTCGCTTATTTAGATCTGCTTTGAAAAGCCCCTCTTTCTTTTTTAAAGCCCATGGATGTGGAAAGGGCTGAGAGTCAAAGGTTACTGGCCTTAACGGGGAAAAAGACTCAGTCATGTACCAGGGTGGGTCTTTCTGCTTGTTGTTGCCCACGGCTAATTTTTTATGGGTTCCAGCTCCTGTCATGTATTTAAGAGCTCTTGAGATGGGGAGAGTGTGCGAGAGAAAGAGAGAGCTAAAGAGGAGTTGAAGGAGGCTCTGGCATGGGGCATGACTGAGTGTGTGTCTATAGGCAGCAGTAAAGAGGTGCAGATGAAAGGGTCTCCCGGGGCTTGCGATCGTACTCTCCTGTGTCTGGCGCCACACATGCATTTGCATGTGGCCCCTGCAAGAGGGGAGTCAGAGGCGAAGAGAGCATGCCAATGTCTCCGTTTCCTGTCTTCATATCTCCTCCCTATGTCATAGTTTGGGAGCTATAGTCATCATTAGGTCATCATTAATGGCGGTTATGACGCATGCATCCCAGGACTACAGGAGAGTTGACGGAGAGCACAAAAGTCAAGCACAGCAACATACCAAACCACAGGGCTTTGTAGTTTTCATCTTGTTCTTATTAATCTAAGTAATAAGCAGAGAGTGGAAACGTCAAGCACCTGATTATCAAATAGTTGATTGTTCATTCTTGTCATCACCCAGCTTCCCCTTCCACTTGTTTCCTTATATTTCAAATTTACTTTCTGTGGAGGCTCTTTTTGGCAAATCTAAGCGTCACAATAAGTATTGTTTAATTTCATACTCTTAATACCAGTACTTATCATACTTAGTAGCAGTAGCAGGTTCACACTTTTGATTTATTGCTGCATTTATTTGTTTATTAATATATATTTTTTACTTGTGCTTTTTCCTGTGTATCACCCCTGTCTTTTCCCCATGTTGTACCCTGTTGGATTAGGCTAGCTACTCCAGGGCAGTAAATCTCACCCTGTAATTGGAATGCATGTGCAGGCGGAGCTTTAATAGGATATGATATGTGGAGACTAGGCAGTGTGAGCGTGGTCTGGTCCAGGCAACCATCTGTTACCTGAGGGGCTATAGCAGCACTGTTTGCACTGATAGGGAAACAGAGAAGTGGAGTAAGGAATATGGGAACAGAGATCTTAGATAGGATTATCAGGAATACCTTAGAAGAAAAGAGATTTGGGACCTGATATAAGATCAGCTTTTGTGAGGTATGTGGGAGGGGACGTTTTCTGTGTTCCCATTTATATACCCATTGTGATATGGTAGCTGTTGCCCCACTTCCTGCTGGTTAGGTGAGTTTACTGTAAGTGTGTATTTGTGTATTTACGTGCACGTGTGTGCGTGCGTGAGTGCGTTTATGATTGTGTGACTGTCACACGTCACGTGTCTATCTGCATGCATGTCAGCTCTTCTTGCAAACAGCAGGAAGGAGCCACATCCCTGGCCCAGATGAGCTCTGTGCTCACTAGCTACATGCAGATGTGCAGGATGTGCACACATAGACATCAAAGGGGGCTTCAGCCCCTGCCCCTTTACCCGTCTGTAAAACAACTGCCCTTTCCAGACCACGAATGCAGCATTTACTCTGGTGAAAGAAATGCACATGCCCCTCCTTTCCTTTCCACGCTATACCCAAAGTCTAGTCTATACCCAGAGTGCTGGGTTGTGCCCCCAAAAATAGCGGATCTACAAGCTCTCAACGCGTCGCAGCGCAACGCGTTGTGAGCTTGTAGATCTGCTATTTTTGCCCTGCCCATCCAACACTCTGCACGTCCCTGCAGATGTGTCTGAGGAGACTAAGATGCAAATATATATTTATCTCAAAATGATGCTCTCTATGCTGAATTTGTTGATATGCACATTGTTAAAGTGAATCTCATTAACCTTCAGCCCAAAAGAAAATCCCCATGCACAAGAACAGTTTGAAGTGACTTTGGTATTCCATATTCCAGCATGCTGACCTTGACATGGCTGCATAATCATGCAATCATCCCCCAGGAATTCTCACTCATCACTAGCATTCAATCTCATTTATTAAATAACTTGAACAATGAAAATGTAAATATGCTCCTTGAGGCCTGGGCTGGCCGAGCGGTCCATCCAGCCTGACAGTGTGTTGCGGGGGCGAGTCTCGATCCCGACGACCTTCCCCCCCCCCCATCTCTCCCCTTCCTACTACTGATTACACTACTGTTATGTTAATCTATCAATAAAAGGCAAAAAGCCCCCCAAAAATATCTTTAAAAAAGAAGAGAAAAAAAGATTCTCCTTGAAATACATAAAATTGATTTTGGAAAAAGCACTGTACTTAGGATGCATTTGTGTTTGTGAGAAGATAATGCCGTTTGACATTATTTTAGTTAAGACAACCAGTATTTGTGTTCAGGCGCCAACTACGTTTTAACGACTAGAAAATACTATACTGGCCCGGGCTGGCCTAGCGGTCAGGACACCTAGGCTGCTAATCCAGCGGTTCACGGGTTCAACTCCCGATCCCGATGACCTTTGCTGCGTGTCACTCCCCATCTCTCTCCCTCCATTTCCTGTCAACTTACTGTGTAGTGTGTACTGTCAAATATAGGCGGAAAAAGCCCCCACATTTTTAAATATCATAAGAAAATTATATACTAAAGACAAGGCAAGACCTCATCAGCTATAGCTTTCAGAATCAACCGCAACAAAGAGGTTTGATATAGGCATTCGTGATGTATCTAGATTATTCTTTTAAAAGTATGGCTTGATGGCTGCAGTAGTCAGCTCATGTGGGAAGCAAACTGAGATAAGAGATGTATTAACTTGTGCCAATTTGTAGAAGATATGAGCCAGGTCACTTCAGGCAATTTCAAATAGTTTTGTCTAGAATATCAAAGCAGCAGGAAGGGTATTTCAGATGTTGTATAATATCCTCCAAGTTTTCATGGTTGATCAGAAACATTGTGTCGTACTTGAATTAGTTTGAAGTGAACACACATTAGCCTGGAAACAAGACAAATCTGCCAGTGCAAAAAGAAAAGCCATGATATTAGTCTGGCCATGTCAGGCTTAGCCTCGGAAACCCAGACGTTTTACAGTCTACAGTTGCAATTTGCAAACAAGGCACACACTGGCATTTTTCTTGCCTGTGCGAGGGAGGGACTGCCTTGGTATCTCAGACTCTAAGTTCCAATTTAGAAATGTAATGTCTCTCATAGTAGACGTAACGTAATAGATGTCATAATGAACATGGCAGATGTGTTTTTTCACAGCTTTTCAACATTCTGTGTAGCATCTCTCCATGGGGAAACACACCAGCTAAACCACAAACCTAGATCAGTAGTATAAAATCTTATTACCTTCTGCATTCCTCTTCCCTTCTTATCCTCGACTCTAGTCTAGGTAATGTAAAAAGGCCCAATAACAGTATAAACATCATGTAACACTTCTTAGTCTCCACTCTCCACCCCGAAGGCATGGCTGAGACTATGATGTCTCTCGTTTGTGTGTGTGTGTGTGTGTGTGTGTGTGTGTGTGTGTGTGTGTGTGTGTGTGTGTGTGTGTGTGTGTGTGTGTGTGTGTGTGTGTGTGTGTGTGTGTGTGTGTATGAGCATGCACGTGTGTGTGTGTTTATCTTATTTACCTACAATATCTTGTATTGTAATACAAACACGCATCAATGATTACATTGTTTCACCTGAATTGACCTTCAAGATAGTGAGATTTAGAGTCTGTAGAGAATAGAGATGAGATTGAAAAACCCCAGTAAAGTTAGGGTGAGAAAGATTAAGGTTAGTTATAGGGGGGTATGGTCAGAGTTAGGATTAGGGTTAACTATGCCAGTAAGAATTAAGTTTGACAGCCACAAGGAAAGTACACATAAACATGTATGCTTGCTGTGCTTGTTGTACCTACTCAGGCGTGCATACCACAAGATGGGAACATAGAGATGGCTGCCTGGAAATATCAAGAGGTCATACAGCAGCATGTGAGAAATGTCCACTCTGATTATTAGAAAGCTTCGGAGCCTGGACCATGTCTTTTAATTAGAGCATTCTGTAGTCTAATAATGGTACATGCCACCTACATTTTGATGAGCATGTCTCAGGCTTCACGCGGCGCCATTTGTGACGCGTGAATAGCTTCGCTGGTGCTGTGCGACACATACAGACACGAGCTGCCTGCGGTACAGACATCTCCAGATGACCATACTATACTAATGAGATCCTGCTCTCTGTCCTGGGGCCTTTCCTGACGCTGTTAGGTGGCTGTACTTAAGTACAATTTTGACATATTTGCACTTTACTTGAGTATTTACAATTTCCAATACTAAATACAATACAATACAATACAATACAATACAATACTACATCTACACTACATCTCAGATCCAAATATTATACTTTTACATTTATTTGAAAACTTTACGATGCATTGTGAGCTTGTAGATCGGCTATTTTCACAAGATTTGTATACATTTGAAAACTTGAAATGGGACATTCTGCATAATGACTATTTTTTACTTTTGGTACTTAAGTATATTTTGATACCAATACTTTAGTACTTTTACTCAAGTCAAATTTTAATTCCAGACTTTTACGAGTATTTCTGAATTGCAGTATTGATACTTTCACGTAAACAATTTCAGTACACCTACTTTGATGTACGTCTCGTGCTCTGTGTGCCTTCTTTAATCAGGCCGTTCATTTCCTTCGCTGCTGCTAGATGTGATAAAGAACTATTTCTGGAATTCTCTTCCCTAATCCCTAACCCCATAAAGTAATTTTCTTTTTCATGGCAACTCCAAGAAACCACAAATGTATACGTATGTGATAACGTGAATGTTTGCATGTATTTCTGTAGCTTTCTTGGTGTGTTCCAAGTTCTTCCTTAGCTCTCTACCTTGTGGACGGTGGAAGTGAGCAGGCAGACAAATAAGTGTGCGCCGGTTGGGGTGGGGGTGGGGGGGGTGTAACTTGGTACTAACTAGGTACCAAGGTCATTCTGCACATGACAGTTAGTTTGTGTAGGTGTACTTCACAGGAGTGCTATTGTGTCCAAAGAAAAGCCAGTCCCTGATTATATGATTCCATCTCTCTCTCTACCTCGTCCGTCCGTCCGTCCGTCCGTCCGTCCGTCCGTCCGTCCGTCCGTCTGTCCGTCCATCCGTCTGTCCGTCCGTCCGTCTGTCTGTCTGTTCTCTTTCTCAGTGTTAGAGGTGATTTAAAGGGGGGTCAAATCTCTGCCAGCCGGTAGCAGGTGTCTCCCTTGGCAACAGATGCACTCCCACTTTGCACCATTGCACTGAGCGGGCGTGTTTGTTCCTCCGCTAGCCCCTACTCTCTGTTCTTGTACGGAGACATGAAAGTGCATTATGATTGGAAGGGAACCAGGACGCGTTTCGGTGGGGTAAACCGGACATCCTGATCCACACACTGCCTCTTGAATGTGTGTTTGTTGGCGAGCTGAGATCCACAGGTGACCTCGTCTGACCCAGCAGTCATCCCTTTTGTGTCTGCTGGGGATTATCCGGCTGAGGGGTTAAGTCCTCAGAGAGAGCTCCCTGTTAGGCCTGCAACACACTTGGCGTGCGCTTAATTACTATACCATTCATATATGTTCGTCAAGGCGTATTGCTTCATGTGTGTGTGTGTTTACAGTACATACAGTAAGTACGAACATGCATCCTGTACAGTGTACACACACACACACACACACACACACACACACACACACACACACACACACACACACACACACACACACACAGATACATACATACATACATGTTTGATCGATGACATAGACAGCACTACAAAAGACAAAGTGGTTATACTGACATAAAAATAGCAGCAATGCATTCAATATAATTAACAAATAAAAAAGCCCTATAAATGAATTAATATCCTCATCACCCAGTCTGCAGCACAAACAGTCAATTTCTCCACTCGCCTGGAGAGGTTACAGGAGGTTATAGACCAACTCCCTCTATATTGCAATATATTACGTTTGTGTACTATAACTTATAATGCACAAACTTAAAATATCGCAACTGTCAGCACTACCACAACGATGGAAAACGAATCTAAAAAGTAGTTTGTGGTTTGTGCATGAGCGTGCGTGCGTGCATGCACGTGTCCATGCATATATGATATCATAATGTGTGTGCTGACATTTACAGGTTCCCTAAATTCTTTGTGATGTGCGTAGTGTTGGTTTTGATAGGTGATGTTCCTATTCGTGAATTTCCCTGAAACGTATTCCTTGCATTCAAAAACTGCTAAACTTCTATAATATAATATAATATAATACCAGGCCTCCTGGTGAAGGTGAAAAGGGTGTTATTTCTTCCTCAGCCTAGTGGGAATGTGTGTGCAAGGTGTCACGGCAATAGCATGCTGCATTCAAATAAATGAAACCATTGTGTTGGCTGTTGACTCATACGGGTGGACATGAAATGATATGCTATGAAAATATCTACATTGTAAATTCACATGCTGTATAACTGCCACAGATCTGAAGTCTAAGTTCTGTATTCTGACATTTTAATTACCGTAGAAACTGTGTTTGTTTATGGTGGGAAGTAAACATGATTATGAAAATGATAGCATGCATAGGGAGTACCACTGTGTTATACATGCCGCGCGTCGGCAGTCTCCTCCGTGAGAATGTGGAGATCGGCGCGTGCACGCATCCGCCTGGGTGACGGCAGACTGCTGGCGCTTTGGCATAGGATCAACTTTTTTTTTTTAAGATATGTTTTTGCGGCTTACGCCTTTTATTGGTTTTTTGAAGGGACAGACAGTAGGCTGACAGGAAACGGGAGAGAGATGGGGGAAGACATACAGTAAAGGCCGTGTCGGGCTCGGGAGTCGAACCCGCGGCACACTGCGACTGGATTACCAGTCTGGTGCCCAGACGGTTACGCCACCGCATGTGCCGGCATAGGATCAACTTTGACCAAAAAATGCACAATGACAAATACCACTATCTGGCAGCGGGGGCAGTGTCTTGAGTGTACAGGGTTTGATGAGGACTGGCCATAATGGAGCGTGTATTGGGTTTGATGAGGTCAGATCAACATTGTTGATATTCCCTCAACAGTGTGTTCCTCCTCCAACTCAACAGAACAGGTCAGCGGGGAAAGCGTCCACCATATTTTATACTTTGGCTATATAAAAATTGCAGATATCACGTCACTTTGTGCCATGTTATGAGCTTGTAGATCTGCTATTTTTAAAGAATCTTGAAAAGTCGGCAGCCAAATACATACAGTTTTGGCTGTCCTTGATATGAAAAGGTTTGAGTTATTCAGACAGAAGATTTAGAAGACATTTTTAGAATCGTTTAAGTCACACTGCCTATCACTGACTCTCCCTGTGTTGGCTCCCTGTGTTGACACAGCAAATATTATAGATCCAATTGAACATGCACTGTACAAACAATCTACAATAAGGGAACCATGACTGGCTCAGTGCCTGCCCATAGTTTCAGTCCTTCTGAAGTAATGGTTTATACAGTATGCTGTAAGCACAACTATTTATTCTAACCAATACACATCACCTGGAATCTTTCACCACTTCTGCTTCCCACAGAGTGTGTGTGTGTGTCCTGACACACAAGTGTGGACTTGGCAAAGAGTGTTAATTTAACTCTTGAATGATGTGAATGATGCGTTTAAATTTACACTCGGAAGGACAAATATCCAATGACTCTATTCCTGCCAGGTGTGTTACGCCTGTGGATTTTCATCTGCAAATATGTTTTGGTTGCTAAGCGATAAGGCCAATAATTCCCAGAAGGCAGCATACACTCTCTCAGGCTGCGGTTGCCTGGAACATAGCTGACAATTTTACATAATAGGCTTTGTAGTAGTATTTTGTAATTGTTACACAGAAGGAGAAATCATTTAATCCTGAAGGCACTAGTAGTCTATGTAGTGAATTTCTGTAGGATCTGAATAATACTTATTATGAAGCCATATGTACAAGGCTAGCCAATACTACTGTTCTGTAGTGTAGAATAGATCACAACTGCGTTCTGGCGTACCTCAGCAGATCACAGCAAACTATCTGCATGGAGTGATAGCATTCTGGGTAAAAGAAAGAACATATGTTTACTTTTGTATTTTGAGTGAACCTCCCCTTTATGCAAGGGTATTGTTTCCCATGACTAGGAAACTCATTTCAAGTATCAGATGTCTCAAGACAGATACAATGTAATCACCTGCCTTAACCACTAGAAGCCCAGCATGAATACCTACGTTGGGTGGAGCATTCATCAAAAATAGCCAATATAAGCTCACAACACCTCGCGATGTTGTGAGCTTGTAGATCGGCTATTTTTGGTGAAAAGATTTGGTGTAGACGGGGAAAAAAGACAAAGTCATGGAAAGAAGACATGGTCTCCTCAATGATGATTGATGAACACTTCAATGATATCACCTCAATGATAACATGAACACCTCAATGAAAACATGAACACCTCCATGATAACTCAGATATGTTTTTTACAAAGAAGTGAGGGTTTAAGTTTAAAGGCCAATTAATCGTTGCTACACTTAATGTAACAAATGTATACGTGCATTCAATGTATTATAACCACTGGCAGACACTGCTTAACGAAAATGACAAACTTGTTCGCTTTTATATGTTTATTTATTTATTTATTGCAGGAATGGAAACATCTCCTGTGACGCCTGTGGATAGTATCTCTACTACCAGTGGACCTGACATGTCTAGCAGTTCAACTCCTGTGGACAGTATCTCTACTACCAGTGAACCTGACATGTCTAGCAGTTCAACACCTGTGGATAGTATCTCTGCTACCAGTGAACCTGACATTACAACTCCTGTGGACAGTATCTCTACTACCAGTGGACCTGACATGTCTAGCAGTTCAACACCTGTTGCTATCTCTGCTACCAGTGGACCTGACATGTCTAGCAGTTCAACACCTGTGGATAGTATCTCTGCTACCAGTGAACCTGACATTTCAACTCCTGTGGACAGTATCTCTACTACCAGTGGACCTGACATTACAACTCCTGTGCACAGTATCTCTACTACCAGTGGACCTGACATTACAACTCCTGTGGACAGTATCTCTACTACCAGTGGACCCGACATGTCTAGCAGTTCAACACCTGTTGCTATCTCTGCTACCAGTGAACCTGACACTTCTAGCAGTACAACGCCTGTGGATAGTATCTCTGCTACCAGTGGACCTGACATGTCTAGCAGTTCAACACCTGTTGCTATCTCTGCTACCAGTGAACCTGACACTTCTAGCAGTACAACTCCTGTGGATTGGACCTCCACCACCAGTGGACCTGAAATGTCCACTGTTGAAAGTAATTTAACCACCAGCGGACCTGAAATGTCCACTGTTCAAAGTAATTTCACTACCAGCGGGCCTGAAATGTCCACTGTTGAAAGTAATTTCACCACCAGCGGACCTGAAATGTCCACTGTTGAAAGTAATTTCACTACCAGCGGGCCTGAAATGTCCACTGTTGAAAGTAATTTAACCACCAGTGGACCTGAAATGTCCACTGTTGAAAGTAATTTAACCACCAGCGGACCTGAAATGTCCACTGTTGAAAGTAATTTAACCACCAGCGGGCCTGAAATGTCCACTGTTGAAAGTAATTTAACCACCAGCGGGCCTGAAATGTCCACTGTTGGAAGTAATTTCACTACCAGCGGACCTGAAATGTCCACTGTTGAAAGTAATTCCACCACCAGCGGACCTGAAATGTCCACTGTTGGAAGTAATTTCACTACCAGCGGACCTGAAATGTCCACTGTTGAAAGTAATTTCACCACCAGCGGACCTGAAATGTCCACTGTTGAAAGTAATTTCACTACCAGCGGACCTGAAATGTCCACTGTTGGAAGTAATTTCACCACCAGCGGACCTGAAATGTCCACTGTTGAAAGTAATTTCACCACCAGCGGGCCTGAAATGTCCACTGTTGAAAGTAATTCCACCACCAGCGGACCTGAAATGTCCACTGTTGAAAGTAATTTCACCACCAGCGGGCCTGAAATGTCCACTGTTGGAAGTAATTTCACTACCAGCGGACCTGAAATGTTCACTGTGGAGAGTAACTCCACCACCAGTGAACCTGAAATTTCAAATAATACCACACCCACCCTAAACACTTCTGATCTAGCAACCACAACCACAAAACCAGAGAATGCCACACATACAACCTTTGCTACAGTAATGACAACTCCAGAACACACCAATGCTACCACTAGCGCTTCCACCACCTCCAACGCTTTCCCCCTTGCCTCCACCACCACAGCCAATAGAACAGAGACGACTGCACCCATAGCGGGATCCACATCCTCTCCACGTACCTCCACCTCCAACCCTGCTCCTGCTAGCACCTCAGTCAATAGCACCGTAGTTCCTCCTGGAAATTCCACCACCCATAGTACCTTGCCAGCAACCACCAGAGGTAGGCTTCTGAACAAGATGCTGTCACTGACAGAGAGGAACACCATTAAACATGGGAAGATAGAAGATCTTGTGACATAATATGTACAATACAGTAGCCATACTGGGGGATATCAATGTTGATTGTGTTCTGTGTTTAATGCCTAGACTGATTATTATGTATTTTCTTACTATAGTGACTGATCACACTGCTACTACCTCTACCAATATCATCCCAACAAATCCAACTCCAACCATTCAGCCGACAGTCTCCACCGCAGCACCCCCATCAATCATAGGTATCCATGGGTCCCACATATTGTAAAAGAATGACGAAAGATTTGTGTCGAGTGAACGGATGTATGATGTGTTGTTTTTCCCTCAACAGTGTGTTCCTCCTCCAACTCATGTCCTGTGGAAAGTATCTGTTTTAATGACACTTGTCAGTGTCTGGCTGGTAGCTACCTGTTAAATGGCCGCTGCACACAAGGTACTGTAAGTGTTTACTTTAGACATGTCATGCACTTTAGATGATGATAATGTTAAGGTTGATGATTGTAATGATGCAGATGTTATTCCTGTTTTTCTTCTCAGGTCAAGTGTTCCCAGGCCAGCTACATCTGGAGTCATTGGAGTTTAAAAATGAAATGAGAAACAGGTCTTCAGAGATATTTCGGAACACTGCGGCTGAGATCTCAGGAACGGTACGTTGTACACAAGAAATACCATTTGTACAGTACATGATATACAGTATAGATACTGTGCACACACATACAATACTTATACATATATGTTACAGTACATGACAAAAGGGAAAAAACAGAGGAGTGCTCGTTTTGTTCGAGTTCACCTCCCGCGCTCCCCTGTGGCAGGGCGGGGCACCCCGTCAAAAATAAATAAATGAAAGGAGGTACAGACTCGGGGGGGGGGGGGGACAATGATTTAAGATATGTCCCAAACGGTACATAACTCGCACAGCGCTGAGTCAACTGAAGGTGCCTTTGCAATGCTGGGCACGTCACGTGGCACGTGGCTCAAGTCGGAGAAATCAAGTGCACCTTTTTCAAGCTGACTGGTTTTCCAATAGTACTGTGAAATGGACTCACGCACGGCACGCACGGCACGGCACGGCACGCATGCACACGCACGCACGCACGCGCGCACACACACACACACACACACACACACACACACACACACACACACACACACATATACACGTACACGTACACACACACACTCTCTCTCTCTCTGTGAGTAAACAAAAAAAAATACTTCATTTTATAGCTCAGAGTGGTCCTTCAAAATCAACAGGGATATGTCAGGACTGACGTTTTACAGCTGCTGTAAGCATCTTCCTTTTTTCTGCAATTATTATCATTTTTAAAGTATAATTTAATTGTCTGACTTTGTGCGGTGGTTCTTCATCTTTCAGACCAGGCAGTGTACTAGCAACAGTGAATAATGTGTTTGAAAAGTCCAACTCCAGTGAAACGACGATTGATCAGGCCATTCAAAAAGCCATAAGTGCAAATACCGGAGGTTTGTTAACTGGTGCAACGTTTGAAGGTGCGTATGAATTTAATACTACTGTGTGTGCTGCTATTACCATAGTGGCCCACTTGTGCAGACTTCTTTTATTCTTACATTAAAAGATTATAACGTTGCGCCTGCTGGCCTACTGGTCCAGGTTTCTTCTGTTTTTTTGTTTTTTTTACGTGCTAATGAATAAAACAAACAAACATGCCACATATAGGCACAGGCCTGACAGCGCGTCGCATGTTCTAGTCCCGTTCATGACGACCTTTGCTACATGTCTCTACCATTCTCTCCCTCCCTCTTTCCTGTCCATCTTCACTTGTAACTATGAATAAAGGCAAAAAGCCAAAAACGAATCTTTAAAGAAAAAAAATAATTACCTATTGTGACTGCCCTTAGGGCCCTGTTTTTTAAAGATAATTAATGATGAAAATAAATAATACACATAAATACTTGATTTGAAGCAGTGTACAGGTATTTCTCTCCATCTTTGTTCCATATGTTTGCTCTCAGGGACTGACTTATGTAAACAGACTCCAGAGCCCTGTGATCCCCTAACGACAACATGTTCTGTGAAGGGTGGCCGCGTCATCTGCTCCTGTAAAGACGGCTACTTCTCAAACACACTCTACTCAAACAAGAGCTGCCGAGGTGAGAACTTTTTTACTTTATTTCAAGGACCCTCACAACTCTAAAAGTGTACAAATGGAAACAAGGATCCCTGGTCCATTTGTTTCCATTGCACACTTTGAGACTAACAGAACGGCAAGGGTCCATTTAGAATCCTATGGGTACCTGGACCCCAGTTGGAGAACACACTAGAAAAGGTACTGTACCACTCAGGGAATATTTTCATTGTCACTGATACAATGAAATGAAACAACTGAGAGAGATTAAGCGATAGAGAGATGCAAATACAGCGAGAAAGAGAGAGAGAGAGAGAGAGGCACACACACACACACGCGCGACACACACACACACACACACACACACACACACACACACACACACACACACACACACACACACACACACACACACACACACACACACACACACACACACACACACACACACACACACACACACACACAGAGAGACAGAGAGGTAGAGAGACTCAGACAAGGTCAAGTGCTCCAGACATTTCTCCAGGCGGACCTTTGACCCTTGGTTCATATATCTCTTTAATGTATTCTTTTGCAAAGGGGTCGTTTCCCTGGAAACAAGTGGAACAATTGCAATACTGATCATTAGTGGGTTGGATTGGCTCTGACCTAGAAGAGCGGTTATAGGGAGCTTCTAAAGAAGAAGTCATTTACAGTAGCTGCACACACACATGCAGGCAATACTGTTGTTTTGTTTTTGTTTTTGTTTTTTTAGAAAACAGAACCTACTTCTATGCACTATTTGGTAACAGTCGTGGTTACTCGTACAGCACAGAGCACATAATAATAAGTTCTCATTATTCTTCTGTTCCTGTTGTGTGTAGCGAGGCATATTATACTTCTCCATCTATTGCCTCTGTTCCTACAATACTAACAATAGTTGGAATCTATTTGCACAGATTGTTTTGTTTCAGTATGTCATGATGCTTCCCCATCTGTTTTTTGCAGCTTGTCCTAGCGGTCAGCAGGCAGTGGAAGGCACGTGCCAACCGTGAGTACACCACACATATTAACTATTGTTCGATGTTCGGTTTCTGGAGACTTTCCATGTCAAGCTGATTCTTGTGGCACTTAGAACTACACAGCAGGCCCGGATCACTGGCATGGTGGTCCGGGCACCTGGGCACCTGTAGCCTGGCAGTGTGTCCGGGGTTCGAGTCCCGATCCCGGCGGCCTTTGCTGCATGTCATCTCTCCCAATGTTCTGTCTTTAAAAAATGAGCTAAATCCTTGACCAAGTGTTCAATGAGACCCTTACGTACACTCTAGAGTTACAATTGGACAAATGAATAGATACTGATGATTTTACTGTCTAAATGTCCCTCCCCATGTGTACTGCAGGTTGAACTGCATTGCTCATGTTCAGGATCTATATAGCTGGTGTACATTAAAACATCTGGGGTTGTTGTAAATATATAAGTGAGGTTATAGTGATATACATTCGAAAGAGTTTGATTTGTGCATAAAGTTATCATTTACATGGTGTCTAGTGTTCAATCTGTTCATCCTGAGTTGAGTCTGGCTCAATGACCTCTGTACTAAAGAATAAAAACATGTCTCCTCTGCTATTGTTGTTTATAGTTAGTGGTGGGGTTATTATAGTTATGTTAATATCAGTGATTGTATCACTTTAATTGCCTTTTCCCTGTTTCAGATGCCCATTCGGCTATGCTGGGCTCAACTGCAATGACTGTAAGTTAATTTCTTCACAGGTCCAAACTCTTTTGGGGGGTTTGGACCTAGGGGTTAGGGTTCTTTGAGGGGGTTCTAAATAGACAATAAACCAAATACACCCTCACAGGTCCATTTGGTTCTATTTGTACACTCTGAGCTTTGGGGTTTATTGAACTTAAAAGATTCGAGAACCACTGCTGAAGGGACATTGTAGTAGTAGTAGTAGTAGTAATACTTTATTGATCAAAGGACTGATCCTGTGTCTGTGTCTTTATAGCGGCTCTGCTGGCAGTGGTGGTCATTGCCTGTACCTTGGGTGGAATTCTGCTTCTCCTGTTCTTGGCTCTGTTCCTGTACTGCTGCATGTAAGAGGAACCATTTCAAAACCACTTCGTTATCACATTTTGTATTTCATTAAATATCATTAAATATTTCATAAATCTGCTCCTATAGCATTATAAAACCTGTAAATTCAGTTTCATTGTTCAAGTCTGTATTATGTTATACTGTATATAAGTGAAATAACAACATATCTTTATAAATCAACTCAACTCTGCTGTGTGCAATTCAGCCGGAGGTGCACGGATGATGAAAAAACACTTGACAACAGCCCATACTCAGTGGATGAGTTCAATCATCCCTGGCCGGTCCAGGGCATCACTCCCATCCCACGGGCTACCACTAACCCTAACTGGGACCCGAATCCCTCTATCGAGATGACGGAAGGAGGAAGCACACGTGCCCTGGTGGACAAAAAGAACAATTCCAATGGACTGGTGAGTTACCTTGCATCACTGGACCTACCTAGGAGTCTATAACTCTGACATGTACAAATGGAACCCAATGGACCACGGAGGATGCATTTGGTTTCATTTATACACTTTGTCCATCGATGGGAGTCTCAGAGATTTACAAAGAAAATGTTTCTAAAATGGTTTGTGGCCTACACGGGGTCCTTGAAATGTAAACGCGGAGAACCAGTGCCTTACATGTTTCTCTGTCTTGCTATGGAATACACCACCACAATCTCTGATGGTCCACTAACAACACTGTACAAGGCCTTTATCCTGTGCATTGCCACCCCCACCCAACTGCACACAGATTGCTTCTGCTTTCCAACCCATAACGGCACTATCATCCTCACTGTTATTCTGTCGGACTCAGGCAATAAATGCTTGGACATTAAATCATCACTCAAAAGCATGCGACTCCAGATTATCCATAATGTTTGTTAGCTAAAATGTAGCTCACCCCATAATGCTCCCTGCTTTGCCTGACTCCCCATGTGTTGCTTTAGGGTTTTCACACACCACAAGGATGGAGCAAGGTAAGGCACTGCTTTGCTTTTAGATTCTGGTTGCGACACACTGTTCCCTGTGCTAATAATTCATAGAGGCCTTGCTGAGAATAATGGTGGTGTATGTCTCTTTGGTCTAATGGTAGCCTCTGGGACTTTGTGGATACTGTGTGGATACTGTGGTGGGACTGGAGTTTCTGATGGGTGTAGAAAGCATGCAGTGTGCTTTCAACATAATGAAAAATCTAGCTGTCGCTAAAGAATAGTTATCTTAATAGTATCTTGATCACTGCACATTGGTCACTGATATACATTGCTTGTGTGTATGTGTTGCCAAGCCATGGCTGTGTGTCCACTCTGCTGCTTCTGTGAGGGCTTGACCGTTTGTGGGTGTGTGCGCAATCGCTCGCTCGCGCGCGCGCGCGTGTGTGTGTGTGTGTGTGTGTGTGTGTGTGTGTTTATCTGTGTGCGTGTGGCATGCGCGCATGTGCATGTGCAAGTGTGTGTGTGTGTGAAGTATTTTATTTCTCAAAGAGACTAATATTTTCAATTCCTCTTGTAAAATTTCAGTCAGGGTCATATGATCTGAATCCAGAGGGAATGAAGACCTTCACAGGCAAAAATCCCTCTCGTTACTCCTATTTGGTCCAAGGCCATGAGAACCCCTACTTCGTAGGAGGAGAAGACCAGAAAAACTGAACATCCAGCGACCTGGAATGGGGAGGATTGCAGAAGCTCACTTGAAACTGTCTTTCCATTGTAGATTGGGCGCTTTCTAAAGGAGCAATACAATACAGATCTCGGTATTGGCAGGGATTTTTATTATTACGGTCTGTTTGGTCCGAGTCCAGAGATCAACACTCCTAACAGCCACCAAAGAGACTCCACCACTCATGTCAAGAATAAAGAGATAGTTATTTAATTACATTTTATGCTTTTCTTTTATTTTATTTTATTTTCTTTTCTTTTCTTAACTGATATGACTGATCATTACCACTAGATGTCCCTATTGCACAGCAAAAATATAAGTAGGTTTTTATGAATTATATTATGAGGAATCATTCTGTAGAATTTCACAATGGACATAATATGGCTGTGTGTTTCAGATTGCTATAATTGCACTAAATTGTGTGAAACGTTTACTACATGTTTTGTAATACAATCAAAGGCAAATTGAGAGGGAGAATATGGGCTGTTTTGGGCTAAAATGAGATACTTAGGCCTATTGGGTGATTATGTTCTATTTAAATACATTTTGAATGGCTAAAGGGGCTGGCTCCCTGGTTATGGGTGTTTTCTTTTTTTTAAGGATCTGTTACTAGTGTGCATAAACTTCCCTGTTGAAGGTGCTACACTCGCAAAATGTGCCTGTTTTGATGGAATAGGGAACATTATGAAAAACCCTTGATAAAGCCTGTCTCATGGATGTGCCAATAGACAGTGCACTATTTTATAAACTTGTATAAACCTTTGTAAATAAATCGCCAGAGAATGCATTTGTGTGCAATGCAATTGAAATAAATTTTAATTTAAACACTACCCAGCTAACATGTCCATCTGGGCCCCACTTGGGTTTTGACATGGGCTATGGGCATGGGTTCCGAGTGGGCCGTGCACCCAGTTTTCACAAAGGGCCCACCCGTGTTAGCCCATATGGGCTTTTGCGGGTTTCTAAGTGGGTCTTAGGTGGTATCCAAATGGGCCATTTTATTTCAGAACCATGTGTGCGCCACCTGTGTTTGCCTATATGGGTTTGAACTGGGATCTGATTGGGCCTTAAGTGGGTACCAGCTGGGCGAATTATATGTGACCCATGTAGGCCACACTTGTGCCTCATTGTCTTCCGTCCTGTTTCTGTTTTCCCCTGCTGTCGATTGTTCATTCCTACAGATAGGATGCAGTGTTTCCAGTTTTCTGTAGTAGTTTCTTCAAGTGTTCAAACTTTATGACTGGATAGCACTTGATCTGTAGAGTCCTACATTACTATCTCCTACGATCAAGGGTTAGGGTTAGGGTACTGTAGCATGCCGTTTTTTCATCATTTTTGAGGATTCGAAAAAAATGACGAAAATCACTCCGACACCATGGACTATAACCCATGGTCAGGAAGTGATTTTGTCTTTTTTTCAAATCCTCGTTTTTCATCGTTTTTGACCATGGATTATAGCCGGGTTAGGGTTAGGGTACACTAGCATGCCGTTTTTCATCATTTTTGAGGATTTGAAAAAAAGACGAAAATCACTCCGAGACCATGGACTATAGCCCATGGCCTGTAAAAACGGGGATTTGTAAAAAAGACAAAATCACTTCATCATTTTTACCAGCTGGGCGAATTATATGTGACCCATGTAGGCCACACTTACCAGCTGGGCGAATTATATGTGACCCATGTAGGCCACACTTGTGCCTCATTGTCTTCCGTCCTGTTTCTGTTTTCCCCTGCTGTCGATTGTTCATTCCTACAGATAGGATGCAGTGTTTCCAGTTTTCTGTAGTAGTTTCTTCAAGTGTTCAAACTTTATGACTGGATAGCACTTGATCTGTAGAGTCCTACATTACTATCTCCTACGATCAAGGGTTAGGGTTAGGGTACTGTAGCATGCCGTTTTTTCATCATTTTTGAGGATTCGAAAAAAATGACGAAAATCACTCCGACACCATGGACTATAACCCATGGTCAGGAAGTGATTTTGTCTTTTTTTCAAATCCTCGTTTTTCATCGTTTTTGACCATGGATTATAGCCGGGTTAGGGTTAGGGTACACTAGCATGCCGTTTTTCATCATTTTTGAGGATTTGAAAAAAAGACGAAAATCACTCCGAGACCATGGACTATAGCCCATGGCCTGTAAAAACGGGGATTTGTAAAAAAGACAAAATCACTTCATCATTTTTGACCATGGATTATAGCCGGGTTAGGGTTAGGGTTGGGGTTAGGTTCCACGGGCTAATAAAGTGTAAATTCGGGGATCCTTGACAAGAAAGGGTTTGGGAACCACTGTTGTAGAGGGTATATAGAATAGATGGATGTTGATAGTATTAGTTAGTGACTTTGACAGTGTACAAATGGAACCGGATTTCAGCAGGTCAAATGAGGTACAGAAAACCGTATGACTCCCAGGCTGATCTCACTGGGGGAAAACTGTATGAGTTTATTTGTTTAAGAACTAACAATCAATTGAAAAATATATTCTGGATGTGACTCTTACAAGCCGAAGAAGCGAAAAAGCGCAGTTGGTAGAGCATTAGACTGAAGATCTGAAGGTCCCTGGTTCAATCCCGGCTTTCAGGAGTTGAAATGAGGTACAGAAAACCCTATGACTCTTAGGCTGATCTCCCTGGGTGAAAAACATTATGAGTTTTTTTTGTTTAAGAAGTAACAAGTAACAGTCAATGTAAAAATAAATGCTGGATTTGACACTTGCAAGCCGAAATGGCTCAGTTGGGAGAGCGTTTGACTGATAGACCTGAAGGTCCCTGGTTCAATCCCGGCTTTCGCCAGTTGAAATGAGGTACAGCAAACCCTATGACTCTTAGGCTGATCTCCCTGGGTGAAAAACTTTATGAGTTTTTTTGTTTAAGAAGTAACAAGTAACAGTCAATGTAAAAAATAAATGCTGGATTTGACACTTGCAAGCCGAAATAGCTCAGTTGGGAGAGCGTTAGACTGAAGATCTAAAGGTCCAGAAGGACAACTTTAAAGCAGCCCAGAAATTCAACATGTTTGTAGAAGTGTAGAAGTAGAAGTGTAGAAGTGTGCCGGTTCAAACCGGCAAAGACTCCAACTTTGCTTATACATTAGAGACAGGTAGGCCTACAAAGGTACAACCTTGCAAAGATGCAAAATGAAAAAAGAATAACTAAAGGCCCTGCTCTTTGTAATACACATACAAACTTGGAAAAACATCCTTGATGTAAGAGTGAGCTAAATATTGTATAAATGTCCGTACTAGTAGGCCTACTTGTGTGCAACAAGCAAGTAGGCACTCGATAGGGTGCAGTTCTAGTTTATTTTGCCATAACACCCACATTTTACTGTGTGGAAACACCGGGGGGGAAATACCCCCCCCCCGGCCCCGGCCCCACTGTACTGCATCCCAGTAGACCCAGGGTAACAGAGTACATCGATGAGTATTGGCTTCAGTGCTTGGTTACAGCTTGGTCCCCCAGGCTGGCCTTGAACCTGCTTTGGCCATGTACCTTGGTACACAGTCGCATTGGTAGCCACGCTAGAACTCGATCACCTAGAGCACCTCCACCAATTACACTTGTTTCTTTAGGGCTTTTATGTCGAAAGTGTGCATTGTTTTTTAACCTAAAGAACCTCTATATTCTGAAAGGTGGGTTAAGTCAGACATTCTCAACTGCATCAAGTTCGAACCTGCTGAAGATTTAAAGGTCGGTCCCTGTTTCAATCCTGGA
This sequence comes from Protomyctophum bolini, assembly GCF_963924005.1. Classification (NCBI taxonomy): domain Eukaryota; kingdom Metazoa; phylum Chordata; class Actinopteri; order Myctophiformes; family Myctophidae; genus Protomyctophum; species Protomyctophum bolini. The sequence continues at coordinate 29,954,070 of NC_137872.1, forward strand.
TTTAGGCAGTTCAAATGAGGTACAGAAAACCCTTCGACTCTTTGGCTGATCTCACGGAGTGAAAAACTTTATGAGTTTACAGAAGAACAAAAGAAACAAAAAATAAGTGTGAATTGTCTGGAGCCAGTGGCTCAGTGTGTTAGAATGCTGCCACATGATCGGGAGATGGTGGGTTCAAAGCCCACTCAGGTACAAAAAAATAAAGGGGCCAATCCCACCCCATTCTTTACTGACACTTTGCATTCCACACTAACATCAACTAGCACAGAAAAGCTGTGTTGTAGTAACCAGCAGTTAGCTCAGTGTGATGAGTAGCTGTACTTGTGATCCACAGGTCCAGGGTTCGAATCCCACATTAGTCAAGTGCCTCTGTGACACTTTGCTATATTTCTAAAACTATGACATGAAATATATGAAATATAGTGCTTTCTGAGTAGTTTCTGAGTTATTTAGTTAGCCTCGATTCTCATCATTTTGGACCATGCTGGAAGTTTTTACTTTGAAATGTTTTGTAGTTTATAGCCGATCGTTTTCTAAAATTTTTGAAAAATTGCGGAAATTGCGGAATTTTGAATTTTGAGATTTTTTGAAAAATTGCGAAATTGCGGAAATTGCGGAAAAAATAATGGGTTATAGCCCATGTTTTTTGAAATTTTGAAAAAAAAAGTTAGCCTCGTTTCTCATCATTTTGGACCATGGGCTATAGCCCATATCGTACGGCATACTATAGCACGCCGTTTTTCATCATTTCGGAGGATTTGAAAAAAATGAAAAAATAAAAAAACGATGGGTTATAGCCCATGTTTTTTGAAATTTTGAAAAAAAGAAGTTAGCCTCGTTTCTCATCATTTTGGACCATGGGCTATAGCCCATATCGTACGGCATACTATAGCACGCCATTTTTCATCATTTTGGAGGATTTGAAAAAAATGAAAAAATAAAATAACGATGGGTTATAGCCCATGTTTTTTGAAATTTTGAAAAAAAAAAACTTATCCTCGTTTCTCATCATTTTGGACCATGGGCTATAGCCCATATCGTTCTAGTCAGGGTTCTAGTCTCATGAAGAACATTTTCACTGTCCATCTAAATTCTAAAAGGCTGGTTAAATGAGACATGGGCTATAACCCATCGTTTTTTTTCATATTTTCATTATTTTCAAATCCTCAAAAACGATGAAAAGCGGCGTGCTATAGTATGCCGTACGATATGGGCTATAGCCCATGGTCCAAAATGATGAGAAAGGATAACTCAAATTGTCGTAGTGGTTAAGATGTTGGCTTTCCACGTGGGAGACCAGGGTTCGATTCCCGGCTGTTACACTATCATACAAAAGAAGACCTCAACAGCGCTAAGAAAGATCTGATTAATATGATGCTGTGTTATTTAAACTTTACTAACTGAAGGCTAACAAAAGATCACTTCAAAATTACCAGGAGACTTTGCCTGAGAGTGTCTGACTGATGGTGCAGTGGTCTAATCATCAGGGTTTCAGTACAGACATTCCATGTTCAAGGCCTGTTCCTCCTACAGCTCAATTGCAGTAATTTGAACTTTTCAAGAATAGAATAAAAAATAAAAACTCAAAAGCACCCGGAGACATCTGCTGAATGCCCAAAGGTGCCGTGGCGTAATGGTGTGGAGCGCTTGGCCCGATGCCTCTGCTACAGTCAGTTGGCCGGTTCAAGTCCCATGTCATGACATCAAGGTGCTGGAGGACCATCGGGAGTTCCTCCTACAGCTCAATGCTGCAGTAATTTGAACTTTTCAAGGCTAGAATAAAAACTCAAAAGCACCCGGAGACATCTGCTGAATGCCCAAAGGTGCCGTGGCGTAATGGTGTGGAGCGCTTGGCCCGATGCCTCTGCTACAGTCAGTTGGCCGGTTCAAGTCCCATGTCATGACATCAAGGTGCTGGAGGACCATCGGGAGTTCCTCCTACAGCTCAATGCTGCAGTAATTTGAACTTTTCAAGGCTAGAATAAAAAATAAAAACTCAAAAGCACCCGGAGACATCTGCTGAATGCCCAAAGGTGCCGTGGTGTAATGGTGTGGAGCGCTTGGCCCGTTGCCTCTGCTACAGTCAGTTGGCCGGTTCAAGTCCCATGTCATGACATCAAGGTGCTGGAGGACCATCGGGAGACGGTGCTCTCTCCCCCTGTTTCCTGAGATGTATCGGTTGGGGCTTATATCGGAAAGAACCCTGTCCAGCTAATCTTTTACCATGAAAATGTCCAATTTAACATACTCTTACCACCTCTCAGTGTGCCATTTTCCAACTGGCCTGGAAGCCAGACATAAAAGAGGGACTTTCCAACCAAGTTTTGGGACACCTCAATTTCCCAAATTTGCAATTTCCGCAATTTCCAATTTCCGCAAATTTGCAATTTCCGCAATTTGCAATTTCCTCAATTTCCGCAATTTCCAATTTCCCAAATTTGCAATTTCCGCAATTTGCAATTTCCGCAATTTTCAATTTCCAATTTCCGCAATTTGCAATTTCCGCAATTTCCGCAATTTTCAATTTCCGCAATTTGCAATTTTCAATTTCCGCAATTTGCAATTTCCTCAATTTCCTCAATTTCCCAAATTTGCAATTTCCGCAATTTGCAGTTTTTCATTGTGAAATTCATATAGTCACAGACTATTCTGTCAGATGATGGGCCAAAATGCATTGCTATTTCTTTTTAAAAGTTTGACCTAATTCTTATCTGTAAAACTTTAGGTGGACAGGGTTCTTTCAAACATAACCCCCAAATGCTACTTTTCAGGAAACAGGGGGAGAGAGCACCGTCTCCCGATGGTCCTCCAGCACCTTGATGTCATGACATGGGACTTGAACCGGCCAACTGACTGTAGCAGAGGCAACGGGCCAAGCGCTCCACACCATTACGCCACGGCACCTTTGGGCATTCAGCAGATGTCTCCGGGTGCTTTTGAGTTTTTATTTTGTATTCTAGCCTTGAAAAGTTCAAATTAATGCAGCATTGAGCTGTAGGAGGAACTCCCGATGGTCCTCCAGCACCTTGATGTCATGACATGGGACTTGAACCGGCCAACTGACTGTAGCAGAGGCATCGGGCCAAGCGCTCCACAACATTACGCCACGGCACCTTTGGGCATTCAGCAGATGTCTCCGGGTGCTTTTGAGTTTTTATTTTTTATTCTAGCCTTGAAAAGTTCAAATTACTGCAGCATTGAGCTGTAGGAGGAACAGGCCTTGAACATGGAATGTCTGTACTGAAACCCTGATGATTAGACCACTGCACCATCAGTCAGACACTCTCAGGCAAAGTCTCCTGGTAATTTTGAAGTGATCTTTTGTTCGTTAGCCTTCAGTTAGTAAAGTTTAAATAACACAGCATCATATTAATCAGATCTTTCTTAGCGCTGTTGAGGTCTTCTTTTGTATGATAGTGTAACAGCCGGGAATCGAACCCTGGTCTCCCACGTGGAAAGCCAACATCTTAACCACTACGACAATTTGAGTTATCCTCGTTTCTCATCATTTTGGACCATGGGCTATAGCCCATATCGTACGGCATACTATAGCACGCCGCTTTTCATCGTTTTTGAGGATTTGAAAATAATGAAAATATGAAAAAAACGATGGGTTATAGCCCATGTCTCATTTAACCAGCCTTTTAGAATTTAGATGGACAGTGAAAATGTTCTTCAGGAGACTAGAACCCTGACTAGAACGATATGGGCTATAGCCCATGGTCCAAAATGATGAGAAACGAGGCTAACTTTTTTTTTCAAAATTTCAAAAAACATGGGCTATAACCCATCGTTTTTTCATTTTTTTCAAATCCTCCAAAATGATGAAAAACGGCGTGCTATAGTATGCCGTACGATATGGGCTATAGCCCATGGTCCAAAATGATGAGAAACGAGGCTAACTTTTTTTTTCAAAATTTCAAAAAACATGGGCTATAACCCATCGTTTTTTTATTTTTTCATTTTTTTCAAATCCTCCAAAATGATGAAAAACGGCGTGCTATAGTATGCCGTACGATATGGGCTATAGCCCATGGTCCAAAATGATGAGAAACGAGGCTAACTTTTTTTTTCAAAATTTCAAAAAACATGGGCTATAACCCATCGTTTTTTTATTTTTTCATTTTTTTCAAATCCTCCAAAATGATGAAAAACGGCGTGCTATAGTATGCCGTACGATATGGGCTATAGCCCATGGTCCAAAATGATGAGAAACGAGGCTAACTTTTTTTTTCAAAATTTCAAAAAACATGGGCTATAACCCATCGTTTTTTTATTTTTTCATTTTTTTCAAATCCTCCAAAATGATGAAAAACGGCGTGCTATAGTATGCCGTACGATATGGGCTATAGCCCATGGTCCAAAATGATGAGAAACGAGGCTAACTTTTTTTTTCAAAATTAAAAAAAACATGGGCTATAACCCATCGTTTTTTTATTTTTTCATTTTTTTCAAATCCTCCAAAATGATGAAAAACGGCGTGCTATAGTATGCCGTACGATATGGGCTATAGCCCATGGTCCAAAATGATGAGAAACAAGGCTAACTTTTTTTTTCAAAATTTAAAAAAACATGGGCTATAACCCATCGTTTTTTTATTTTTTCATTTTTTTCAAATCCTCCAAAATGATGAAAAACGGCGTGCTATAGTATGCCGTACGATATGGGCTATAGCCCATGGTCCAAAATGATGAGAAACGAGGCTAACTTTTTTTTTCAAAATTTCAAAAAACATGGGCTATAACCCATCGTTTTTTTATTTTTTCATTTTTTTCAAATCCTCCAAAATGATGAAAAATGGCGTGCTATAGTATGCCGTACGATATGGGCTATAGCCCATGGTCCAAAATGATGAGAAACGAGGCTAACTTTTTTTTTCAAAATTTCAAAAAACATGGGCTATAACCCATCGTTTTTTTATTTTTTCATTTTTTTCAAATACTCCAAAATGATGAAAAACGGCGTGCTATAGTATGCCGTACGATATGGGCTATAGCCCATGGTCCAAAATGATGAGAAACGAGGCTAACTTTTTTTTTCAAAATTTCAAAAAACATGGGCTATAACCCATCGTTTTTTTATTTTTTTATTTTTTTCAAATCCTCCAAAATGATGAAAAACGGCGTGCTATAGTATGCCGTACGATATGGGCTATAGCCCATGGTCCAAAATGATGAGAAACGAGGCTAACTTTTTTTTTCAAAATTTCAAAAAACATGGGCTATAACCCATCGTTTTTTAATTTTTTCATTTTTTTCAAATCCTCCAAAATGATGAAAAACGGCGTGCTATAGTATGCCGTACGATATGGGCTATAGCCCATGGTCCAAAATGATGAGAAACGAGGCTAACTTTTTTTTTCAAAATTTCAAAAAACATGGGCTATAACCCATCGTTTTTTCATTTTTTTCATTTTTTTCAAATCCTCCAAAATGATGAAAAACGGCGTGCTATAGTATGCCGTACGATATGGGCTATAGCCCATGGTCCAAAATGATGAGAAACGAGGCTAACTTTTTTTTTCAAAATTTCAAAAAACATGGGCTATAACCCATCGTTTTTTCATTTTTTCATTTTTTTCAAATCCTCCAAAATGATGAAAAACGGCGTGCTATAGTATGCCGTACGATATGGGCTATAGCCCATGGTCCAAAATGATGAGAAACGAGGCTAACTTTTTTTTTCAAAATTTCAAAAAACATGGGCTATAACCCATCGTTTTTTCATTTTTTTCATTTTTTTCAAATCCTCCAAAATGATGAAAAACGGCGTGCTATAGTATGCCGTACGATATGGGCTATAGCCCATGGTCCAAAATGATGAGAAACGAGGCTAACTTTTTTTTTCAAAATTTCAAAAAACATGGGCTATAACCCATCGTTTTTTTATTTTTTCATTTTTTTCAAATCCTCCAAAATGATGAAAAACGGCGTGCTATAGTATGCCGTACGATATGGGCTATAGCCCATGGTCCAAAATGATGAGAAACGAGGCTAACTGTTTTTTTCAAAATTTCAAAAAACATGGGCTATAACCCATCGTTTTTTTATTTTTTCATTTTTTTCAAATCCTCCAAAATGATGAAAAATGGCGTGCTATAGTATGCCGTACGATATGGGCTATAGCCCATGGTCCAAAATGATGAGAAACGAGGCTAACTTTTTTTTTCAAAATTTCAAAAAACATGGGCTATAACCCATCGTTTTTTAATTTTTTAATTTTTTTCAAATCCTCCAAAATGATGAAAAACGGCGTGCTATAGTATGCCGTACGATATGGGCTATAGCCCATGGTCCAAAATGATGAGAAACGAGGCTAACTTTTTTTTTCAAAATTTCAAAAAACATGGGCTATAACCCATCGTTTTTTCATTTTTTTCATTTTTTTCAAATCCTCCAAAATGATGAAAAACGGCGTGCTATAGTATGCCGTACGATATGGGCTATAGCCCATGGTCCAAAATGATGAGAAACGAGGCTAACTTTTTTTTTCAAAATTTCAAAAAACATGGGCTATAACCCATCGTTTTTTCATTTTTTCATTTTTTTCAAATCCTCCAAAATGATGAAAAACGGCGTGCTATAGTATGCCGTACGATATGGGCTATAGCCCATGGTCCAAAATGATGAGAAACGAGGCTAACTTTTTTTTTCAAAATTTCAAAAAACATGGGCTATAACCCATCGTTTTTTCATTTTTTTCATTTTTTTCAAATCCTCCAAAATGATGAAAAACGGCGTGCTATAGTATGCCGTACGATATGGGCTATAGCCCATGGTCCAAAATGATGAGAAACGAGGCTAACTTTTTTTTTCAAAATTTAAAAAAACATGGGCTATAACCCATCGTTTTTTTATTTTTTCATTTTTTTCAAATCCTCCAAAATGATGAAAAACGGCGTGCTATAGTATGCCGTACGATATGGGCTATAGCCCATGGTCCAAAATGATGAGAAACGAGGCTAACTTTTTTTTTCAAAATTTCAAAAAACATGGGCTATAACCCATCGTTTTTTTATTTTTTCATTTTTTTCAAATCCTCCAAAATGATGAAAAACGGCGTGCTATAGTATGCCGTACGATATGGGCTATAGCCCATGGTCCAAAATGATGAGAAACGAGGCTAACTTTTTTTTTCAAAATTTCAAAAAACATGGGCTATAACCCATCGTTTTTTTATTTTTTCATTTTTTTCAAATCCTCCAAAATGATGAAAAACGGCGTGCTATAGTATGCCGTAAGATATGGGCTATAGCCCATGGTCCAAAATGATAAGAAACGAGGCTAACTTTTTTTTTCAAAATTTCAAAAAACATGGGCTATAACCCATCGTTTTTTTATTTTTTCATTTTTTTTAAATCCTCCAAAATGATGAAAAACGGCGTGCTATAGTATGCCGTACGATATGGGCTATAGCCCATGGTCCAAAATGATGAGAAACGAGGCTAACTTTTTTTTTCAAAATTTCAAAAAACATGGGCTATAACCCATCGTTTTTTTATTTTTTCATTTTTTTCAAATCCTCCAAAATGATGAAAAACGGCGTGCTATAGTATGCCGTACGATATGGGCTATAGCCCATGGTCCAAAATGATGAGAAACGAGGCTAACTTTTTTTTTCAAAATTTAAAAAAACATGGGCTATAACCCATCGTTTTTTTATTTTTTCATTTTTTTCAAATCCTCCAAAATGATGAAAAACGGCGTGCTATAGTATGCCGTACGATATGGGCTATAGCCCATGGTCCAAAATGATGAGAAACAAGGCTAACTTTTTTTTTCAAAATTTAAAAAAACATGGGCTATAACCCATCGTTTTTTTATTTTTTCATTTTTTTCAAATCCTCCAAAATGATGAAAAACGGCGTGCTATAGTATGCCGTACGATATGGGCTATAGCCCATGGTCCAAAATGATGAGAAACGAGGCTAACTTTTTTTTTCAAAATTTCAAAAAACATGGGCTATAACCCATCGTTTTTTTATTTTTTCATTTTTTTCAAATCCTCCAAAATGATGAAAAACGGCGTGCTATAGTATGCCGTACGATATGGGCTATAGCCCATGGTCCAAAATGATGAGAAACGAGGCTAACTTTTTTTTTCAAAATTTCAAAAAACATGGGCTATAACCCATCGTTTTTTTATTTTTTCATTTTTTTCAAATCCTCCAAAATGATGAAAAACGGCGTGCTATAGTATGCCGTACGATATGGGCTATAGCCCATGGTCCAAAATGATGAGAAACGAGGCTAACTTTTTTTTTCAAAATTTCAAAAAACATGGGCTATAACCCATCGTTTTTTTATTTTTTCATTTTTTTCAAATCCTCCAAAATGATGAAAAACGGCGTGCTATAGTATGCCGTACGATATGGGCTATAGCCCATGGTCCAAAATGATGAGAAACAAGGCTAACTTTTTTTTTCAAAATTTAAAAAAACATGGGCTATAACCCATCGTTTTTTTATTTTTTCATTTTTTTCAAATCCTCCAAAATGATGAAAAACGGCGTGCTATAGTATGCCGTACGATATGGGCTATAGCCCATGGTCCAAAATGATGAGAAACGAGGCTAACTTTTTTTTTCAAAATTTCAAAAAACATGGGCTATAACCCATCGTTTTTTTATTTTTTCATTTTTTTCAAATCCTCCAAAATGATGAAAAACGGCGTGCTATAGTATGCCGTACGATATGGGCTATAGCCCATGGTCCAAAATGATGAGAAACGAGGCTAACTTTTTTTTTCAAAATTTCAAAAAACATGGGCTATAACCCATCGTTTTTTTATTTTTTCATTTTTTTCAAATCCTCCAAAATGATGAAAAACGGCGTGCTATAGTATGCCGTACGATATGGGCTATAGCCCATGGTCCAAAATGATGAGAAACGAGGCTAACTTTTTTTTTCAAAATTTCAAAAAACATGGGCTATAACCCATCGTTTTTTTATTTTTTCATTTTTTTCAAATCCTCCAAAATGATGAAAAACGGCGTGCTATAGTATGCCGTACGATATGGGCTATAGCCCATGGTCCAAAATGATGAGAAACGAGGCTAACTGTTTTTTTCAAAATTTCAAAAAACATGGGCTATAACCCATCGTTTTTTTATTTTTTCATTTTTTTCAAATCCTCCAAAATGATGAAAAACGGCGTGCTATAGTATGCCGTACGATATGGGCTATAGCCCATGGTCCAAAATGATGAGAAACGAGGCTAACTTTTTTTTTCAAAATTTCAAAAAACATGGGCTATAACCCATCGTTTTTTCATTTTTTCATTTTTTTCAAATCCTCCAAAATGATGAAAAACGGCGTGCTATAGTATGCCGTACGATATGGGCTATAGCCCATGGTCCAAAATGATGAGAAACGAGGCTAACTTTTTTTTTCAAAATTTCAAAAAACATGGGCTATAACCCATCGTTTTTTTATTTTTTCATTTTTTTCAAATCCTCCAAAATGATTAAAAACGGCGTGCTATAGTATGCCGTACGATATGGGCTATAGCCCATGGTCCAAAATGATGAGAAACGAGGCTAACTTTTTTTTTCAAAATTTCAAAAAACATGGGCTATAACCCATCGTTTTTTTATTTTTTTATTTTTTTCAAATCCTCCAAAATGATGAAAAACGGCGTGCTATAGTATGCCGTACGATATGGGCTATAGCCCATGGTCCAAAATGATGAGAAACGAGGCTAACTTTTTTTTTCAAAATTTCAAAAAACATGGGCTATAACCCATCGTTTTTTTATTTTTTCATTTTTTTCAAATCCTCCAAAATGATGAAAAACGGCGTGCTATAGTATGCCGTACGATATGGGCTATAGCCCATGGTCCAAAATGATGAGAAACGAGGCTAACTTTTTTTTTCAAAATTTCAAAAAACATGGGCTATAACCCATCGTTTTTTCATTTTTTTCATTTTTTTCAAATCCTCCAAAATGATGAAAAACGGCGTGCTATAGTATGCCGTACGATATGGGCTATAGCCCATGGTCCAAAATGATGAGAAACGAGGCTAACTTTTTTTTTCAAAATTTCAAAAAACATGGGCTATAACCCATCGTTTTTTCATTTTTTCATTTTTTTCAAATCCTCCAAAATGATGAAAAACGGCGTGCTATAGTATGCCGTACGATATGGGCTATAGCCCATGGTCCAAAATGATGAGAAACGAGGCTAACTTTTTTTTTCAAAATTTCAAAAAACATGGGCTATAACCCATCGTTTTTTCATTTTTTTCATTTTTTTCAAATCCTCCAAAATGATGAAAAACGGCGTGCTATAGTATGCCGTACGATATGGGCTATAGCCCATGGTCCAAAATGATGAGAAACGAGGCTAACTTTTTTTTTCAAAATTTCAAAAAACATGGGCTATAACCCATCGTTTTTTTATTTTTTCATTTTTTTCAAATCCTCCAAAATGATGAAAAACGGCGTGCTATAGTATGCCGTACGATATGGGCTATAGCCCATGGTCCAAAATGATGAGAAACGAGGCTAACTGTTTTTTTCAAAATTTCAAAAAACATGGGCTATAACCCATCGTTTTTTTATTTTTTCATTTTTTTCAAATCCTCCAAAATGATGAAAAACGGCGTGCTATAGTATGCCGTACGATATGGGCTATAGCCCATGGTCCAAAATGATGAGAAACGAGGCTAACTTTTTTTTTCAAATTTTCAAAAAACATGGGCTATAACCCATCGTTTTTTTATTTTTTCATTTTTTTCAAATCCTCCAAAATGATTAAAAACGGCGTGCTATAGTATGCCGTACGATATGGGCTATAGCCCATGGTCCAAAATGATGAGAAACGAGGCTAACTTTTTTTTTCAAAATTTCAAAAAACATGGGCTATAACCCATCGTTTTTTAATTTTTTAATTTTTTTCAAATCCTCCAAAATGATGAAAAACGGCGTGCTATAGTATGCCGTACGATATGGGCTATAGCCCATGGTCCAAAATGATGAGAAACGAGGCTAACTTTTTTTTTCAAAATTTCAAAAAACATGGGCTATAACCCATCGTTTTTTCATTTTTTTCATTTTTTTCAAATCCTCCAAAATGATGAAAAACGGCGTGCTATAGTATGCCGTACGATATGGGCTATAGCCCATGGTCCAAAATGATGAGAAACGAGGCTAACTTTTTTTTTCAAAATTTCAAAAAACATGGGCTATAACCCATCGTTTTTTCATTTTTTCATTTTTTTCAAATCCTCCAAAATGATGAAAAACGGCGTGCTATAGTATGCCGTACGATATGGGCTATAGCCCATGGTCCAAAATGATGAGAAACGAGGCTAACTTTTTTTTTCAAAATTTCAAAAAACATGGGCTATAACCCATCGTTTTTTAATTTTTTCATTTTTTTCAAATCCTCCAAAATGATGAAAAACGGCGTGCTATAGTATGCCGTACGATATGGGCTATAGCCCATGGTCCAAAATGATGAGAAACGAGGATAACTTTTTTTTTTCAAAATTTCAAAAAACATGGGCTATAACCCATCGTTTTTTTCATATTTTAATTATTTTCAAATCCTCAAAAATGATGAAAAACGGCGTGCTATAGTATGCCGTACGATATGGGCTATAGCCCATGGTCCAAAATGATGAGAAACGAGGATAACTCTAATTGTAGTAGTGGTTAAGATGTTGGCTTTCCACGTGGGAGACCAGGGTTCGATTCCCGGCTGTTACACTATCATACAAAAGAAGACCTCAACAGCGCTAAGAAAGATCTGATTAATATGATGCTGTGTTATTTAAACTTTACTAACTGAAGGCTAACGAACAAAAGATCACTTCAAAATTACCAGGAGACTTTGCCTGAGAGTGTCTGACTGATGGTGCAGTGGTCTAATCATCAGGGTTTCAGTACAGACATTCCATGTTCAAGGCCTGTTCCTCCTACAGCTCAATGCTGCAGTAATTTGAACTTTTCAAGGCTAGAATAAAAAATAGAAACTCAAAAGCACCCGGAGACATCTGCTGAATGCCCAAAGGTGCCGTGGTGTAATGGTGTGGAGCGCTTGGCCCGATGCCTCTGCTACAGTCAGTTGGCCGGTTCAAGTCCCATGTCATGACATCAAGGTGCTGGAGGACCATCGGG